>NC_132915.1:22362765-22671174 GCF_047675955.1 Chlorocebus sabaeus
TGTCATGCTAGGAAAGCAACAGAAATGGAGCCAAGCTGCACATTAGAAACTACGTGAAGTCCCTGTGAACTGATGCCTTCTTAGGTTATGACAGACAAGTTCACCCAACAAATATTTACTGCATGTCCGCCAAGTGCCAGACACAGGTGAGATCCTCTGTGTCTCTATTCATGAACTGGTAAGAATTTTTATTTCTTTGCCCTGTTTCAATCAGTTCCCCCACCTCAGAGAGACCCTCATTTTAGATCTTTCAAGAGTCATTCAGATCGGGAAAGTGAGAACTTGACTCCCCAGTTCTCCTATCAGGTCTACAGCTCTGCTGACCACCTCGACTTGTGAAACACAGATGAAGGCATCAGCTTCCACTCTTCCACTGCTGCAACTGCCTTCCGCAAAGATCTTCTCACCTGAACCTTAACTTGGAGAACTGCAGAAGAAATGTTATAAACATCCAAGTCAAGAAGATGGAGAGGAGGCCCTTTTCGATTTTTTTAAATTTCTGTGAGCATCAATTATATAGAAGCACTGCGTTAGCTACATAGCCAAAGGAATGAGTGAGCAGGTTACAGCCTGAGAAGACTTAACAGTGTGGTGGGACGGAGAGAAGTGTCGTTAGTATAACAGCGTCTAAATGGTACAACAAAGCTTGTACCATTGGGAAAGAGAGAGAACAGGGCTTGATTGATGAACAGTCAGGATTCACAAAAGAGAGGTGGTCTGCACTGAGAAGATGGGAGCTACTGAAAGGATAACTGAGCAAAGCCATGCCAGCCCCCAATCCACTTGCATATTGTATGCTAAGCAGGCAGAAAGCCAGAGAAAGCTTCCATGGGATTTGTCCCCTCTCCATGTGGCTTCATATGTTTATGTTAAGTGCTTTAGTCAGGAACAGGCCGAGGCAGCCTTCCGGCGCAACATGACTCAGGGTTTGGAGTGCAGGCGCACAGCTCTGCATGTCATGTAACCAAGCCACATGAGGCATATTATGTCACCACACCATGTGAGGTGCATTAAGTAACCACTCATGCGCACTCATGCTTGGCTTGGAGCCACTATTGTCTATAAAAGGTATAACTACCCTGCTGACGCTGTACATATGGCTTGCTTGTGCCCACAGCCCACTTGCACCCAGACAATAAAGCCATGTTGAAATTCCTTGCCATTCTTCATTCTTTCAGCTGCCTGCCACTTGCCCACCCACTCCCCTCAGACCTCAGTTAGAACCTGACAATTGGCACTATAAGCAGAATCCCAAGGTGAGTGAGCTTCAAGTCCCTGATGATTCCAGGTTGGCCTCATGGCCACAACATGGGTTGTGGGAACTGGTGGCAGATGTGCTGCTCGGATGGGCTGTGGTGGAAACCTGGGTAGTGGTAGATCGATCCCCCACAAGTGTGGGAAAAGAGCTGAAACAACTGGAAGCAGAGCACCGAGAAGGAGTGAAGCTTTGCCGGCAGAGTTGGATGGGTGTTTGTGACTGTGCTGTGGGAAGTGCATGCTCATTTCCTACAGGATGCCACACAGAGCTCTGGGAATTAAATAGTACCACCGGCATCCAGGGGAACCTCTGCCCACCTGGATGCTTCATCTGTGGGACAAGGGGACAGATAGCATATCCCATTCCGCCTCTGAGATGGAAAAGCTGGCCTCTATTAGGACACCCCTCCCTCCATCCGCGACTGCTAATGAGTAGGTGGTTGGCACAAGGGCAAGGTGACCACATGCTGATTGAGTGAACATAGGCAGCCATATGGACTGCGTGGAAGGATGCCAGTGAAATACCAAAAACTGTCAGTAGATGGCAGTTGTATACAGACTTGATGCAAGTCGTTCAGGAGGAGGAGAATGCCATGCGACCCAGTCCTGCCCAGGCATTCTAGCTCAAAGACTAAGTGCTGTAGCTGGGTGGGGGTGTAGAGCCTTTTCTGTTTGATTAGGGAACTGGCCAAGGTGCCCAGCTTGGGGCGACACCAGATGACTGGAGGCCACATGTGAAATTAGCAATCCTCTGGTCTTCCACCAACATATAGCAAGGTAAATATCTGTCACGATCGGATCAGAAAGATAGTGTTGCAAAACTGAATGGCTTTAGACATAGTAACTGCTGCCCAAGGAGGCCTCTGTGCCCTTTTAGGAACATAAATGTTGTACCTTTATCCCTGACAGTTGGCAGAACATAACAGCAGCCCCACAAGGGGTCTCGCAGGAGATTAAGGTGGTTGAGAGCCTTACTGACAACCCCCTGTAGAGATGGTGGACATCTCTGGGCTCTGGCCTATGCTGGGCCCTCAGTCATAAGTAGCATAGCTGGGATCCTAGTAGTGAGCTGTTATTCTTTGTATTGTGGGTTATAGATTCAGGGCTCTGCCCTATGGGTAGGTGTCCCTGCCCCAGAGGACACCCTCAGCCTAGGGAGTATAAGGGAAATGGCTGTGCTTTAGTCAGAAATAGGCCAAGGTGACCTTCTGGTATGGTCTGACTCAGCAGGTTTGGAGTACAGGCACAGAGCTCCACACATGATGCAAACATACCACATGAGGTATAGTAAGTAACCACATGTGCTTCTGCTTGGCTTGGAGCCACTATTATCTGTAAAAGGTATAACTACCCTGCTGATGCTGTACATACACCTTGCTTGCACCCACAGCCCACTTGCACTGAGAGAGAAAATAAAGCCATGTCAAAATTCCCTAAAATTCTTTGAGTGTTCTTTTAGCTGCCTGCCACTCATCCACCCACTCCCCTCAAACCTCAGTTAGAACCTTACAGTATGCTTCCACAATACCTTCCCAGTGAGATTCTTTAGCACCATAAGTTACATTTCCATTTCTTTCCAGGTACAAGAAGATCAAGAACAACCTGAACACCTGGGCATTTTTAGCCACCTTTATGAAAGGTAGAAAAGCCATTTTGAGAAGGCTGGCTGTGAAGGCTGGAAGAATGATGGTCAGGTTCCCACCAAAGAGGGAAGACCAAGACCTAGAGCTTCCTATCTCCCAAGATGTTTCCTGACCTGCTACCTTTTATTCATTCCAGATTCCCTCTACTAAGACGGTTTTGGCTCCTTACTTACACGCAACATGATTGTTTTTATTGATATTCAAACGTTTTGATGGTCAAAGGCCCAGGAGGCCAGTGTGGGTGGATGAACTCCTGCAGTTACCATTCAGCTCCTGCCAATACTGATGGGCTCCCTCACACCAAATTTGCTTGCTATTGTCCCTGACTTTAGGTTCCCAGGGTTGGGGGTTATGGGAAAATATAGAGAGTACAGTATTTCCAAACTTAAAAGAGCCCAGGAGCAATGAGCAAAATGATAGCGCCACATGCTGATGGAATACTGAATAACTGCTCGCTGACTAGAGGCTCAGGCACAGCAAAGGCAGCTTTTTGCATGCTTGGCAAATGGACTAGCGCATGATCATTCAAGCCCTGAGTGTGCAGCTGTGGTGCCTAGCACCCAGTAGGATTTAATGCTTTAATAACTCCTTACTGCATCTGGGAACTTTTAAAAAAAATACCAAAGCCCAGGTGTCATATCTGGCTAATTAAATAGTTGAGGGCTAAGACCCAGGTATCTGTTATTTAAAAGCTTCTCAGGTTATTCTAATGGAATCACTGTGACAAGCATCTTAGTTTCTGCTGCTATAACAGAATACCTGAAACTGGGCAATTTATAAAAATATTTATCACAGTTCTGGAGTCTGGGAAGTCCAAAATCAAGGTGCCAACACCTGACCTGGGCCTTCTTACTGCATCCTGATATGGTGGAAGGACAAGACAGCAAACTAGCCAAATGCTGCTGCATGAAGCCTATTTTCTAAGGGCCTTAATTAATGAGGGAGGCATCCTCTCGGCCTTACCACCTGAAAGGCCCCACCTCTTAACACCATTGCAATTGGCAACACCTGAATTTTGGAGTGGCCATTAAAACCACAGCAAACAGTGATCCAATGGAAATAGACACATTAGCATCTGGGAGGGTCTTCTGTGCTTGAGATGCTCTGTCCTTCCTCCTCATTCGTTTCTAAGAGCCCCACAGAAGTGGTAACATCACTGACATGAAATCTAAGAAGATCACTTGCAGCTGAAATCAAGTAGTCTTGCTCGTTTTTAGAAGGAGCCAAAACACACAGCCATGACAGTTCGAGAGTGGTGGAGCAGGTGTAACTTTGGAAGTGAAGACTCACCAACCACAAGAGAATAAAAGAATAGGTTGCATCAGAAGATACTTTCTCCTCCACTCTGTTAATTTTCTTTTCAGAGATTATGATGTGATTTTTTCGGGGTGGGGCTTCCGATATATACTTTTTAAGAGCTCCCTGATGATTCTAATGTATGCAAGGTTTGAGAACTACTGGTCTAAGGTTCTCAAGCTTTGTTGTATATTGGAATCACCTGAGGTTTGTTAAAATCCTGATGTCTCAGGCCACACTCTGCACCAATTAAATCCAAACCCCTAGGGGTAGGACCCAGGCATCAGCATCTGTAAATCTCCCAAGGTATTTCCAACATGCAAGTCAAAGTTGAGAACCAGTACTTCAAAGTGCCCTACAGATGCAAGATCACCAAAGGAGAAAAGGTCCTGGATTCTAGGCTCTGCTTTGACACTAATTTGCATGTAACCTTGGACAAGTCATTTTGCCAATCTGGCCTTCAGTTTTCCCACCTGTGAAATGTTATCAAAGACTTATGGCTGTAATGCACATCCTCTGTGAATGTTACAATGGCTTTACTAAACCAGCTCACTCTACCACGTGTGTTGCCTCCTACAGCTCTCTGCTGTTGAAAAGAGGCAGTCGCCTGCCTCAAGGATTAACAATCCTGGGCATTGTTTCTAAAGCAGAAGGATATAAGGGCATCCCAAGTCTTCCCTACCTCTCTAATCAGATTAAAGATATAATGCAACCCTGGTTCTGTGTAGAGTAACTGTCACTAATCAATTTGGTCCAGAGTCACAGAACGTGGTCTGACATGGTTTGGCTGTCACACGTGTAGAAAGAGCTGTGCTTGATTCAGTTTTTGTTCTTTCACAGTACCCCCAATATGTCAGGCACAAACCCCCTGTTGATCTCGACAGACTTGCATCACCAGCTGTGAATCACTGAGAAGGACATCTGTAGCAGAGACCGCTAGACTTGAAATGCCCCACCGCATTCCTTATTTCTAATAGCAGTATACAAGCAACATCACTAAATGAAAGCCAAGGAGAAAATAATTAGCAATCAAGTGTGAATCCTTGATAACCTACAGCTGCGTGAGTTTGGGTGTCAGAAGACAAGGATTCAAGCCTCAGTTCTCCTATATGCTGGCTGCATGACTTTGGGTAAGCAAAGCTCTGCTAACAAGGCTGTTAGGCTTTAATTTCTAAAATAGGGATCATATCTGCTACTCCTCAGAAGGATGAGCTCCTCATAAGGGAGAGCATTTTGTAAGACTTTATTTCTCTACCTGTTTTCCCTTGGACTCCCTTCTCTCAAAACGCATAGAAATTCATTGTTCTCTTCAGTGATCTAATTCTCCCACAGATGGGTCCCATTTGATATCCCAAATATCAAGGTGTTGTAATCTAACACACACGAAAGATGCAGGCCATGTGGAGACGCTACCCATTAACACAAGACTTAGGAGAAGGCAATAAGGCAATCACAAAAAAAATCCCCAATCTCAATTCTGTATGAGTGTTAGGTGTTCTCACAAAGGAAAGGGAAATTAATTAGGCAGAATCCAGATACAATACAAAATAGAAAGGACATGGTTTGTTGACAAAAGTGAGACTATTCTGTGAAACAAAGGCAGCAATAGGGAGCTAGAACAGGATTTTCCAGTGAGAAATAAAAGTTGTTATCAAGGTAATAACAATAGGCATGGTGCTTTGCCTCTTTTTTTGCTCCAGTTCTTCCAAACCAGGGATACTTTTCAGACCAGGGAGAGCAAATGCATTCAGCTGTTGAAGTGCTGCTACACCATCAGATTTCAAAGACAGAATCCTCTCTTTATTCTAAGGGAGACCCATTTCCACATATTAAATATGGCTTATTTGAAAATGACATGGAGGATAGAAATGATGAAAATAGTGACAGAGAGGAAGAGTTCTCCCAATTTACAGATGAGGACTCTGAAATTTAGAAGTTAATCCCTTGCAAAACCAAGAAGTCTGATCCGACTCAGTCTTCTGTCTATACTACAAGAATGCTATGGAAGATGTATTGTCAAAAAATACTTGCACCATTTATCTGAAAATCAGACTGTCATCCACAGTATAGCCCAGATACAATAATCATGTGCTGAGTGCTTCATATGCCCCCGGGTATCCTTAATTTACATATATTGACTTATTTAACTCAAAGCAACCCTCTGAGTAGATGCCATTGTTTCTCTATTTTATAGATGAGGAAACAGAAGCAGAGGGATGTTAAGTAGCTGCCTAAGCTCACACAGTTAAGCATTGCCAGAGCCTGAATTCAAACACAGGCCATTGGCTCCAAATCCCATATTCACAACCACTATTTGATACTGTACATCAATCAAAGACTAAGCATTAATAATAGCTACCCCAAAACCCTAACATCTATGATTTCTTAAGCCCCACTTGGAGCCTCACTGACTCTTATTTAACATCTAATTTTTAACAAGCTTGCAAAGAACTTTCACGTGCAAGGCTAGCATGATCTGGCCCGTGCCTCCAGCGCCACTTTCATCTTCTGCCATTTTCCCTATGCTCCAGCCTCACAAGCCTGCTTTGGTGACCTCCTTGGGGCCTTGGCACCTGCTATTCCCTCTGCCTAGAATGTTCTTTTCGTCATTCCATGCCTGGTGACCTCCTACTTGCCCTTCAGACTTTAAATGTCACTTCCTCATGGAACGTTACCATCGTTCTGCTTTTTTATAACACTTTTCTATCAGAGCACTTACCACAGTTATAGACTTGTTTGTGTGATTACTGGATAAGGGCAAGAGTAGAGGCAGTTCTGCTCACCCCTGTATTAAGTGTACATGCTCTGGAACACAATGGTTGTGGAATAAATATTTGTTGGCTGCATTAATTAGTGACACCATTGCACATTAATCTTCATAATAATGCTGGAAGATGAGTGGACAATGGTAGCATTAAATTTTTTTTTTTTTTTTTTTTTTTTTTTTTGAGACGGAGGCTCGCTCTGTCGCCCAGGCTGGAGTGCAGTGGCCGGATCTCAGCTCACTGCAAGCTCCGCCTCCCGGGTTTACGCCATTCTCCTGCCTCAGCCTCCCGAGTAGCTGGGACTACAGGCGCCTGCCACCTCACCCGGCTAGTTTTTTGTATTTTTTTTTTTTAGTAGAGACGGGGTTTCACCGTGTTAGCCAGGATGGTCTCGGCCTCCCAAAGTGCTGGGATTACAGGCTTGAGCCACCGCGCCCGGCCATTAAACTCATTTTAAACATGAAGGTAATTCAAGACCTGAAATATTTAGAGTGATTTGCCGTAACACTACTCCTAAAGTGATGGAACTAGAATTCAACTCATTCTAGGTCAGGTGGGCCAAGAGCCCCGTGCTGTCTTTTAGCCACCTGATGCGATGAATTAATAATGAAGCGTGCTGTTTTCCATAGCAAATAAGTTGCAGACTCACAGGATTAGGCAAGCATACTATCAAAACCATATCTAGGCCCCTTTACCTTTCTCATTTCCCCAGAATCAGAAAACATGAATATTGTTTTTGATTGATAGTCACTGAAAGTCCAGTTTTAGGCACTCTATAGAATAAGGCCTTGGTTCCAAACATTATCTAACAAGATAGAAGGTCAAATTCAAGCAATTTCGAGTTGTCCTTGTAGACCAAAAGCCTCGATGAAATTGACTCAGCATTTGTTTAGAGTCGACAGAAACAGTAACCAAATGCACAGGAAAAAAAGCAAAAAACAAAAAAAAAAGTCCACTTGCCCTTCATCAGGGCATTGACCTTTCAGACCTGGGATTCTTCACCAGAAAATGAGAAGCACGCCTGTAATCCCAGCACTTTGGGAGGCCAAAAAATTAG
The DNA here is from genome assembly GCF_047675955.1 of Chlorocebus sabaeus. Lineage (NCBI taxonomy): Eukaryota > Metazoa > Chordata > Mammalia > Primates > Cercopithecidae > Chlorocebus > Chlorocebus sabaeus. The sequence continues at coordinate 22,370,784 of NC_132915.1, forward strand.
CCGGGCGAGGTGGCGGGCGCCTGTGGTCCCAGCTACTCGGGAGCCTGAGGCAGGAGAATGGCGTGCACCCGGGAGGCGGAGCTTGCAGTGAGCCGAGATCACACCACTGCAATCCAGTCTGGGCCACAGAGCGAGACTCCATCTCAAAAAAAAAAAAAAAGAAAAAAAAATGAGAAGCATGGATTTGGTGATCTCTACTTTTTTTTCTTCTCTGAATGCATGGTCTTCCAAATACACTAGTAGATTTGACTGCTCACAATTGAGTAAGAATACTTTTGGGATACTAATTATGTTTTTCATATATTTTCCTCCTTCCTATTTAAGGTAGAAGTCTCCTCCTCCTAGCTGAGCATGAAAAAAAAGGTGGAAGTCAAGGTATCCATCCTTTAGAGATGGTGTGAGGCAGGTGTTATGCTCAGGGTTAGGTTTCAGCCCCGGCTGAGGGGAGTGGGTGGGAGACTGAGGGACATGGGGCAGGGAGCTGGAAGAACACTTGAGAGACGGCAGATAGATGAGACATGGCTTCATTCAGCAGCTTCCTCACAGGGTGTTACTTTTATACATTGCACAAACAATTGAGGCTGAGCCAGGTGGTGAGCTTGTTATGTCTACATGGCTATGACTATGTAAGACACGGGACTGTGTGCCTGTGCCACAAACCCGCCGAGTCATCCAGGTTATTTACCTTGGCCTGTGCCTGCTTGGCTGCAGCACAGCCATGTTCCTTACAACAGGCCAGAACTCAGAAGCTGCCTGCATACAATTCCTTTGCCAGGTTTTTTTTTTTCTCCAAAACACCCAAGACCCTATAGGGTGAGAAAGAATTTGAGAAATAAAGTTGAGGACAAAGAGGTCTGTAAATCTGGAGAGCAAATGACACGTAGACTGCTCCCTGGCTGTATGGCAGCCACACCTGATAGCAGTAGCTTAGGCATGTCCATAGAATGCCCCTCTACAGCAGATGCATCTGAATGCGTGTTCAAAGATAGGGAATTCAGGAGTGGCCAACCCAGAGATTCATTCCTTGCCTATGTGGAATACCTGAGCCAATGGGCAACCCAAGGAACACGGGACATACAGGGGAATGAGACCGAGAGTTTTAGGTTAAATGAGGGTTGCCAGAAGGTGGTTAGAGGGAGGGTGCTGTTTGCAAGTGGTTTCAAGGGGTTCAGTATCATGCTATAGACTCCAATGGCTATAGCACCAGACTCAAGAGGCTCAAGAGGCTGAAGAGGCCCAGAGCCAACAAGTAAAACATGGGGTTTTATTGTGGACTTACCTACAGAGAGAGTTCAGTGGCAGCAGGCCAGGCAGGAGAACTACACAGTCTCATAGTGGCAGGCTGGGCAAGGTAGCCACCTTACGTAGGCCAGTGGCGGTGGGCCGGACATGATAACTGCACAGCCAGTGATAGTGGGCTGGGCAGGAAAGTCACAACCGCTTGCGAACGGCTTGCAGTTTATATAGAAATTTACTTAACACCCTGCCCCTAACAACCTCCACCTGGCAACCTTCATTTAACCCAGAATTCAGGGCCTCAATCTCCTGTCTGGCTCACGTTCCACGGGTCGGCTGGTGGCTCAGCTATTCCTCATAGACAAGGAATAATCTCCAGGTTGGCCACTCCCAGATTCCCTAGTTTGGAACACACATTCAGGTGCACCTGCCATACAGGGTCATTCTAAGGTTATGCTTAAGCTATTGCTTTCAGGTGCATTTACCCTGCAGGGAGGTAAGTTTGAGCAAGAGTATGCTGTGAGGTTGGGAGCTTCAAACTGAAATCAAGTTGATTTCCAGAAGACAAAAATTAAATGCAGTATTTCCTGGATTTCTGAGTTAGTTAACTGTAATTCCTATCACTTCAATATGATAACCTGTATCAAGACCAATGAGATGTAGTTGCAATGAGCAGACTTGCAGAGGAGAAAATGGCACAGAGCAAATCACCCTGAGAGCTGGATGAGAACAGCAGAAAAGAACACTCCCCCTGCTTTTGTGAAGAGGGTAGATATAGCTTTGACTGGGTAAGAATTTGTTTTACTTTTAACAGTGTACAATTCAGTTATTATTTTCTGCAGTCTTGGAGCCCAGCACTTAATAGATATTAAATGATTAATTCATTTTAATTTTTAGTTACTGGTAGAATTGTTCATTTAAGTTGTGTCACTATATTAAGAAATGTCTCAGGAATAAATTTTCTATGTTCCTATAACCATAACTACTTTAGCCAGTCTGGTTTTTGGCATCTCATATCTCTCATTGTCAACTGAAAGTACACATCTCATAATTGAAGAGAAGCACCAGCTAACATCCCCAATAAAGATAAATCACTTGCAAATACATTAACAGAGTTTCTCGTCATGCTTTTATTATAAGGAATAATGACTTGAGAGGTTAATACTTCAGATCAATTAAGAATAGTAAACATTTCCATTTTATGCTCTAAAATTAACACAACAATGTGAATAAGAAACAGAAGTACAATCTCCATTTTTATAAATCCAGAAGACACAAAACAGAGAACCACAACATATTAGGATTGAAAAATGATGGAATAGGAACACCCATCCAGCCAAGAAGCAAGCCAGCTTAACACAAACAATTCTACACCTGGTGAGGCAGCAAGCACAGGTGAGGAAGCAGGCTAGAAGAAAACAAAGAGAAATTAGTTACAAGTGGTGTAAGAAACAATTAGACTCCAGATCATTCCCCCACACTAACAGGTGAAAGTGCCTCCAATCCCTGAAGGTGATGGGCAGCATATTCTGGGGGAAAACAAATAAGAGACTATAGAAGTGAGGACGCCAGGCACAAATGAGATGCTGAACTAAAACCAGGAGCTAATTTTAAAGTTTATGTGCTGAACAGAGACCCTCAGACTCTCTTTCCCTGAGCAGTTTCAGAACTCTAGCAGTCCAGTCTTTACCCCTCAAGCAGTAGACTGGATGCTATTTTCTGGTAAAATTGAACCACCCCAGAATAAAAGACAGTAAGAAATTAACATATAAGGGTTTCCAAGCAAAAAGCAGGATAATCATTTGGTTGTCCTTCGAGGCTGCTATGGTTTGGATCTGTGTCCCCACCCAAATATCATGTTGAAATATAATCCCCAATACTGGAGGTGGGCCTGGTGGGAGGTAATTGGATCATGGGAGCAGTTTCTCATGGTTTAACACCATCCCTGCCCCCCATAATGATAATGAGTTCTCATGAGATCTTGTTTAAAAGTTTATAGCACCTTCCCATTCTCTCTCCTGGTCATGCTCCTGTCATGTAAGATGTTTGCTCCGTGATTGTAAGTTTCCCAAGGTCTCCCAGGAAGTAGATGCTGCCATGCTTCCTGTACCTCCTGCAGAGTTGTGAGCCAATTAAACCTCTTTTCTTTATAAATTGCCCAGTCTCACATAGATCTTTATAGCAGTGCAAGAACGGACTAAGACAAAAAAACTGGGTTTGAGGAGTGGAGCATTGCTATAAAGATACCTGAAAATGTGGAAGCAGCTTTGTAACTGGGTAATAACCAGAGGTTGAAAGTGTGTGGAGGGCTCAGAAGAAGACAGGAGAATGAGGGAAAATTTGGAACTTTCTAGAGACTTCTTAAATAGTTGTGACCAAAATGCTGATAGTGATATGGACAATGAAGTACAGACTGAACAGGTCTCAGATGAAAATGAGACACTTACTAGGAACTGGAGTAAAGGTCACTCTTGCTATGTTTTAGCAAAGAGTTTGGTTGGACTATGCCCCTGCCCTGGGGATCTGTGGAACTTTGACCTTGAGAGAGATGATTTAGGGTATCTGGTGGAAACAATTTCTAAGCAGCAAAGTATTCAAGATACAGCCTGGCTGCTTCTAAAATCCTATGCTCATAAAATCCTATGAGCAAAGAAATGACCTGAACCTGGAACTTATATTTAAAAGAGAAGCAGAGCACAAAAGTTTGGAAAATTTGCAGGCTGGCCACGTGATTGAAAAGAAAAGCCCATTTTCAGGGTAGGAATTCAAGCAGGTTGCAGAAATTTGCATAGGGAGCCAAGTGCTAATATCCAAGACAATGAGGAGAAGGCCTTGAAGGCATTTCAGAGAGATTTCCAGCAGCCCCTACCATCACAGACCCAGGAAAGAAGAATGGTTTCATGGGCCAGGCCCAGGGCCTTGCTATCCTGCACAGCCTCAGGACATTGCTCCCTGTGTCCTGGCCACTCTAGCTCCAGCCATGGCTTAAAGAGGCCCAGGTACAGCTTGAACCACTGCTTCAGAGAGTGCAAACTGTAAGCCTTAGCAGTTTCCACGTATTGGTAAGCCTGCATGTGCACAGAGTGCAAGAGTTGAGGCTTGGCCAATCAATCAGACAAGAGAAGGAAAGAAAAGGCATCCAAATTGGCAAAGAGGAAGTCAAACTGTTGCTGTTTGCTGATGATATGATTGTATGCCTAGAAAACTGTAAAATCTCCTCCAAAAAGCTCCCAGAACTTATAAAAGAATTCAGCAAAGTTTCCAGATACAAAACTAATGTACACAAATCAGTAGCTCTCCTATACACCAATAGCAACCAAGCAGAGAATCAAATCAAGAACTCAACCCCTTTTATAATAGCTACAAAAAAAAAAAATAGAATCCTTAGGAATATACCTAACCAAGGAGGTGAAAGACCTCTACAAGGAAAACTACAAAACACTGTTGAAAGAAATCATAGATGACACAAACAAATGGAAACACATTCCATGCTCATAGATGGGTAGAAGCAATATTGTGAAAATGACCATACTGCCAAAAGCAATCTACATTCCCATTCAATGCAATTCCCATCAAAATACTACCATCATTCTTCACAGAACTAGAAAAAAAATCCTAAAATTCATATGGAACCAAAAAAGAGCCCACACAGCCAAACCAAGACTAAGCAAAAAGAACAAATCTGGAGGCATTACACTATCTGATTTCAAACTATGCTATAAGGCCATAGTCACCAAAACAGCATGGTACTGGTATAAAAATAGGTAGATGGACCAATGGAACAGAATACAGAACCCAGAAATAAACCCAAATACTTATAGCCAACTTATCTTTGACAAAGGAAACTCATCTTTGATAAAGCAAAAAAACAAGAGGTGGGGAATGGATGCCCTGTTCAACAAATGGTGCTGGGATAATTGGCTAGCCACATGTAGGAGAATAAAACTGGATCCTCATCTCTCACCTTATGCAAAAATCAACTCAAGATGAATCAAGGACTTAAATGTAAGACCTGAAACTATAAAAATTCTAGAAGATAACATCAGAAAATCCTTTCTAGACAAGGCTTAGGCAAGGATTTTATGACCAAGAACCCAAAAGCAATGCAATAAAAAAAACAGCTAGTACTAAATCAAACTAAAGAGCCTTTGCATGGCAAAATGAACAGTCAGCAAAGTAAACAGACAACCCACAGAGTGGGAGAAAATCTTCACAATCTATCCGTCTGACAAAGGACTAATATCCAGGATCTACAATGAACTTAAATTAGCAAGAAAAACACAAACAACTCCATCAAAAAGGGGGCTAAGGACATGAATAGACAATGCTCAAAAGAAGATATACAAATGGCCAAGAAACATATGAAAAATGCTGAACATTACTAATGATCAGGGAAATGCAAGTCAAAACCACAATGTGATACCACCTTACTCCTGCAAGAATGGCTATAATCAAAAAATCAAAAAATAATAGATGTTGGCATGGATGTGGTGAACAGGGAACACCTCTACACTGCTGATGGGAATGTAAACTAGTACAACCACTAAGGAAAACAGTTTGAAGTTTCCTTAAAGAACTGAAAGTAGAACTACCATTCAATCCAGCAATCTCACTACTAGGTATCTACACAGAGGAAAAGAAGTCATTATACAAAATGGATACTCACACGTGCATGTTTATAGCAATGCAATTCACAATTGCAAAATCATGGAACCAACCCAAATGCCCATCAATCAACGAGTGGATAGAGAAACTGGTATATAGATACAATGGAATACTACTCAGCCATAAAAAAAGAATGAATTAATGGCATTCGCAGCAACCTGGATGAGATTGGAGACTATTATTCTAAGCTAAGTAACTCAGGAATGGAAATCCAAACATATGTTCTCATTCATAAGTGAGCTAAGCTATAAGGATGCAAAGGCATAAGAATGACACAATGGACTTTGTGGACTCAGGGGAAAAGGATGGGCAGCAGTGAGGGATAAAAGACTACAAATTGGGTGCAGTGTATACTGCTCTGGTGATGAGTGCATCAAAATCTCACAAATCACCACCAAAGAACATACTCATGTAACCAAACACCACCTGTTTTCCAATAACTTATGGCAATTAAAAAAAAAAATTTAAAAAGAGTTGAGGCTTGGGAGCCTCCACCTACATTTCAGAGGATGTAAAGAAAAACCTAGATGTTTAGGCAGAAGGCTGCTGCAGAGGCAGAGCCCTCAGAGAGAACCCTTACTAGGGCAGTGCAGAGCGGAAATATGGGGTTGGATCCCCCATACCTTGTCCCCATTGGAGAACTACCTAGTGAAGCTATGAGAAGAGGGTCACCATCCTCTAGTCCCCAGAATGGTAGATCCACCAACAGCTTGCACCATGTACCTGGAAAAGCTGCAGGCACTCAACACCACCCATGAGAGCAGCCTCAGGGGCTGAGCACTGAAAAAACACAGTGGTGGAGCTTCCCAAGGCTTTGGGAGCTCACCCCTTGCATCAGTGTGCTCTAGATGTGAGATATGGGGTCAAAGGAGATTATTTTGGAGCTTTAAAGTTTAATGACTGACCTTCTGGGTTTTGGACTTGCATGGGGCCTGTAGCCCCTTTTTCTTGGCTGATTTCTCCCTTTTGGAATGGGATTATTTACCCAATGCCTATACCCCCATCGTACTTGGAAGTAACTAACTTGTTTTTCATTTTACAGGCTCATATGTGGAAGGGATTTGCCTTGTGTCAGAGGAGATCTTGGACTTTCGAGTTAATTCTGGAATGACTTGAAACTTTGGGAGATTGTTGGGAAGGCACGGTTGTATTTTGCAATGTGAGAAGAACATGAGATTTGGGAGGGGCCAAGGACAGATTGATATGGTTTTGATGTGTCCTCACCTAAATCTCATGTTGAAATGTAACCCCCAATGCTGGAGGTGGGGCCTATTGAGAGGTGATTGGATCATGGGGGCAGTTTCTCATGGTTTAACAACATCCCTCCCTGGTGCTGTCAGATAAATAGTGAGTTCTCATGAGATCTGGTTGTTTACAAGTCTACAGCACCTCCCAACTCTCTCTTGGTCCTTCTCCTGCCATAGAAGACACCTGTTCCCACTTTGTCTTCTGCCATGATTGTAAGTTTCCTGAGGTCTTCCCAGAAGTAGATGTTGCCATGCTTCCTGTACAGCTCATGAAACCATGAGCCAATTAAACCTCTTTTCTTTATAAATTACCCAGTCTCAGATATTTCTTTATAGCAGTGAAAGAATGGACTAATACAAAGGCCCATCAGTCAGCAGTATCAATGCACAATGGTTTTCAATAAGTTTTTAGCTATCACTATTAAACATGAATAGACAGCCATAGATCATTAGAAGCAAATGAACAATGTCTCCAACATGAATGGCAGAGAGAAAAACAAACAGGGAATTTGGATAAAACAAATAATGCAGAAAATGAGAAAAACCTTTAAAACTAATTACATTATCATCAGAGAGAAAATAAAAGCTATAGGATTCATGAGAAAGAATAAGATGCTATGTCATAAAGGATTAGTTAGAGAAGAAAAGGACATTTAGTAACTAAAACTACAATAACCAATAAAAATTTCAGTGAAATGGTAGTAAAATCAAGGAACTCCTCTAGAAAGTAAAAATAAGAAGAAGGAAAACAGAACAAAACTAAGAAAATTAGAACATCAGTGCAGGAGATTCATCATATCCATATAGTCCAAGTTGAAGGGGAAAAAAATCACAAGAAAATTTCTCAGTATAGTTTGATTAAAACGGTTCACCAAATGCCCAGACCAATAAATGGAAAAGATAAAGGTAAGGTATACATTCCGAAATTTCGGAATACCAGGAATAAGGGAAAATCCTAAATTTCCACAGGGAGGGAAAAACGTTCACAAAGTTTCAGGAGTCTGCATTACATTCCATATCTCAGCAGCAGCTTTGGAAGCTAGAAAACCATGGAGCCTGAAGAGAAAATCAGTTTTACTAAAAAGTTTGTGCCCAAGCAAGCTGTCAACTAAGTATGAAGGCAGAAGAAAAAAGGCATCAGGTGCACAAAGTTTCAAAACAATTCCTTCCCTTGGACCTTTTCTAAGGAAACTACAGAAGGATGTGCTCCAGTAAAACAAGAGAGTCACCAAGAAAAAGAAAAGCAAGTGAAGAAAGAAAAGCAAAGAGAATTTTCAGAAAGGTAGTGAAATGAAAGGCAAACATAATAGTTGTGAATTAGACCAAGCAAGTAACTAGTCCAGAACAGGACAAGGAAGGTGAGAAAAAATATCTACACAATAAGATGAAACAAATTTTATCTGATAAGTTTATGTGAAATTGAATTAAGAGGCATTTTACAATGGTAATGGAGGTGAGGGAAATTATCAATGGGTTCAGAAACATATAAGCAAATGGAAGAAGAGAGAGAGTATGAGAAGAAAGAAGAGAATTATAATCTCCAGAAACTGTAGTCACTTGGCTTACTTGAATCTAGATTTAACCAAACTACATGAAATAATCAGTGGATTTTAAAAAGTTGAAAAAGAGACAAAGCTCTCATCTGCTACAGGAAGTCAAAGATGTCTAAAACTGAAGACTAAAACCATAGATATATACATATATTATTTGAAAATATGGGGATAAATACAGAAAACATAGGTTAAAAAATTATTGGTGGATGTCTCTGGAAAGGAGACCAGCAATGGTCAGGGGAACCAGTGGGAATGGAAATAAAATAAAGGTCTAAAATAAAATAGAGGTATTTGGGGATTTTATATGATTTTTAGCATTATGTATGCATCCTTTTCATAAAAAAAATATAAATTAAGTGTTTAAAGACAGCTAATTCCAGGACTTCAGCATAGGTTCTTAATAAGAAATATAATAATATGGCCAAGCGCGGTGGCTCACACCTGCAATCCCAACACTTTGGTAGGCTGAGGCAGGAGGATCACGAAGTCAGGAGTTTGAGACCAGACTGATCAAAAGGTAAAACCCTGTCTCTACTAAAAATACAAAAATTAGCTGGGCGTGGTGGCACATGCCTGTAATCCCAGCTACTCAGGAGGCTGAGGTAGGAGAGTCTCTTGAACCCGGGAGGCAGAGGTTGCAGTGAGCTGAGATCATGCCACTGTACTCCAGCCTGGGCAACAGAACTAGACTCCATCTCAAAAAAAAAAAAAAAAGAAGAAGAAGAAGAAGAAATATAATAATATGAATAAAATCCAAACTCACAGTACTTGACAAACTTAAACACATTTTCCTTTAATCGTGAGTACTACTGATATCCTTTTACTTGAAAGAAAATCAATGATTCCTCTTAAATGAGGGAAGTCATGAAATTGCTTCTTTACTACTACAGTAAATATCAGCCAGCCCGATGATCAACAAAGTACTTTGTTAATGTTTTTATTATTCTAAAAAGAAAACCACTATTTGGGGAGCTTCTGAACATTTTTGAGGGCCTTTGGAACTACCCTATTGGCAAAACTACCAGGATATATCTTTCAATCACATCAATGTAAAGCAATTATCCAATCATTGCTTTCAGAGAAAAATGGGAGGCCACCTCATATCCAAATGAAAACAGTACAGCCTGAGATGTTCACTGTTGAGCATAGTCATGTAAACTGAAGGTTTGTATAACTGAACTGTATCCTTGAGAGAACAGAAATAGAATTCCCAGAGGAAGGATTATTATTATACACAAGGTTCTCTATGCTTCCCTCCCCCCACTCAGACACATGCACAATCACACAGGATTATTTAAGTCTGGATGACCAACATTGTGAAAACTGTGTGTGGACTATTGCGATTGTTCAGACTGGAATAGAAAGTCTACACTGGGCTGTGATTTGATCACTATGATTGTAAGATCACTATGTTTGTGTTGGGAGCAAATTGGAAGAAAAGGGATGATCCTGGACACAAAAAGTTGATGCTAGAACAGCTCTTGATCTAGCATTGTGAGGAATGACTGCAGGGGCAGAGTTGTGGCAGACAGGGCCTCAACCATTATGACACGTCCTGCACAGTAACCTCGATTACCTGATCTTGGAGGTAATGATGTGCCCCAGCAGAACCAGAAGTAGCAGCAAAGAAACTGGGATTTTTCAGCAGCCTGAACAAATACTTTAACTGGTCACTTTGGACTTAGTAGGTAAACTTGGTGTTCCAGGAAACATTAGAGAAGAAACTTTCTGTAGAAAAATGAACTTTTCATACGTCTCAATGGATTGAGGCACTATGCTACATTCATTTGAATGGTAATTATGTTGTAGTCTTTTTATATCCTAAGCTAATGAGATATATGTAGCAGTTTGTTTTATATTGATGTTATAGGTTGTGGGGGTGGACATGGGTGGAGTAATTTTTCAAGAGCACCTTTAATTCAACCACTCAGAATAAGCACTGTTGGTATTCAGGGATATACACCTTCACAAATGTTTCTTGTGTAAATATACAAAAACAGATGTGAGGCAGAGTTAGTCCCCCCAAAATTAGTTCATACTTTGCAAACTGTTGTATCATCTTTTTTCAGTTAAAAAATAATGTGAATAACTTTCCAGATCAAATATAGATCCACATCATTTATAGTAATTGAATTATATTTCATCAAATCGACATGCCATAATTTTAATCAGTTCTATGTTAATGAATAATTTGAATATCTTTCACTTTAAATTATTGTAAATAGCATTGTAGAGATCATCTATTATGTCTACTCCTTATATCACTACCCTCATGATATCTTCTAGAACTGTTGCAATGGCTTCATTAATAATACCATTTTGTCTAGTCTTGGCTCTTTCACAGTGATCCTCTACTCAATAACAGTCTTTCTAAACTAACTTTCAATATGAAATAATGTCCAAGTTACAAACATGACAGAGGATTCTTCATGACCTAGACTCTATTGATATTCCTTGTTATGTGCACAGTACTCTTTTTACAACCTAATATAAAGATCAATCTGTTTAGAGAGGGCTACCCTCTCCAACATGTTCTCAACTATAGTGTTCAGTCATAGGAAGCATTCATTAGTTATATAAACTCACAACATGACCCACCAGAGCTATCCCTAGAATGTGCAGGGCCCTGGGTGATATTTTATTTTAAAATGTATTGCAAAATTCATGGGTCCATGTGAGTTACAATAATGACTAATCAAGAATAATGGGTAAAGAAAGGTATTTAGATTGACTTACTGTCCAATCAGTGCATGTGAAGGCTCTTCAGAGTGCCTAGGCACCAGGTCTTTCTGTTCAGGCCCATCAATGCCATATTTCTCACTGTGAAAAAAATAGCCATATACTTTTTCTCAATGCCCTAGCTACTCAGAATCTCTTTGTATTGAAATAACATAGATGTGTTTGCCTTTGCAGTCCCCTAATGCCCTCTATTTAGAGCTAGTTATATCATTCCTCATGATGCTGCATCATCCATCGCACTGCCTGTGAAGCTGGCTTCTAACAGATTATCTTAAAGGTTGTTATTGCACTTCATTGGTGAAGGCCATAAATATAAAATTTACCCACAGTAATAAAGAAAAATACGGACAAAAATTTGTTTTCTAGCCATGTTAAATTTATCCCTCAAAATTCAATAAAATAAACATAGAACAACATATCTTCCAACTATGTCTTCCCTCTAAGTCACAGTATTCTTAGAATGTGAACTCTTCATGGTAACCACACACCTGCGTTCCACACATTGCCACCTATAAGGAGAATAGTTGGGGGTCTGGGGGTGCTGTAAAAGGAGCAGTCCCATTCACAAAGGGAATGGTAATCCCTTGTCCAGGACAGCTTATGGCCAACCTCAGAGAGTACCGTATCAACACCTTGATCGGAGGCAAGAGAAAACATAGATCTGAAGGGCCCACTGGTGTCACAGAACAAAGGTCTCTAAAGTCCACAGAAGCCATACGGACATCACGCCTGGAAGACTAACAATTGGTGTGCAAACTGAAGAAGGGTGAAGTGACCATTCTGGGTGCTAGTGGAGGGAGGTACTGAGGGGAAATGACACGTCTCCCCACCTTGACCCCTACCACATCGTGCTGTAGACTACAAGTGGCACCATGGTCAAGACACATGATAGAGGCAAGAGAAGACACACGAGGCACACATATGGCTCAAGCCCAAGGTGGACCATCGAAGCCCAGACCTCAGAACTCAACCTGGGTCTGATGTGATGAAAGTCACCCAAGGTTAGTGTATTAGTATTATTCTGGTGGTCTGATACCATGTGATCCCATAAAACATATCACAGGGGAGCAATCCTCCCTCTTGGAAACAGCCCAGCTACAGGACCCCAGGACAACCCACAGGCACAGTTCTGGAAGTCACTGGGGCCATCTCTCTTTTTTTTCTTTTCTGGACATTGAGTCTCACTCTGTCACCCAGGCTGGACTGCAGTGATGCAATCTTGCCTCACTGCAACCTCCGCCTCCTGGGTTCAAGCAATTCTCCTGCCTCAGCCTCCCAAGTAGCTGGGATTACAGGCATGCACCACCACACTCTGCTAATTTTTTGTATTTTCAGTAGAGACAGGGTTTCACCATGTTGACCAGGCGGGTCTCGAACTCCTGACCTCAAATAATCCACCTGCCTCGGCCTCCCAAAGTGCTGGGATTACAGGTGCCTGGCACCCAAGAGGGTCTTAGAATTTTTGATGAAAGTACTGCAAAGCCTAGGGTCCAGGTAGGGGTCCTGCTTGCCCAGGTCTAAGAAAGTATTATTGTTCACATTCTACTACATATCTCATTCATTTCAAAATCTGTAGTTGAATACCCCTTATTTAAAAGAAATTAGGAAGATATAGTTTTGTTCTCAGTTTGGAACAATCTTGTTTTTTCTTTAGAAGCTTGCTTTTCACATAAGTTTGCCTAGTGAGCCATGAGATAAATCAAGCACAGCTGAGTGTCTGACTAGGACTACCGATATAAATATTTGCCCAAAATTTGAAATAAAAAGTTCTGTTTCTCAAAAAGTTAAACATAGAATTACTATACAACCCAGCAATTCCACTCATACGTATATACCCAGAAGAACTGAAAAGAGCTACTCAAGCAAGTGCACATACAGGCATGTTTATAGTAGCATTATTCACAACAGCCAAAAGGCGGAAACAATCCATATATGTATCAATGGATGAACTGATAGACAAGTCATGGTGTAGACAGACAATGGAATATTATTCAACCATTAAAAGGAAAAAGGTACTGATACAGGCTACCACATGACTGAACCTCAAAAACATCATGTAAGCAAAAGAAGCCAGACAGAAAAGGACAAATAGTGTATGATTCCATTTATATGAAACATCCAGAATAAGTAAATCCATAGAGACAATGCAGATTGATGGTTGCCAGAGGCAGTGGGGAGGAAAAGATGAAAAGTAACTGTTTAATAGGTAGGAGTTTTCCTTTGGGGTGACACAAATATTTTGGAACCAAGTAGAAGTGGGATTGCACAACATTGTGAATAGATTAAATGCCAATGAATTGCTCACTTTAAATTAGCTAATTTTATGTTCGGTGGATTTCACTCCAATTTTTTTTATCTTGACCATTAAGATATTTATTTTCAGGCCAGGTATGCTGGCTCACATCTGTAGTCCCAGCACTTTGAGAGGCCAAAGGGAGAGAGAATCACGTGAGCCCAGGGGTTTAGACACCAGCCTGGGCAACATGGTGAGATCCTGTCTCTACAAAAAATTTAAAAAATAGCCAGGCCTGGTGGCACATACCTATGGTCCCAGCTACTCCAGGGCCGAGGTGGGAGGACAGATTGACCTCAGGAGATCAAGGCTGCAGTGAGCCAACATCACACCACTGTACTCCAGCCTGGGTAACGGTGCAAGACCCTGTCTCAAAAAAATAAAAATAAATAAAGGTATTTGTTTTCAACTTAGATGATAATAAGTTATACTCAAACACAAAATCAGATCAACTGTGATGATTTGTAGTGATGTTAAAGATTATTATTTCTTATGGAACAAAATATCACTGAGAAAAGACCCCAAAATATATCCACTTGGCGATTGTTGTCAGAGAAAAGAAATAATGTTGAGGGGAAAGGTTGCTGAAGAGAAAAAAATATATATAGAAAAAAAGAACTGGAAAGAAAGAAATTATATTTGCTTCTTAAGAAAGTAATCTTTTTATCAACAGTTTTTTTTTGCATCAGATATTGGGGTACAGGTGGTATTTGGTTACATGAGTAAGTTCTTTAGTGGTGATTTGTGAGATTGTTGGTGCACCCATATTTATATGGGAAAAGAAACACACATCAGCAGTTGACCTTGGAAACTATAGAACAACCAGAAATCTACTTTGTAACCAAAACCCTAAAAATATTACCTTAGCATGATGGTCCTCCATAAAGATAGTCGCTGTCTGTGCAACAAATATATTACCACCAAAGAGATAAAAGCAAGTACAACCTACAAATTTACAGTGTTTCTCTGTACATTGTTCAAAAGATAGAATTCACTGGAAGGATGAAGCAAGCAATGTGATTAATTCATAGATGAGTTCAATCTTATTACAGCCATTACCTTCTAAGTGAAGATATAATGCAAACAATGCTGTATTTTTTAGACTGCTGTTATCAATTCCAGATATTAAAATAATTATTTTAAGCTGTTATAGCCTACAGCCAAAATGAAATAGCACAGGAACTATAAAGCTTTGTAAAACAAAACATGTAAGTAGTCAAACTAGGCTTATCACACCCCTGCCAGATAAAAAGGCTGATCATCAGTCAAGAAATAAACACATTAATCCTGAAGGAAAAAAATTTGCATTTCTATAATGGGAAATTACTACTGCACTAAAAGATCTTGTTGAAAAAACTTAATGTATTTCTCCCAAAAACAATTTTTTAAAGATACTTCAAGGCTGAGATTTCTTTTGCACACACAAAAAAAGAAATAAAAATCATCTGCTTTTGTAGTATAGTAAATTTTTAGGAGTAATTGTTCTTCAACAGAGATAGAAAGCTCCACTATTAATGTGCATGATGTTCTAGATAATATTAAAAGCAATGCAATTACAGTTATGGTAATTGATATGGTTCTTACCTGATAATGATCACGGGTCAAGAGTTTAAAACGTAAAGCAGAACATGCTTTACACTTTTTAAAGTCAAATGAGCGATTGGAA
The DNA here is from genome assembly GCF_047675955.1 of Chlorocebus sabaeus. Taxonomy (NCBI): domain Eukaryota; kingdom Metazoa; phylum Chordata; class Mammalia; order Primates; family Cercopithecidae; genus Chlorocebus; species Chlorocebus sabaeus. The sequence goes on from NC_132915.1 coordinate 22,386,183, forward strand.
CTTGGCTTTGATATGAAAGAGAGTGGACTCCTTCTGCCCTAACTGCTTGAGGTAGAAGTCGGGGCAGAGTGTTGCTTAGAAATCCCGTGTCCCTTCTTTCATTTACAATCTTATCTTCCTCAAACCAGAACTGTTCTTTCCTTAGGAAAAGAGTGTAATTCTCAGTTATCTGGGCAAATGAGGAGTCATGCATAACGAGGATAAATCAATTTCACAGTTAATCTCAAACTCCTGTTTCAGCCCCATTTTATTAGTGTCCTAGGCTTCCTTAATAAATTGACTAAACAGAATCTGTAGGTTAAGATAAATAAATAATTTATTTAATTCATTCAGAGTGACAGCACCTTGTAAAATTGTGGAGACCTCTCAAGGTCCCATAGTGCCATTTTTTTTCCAGCTGCTACTGCACTCCTGGACTGGAAGCCTAGTTCTGCCCTTTCTGACAGGGGAAGCAGAATGCAGAACAGTTTAATTAGACCATTTGGACTGTTCATTTGCTTGGGTATTTATGAACCGAGTCCAGTGGAGCCAGAAAATTTACTCAGGTGTAAGAAACGAGGAGAAAGATCATTACCTTTGATGTGGCAGATAATGGCAATCTCTAAGAAAAAAAACCTCAAAGGAAAGTCAACTTTTAAATAACCTGGAGACCACAGTTTAATGTGTTTTGGACAGTACGTAAGATCACTGTTAAGGCTTTAATGACGTTATATGATTCTTTCTATGAACCAGAAACAAAAACCATGGCATCATCATATTAAAACACTGATATATTGACACACTGATACAGATTTAAAAATCGGTGACTGGACAGGAAAATATTAACAGTATTGTTAATAACGTTTATCTTGGGGTGCTGAAATTATGAAATATTCAGTAGTTATTTATATTTTTAATTTTCTCTAAATAAACATATTGCCTTTATAATAAGAAAAAATCAATGATGATTTGCTTCTTAATTTTAAAAATTAATAGCATATATTTTTATTGAACTGGAATTTCTAACTATTTTTCAAACTGTCTTCTCCAGGGGGAGAAGCAGAGTACACAGATATTCAGGCTCCTTGTCCAAACTTCAGTTTTATTTTGTTTATTAAAATTCCACTTAATATTTCTTTTTAAAAAAAACATGGTTCCACCGCTTTAAACACACACACACACACACACACACAGCTGGAAGTCATTAATGTGTTTCAAATAGTTCGTAAGAATTTACTGTATGCAAAATTCTGTGTTACGTAAACTGAGTTACATAGGAGTTGTGATTTTCTGTTGTGTACATATACACGCACACTCATTTCCCTTTAATCACTATTCTTTTTTCCCTCCACGAGTAAACCTCAGTCCTATTCTGGTTTTTTCATTTCCTGCTCACCTTAATTTTACATTTCAAAAGCCTAGAAACTAAGTGATCAAGGACAGAAATGTCTTCAGAGGATGAGAGAGGGCAAACACTACTATTCTACATGGTGTCCTTCAGTATGTGGAGGCAGAGGGAGAAAACAGTCAACTGAAAAGTTTTGGGGTGATTAAGAGATGGATGGGGGAAAAATAGAATAGGTTTTAAGAGGCCTCTTGATGTCCTTTGAGAACCTCCATTTACAATTTGCTTGCAATCAATTACACTTTGTCAGATTACTGTTTCTTTGAATTTGCACTTGCTAGAGATTTGGCCTCGTGGTGCTCTGGTAATATACAGGTTCTAACTATAACAGGTGAAGGGAGCAACACAAAAAACACATTTATGACATACAGCTTCCTAGAATGAAAGAAAATCTAAATGAACCTGGACAAAAAGCTATCCTGGTCCTCAACATGAATCTTAAATGGCAATAATCACCGGTGAGATTTCTCTACGCACCATTTGGCATGCTTCTGAATCTATGATGGTAGCACCAATCTACACTGAGCATGGGAGTTTTCTGTTATAAAATTTGAAGTTTGCTACTCATATTCAATGTAAATTCCAAAGTTTCTTCCAGGATATTGATGTACACACTTTCTTTTAGGATATTGTTGTACACATGTGAGTGTACATGTATGCACAAACACAGACACACTTGCGTCAGGAGAGATGGAACTCAATCTGTGAGACCTGATATGGCTCATTAAAGACAAGAACTGAACGAGTACAGAAATTGAGTTTATTCTGGCTATAGCAATGGGGAGCAATAGGGAGCACCTCAGATCTGAGGATCAGAGTGTCCCAGTAGGGTGGCTTTGTCTTACACCTTTATAGGTAGGTGTAGATAAGTTGTAAGTGGAGTGGTTTACAGTTGGGATTGATTTTGCAATCAGGAGAAGTCTCAGTCAGTCAGCTTAAAAGAAAATGCTTATCTCTGTGTCTAGCTAGTTACAGGAGGACAAACAATCCATCTGATTATTCATAAGATGAAGCATGTTGAATTGGAGGGTGTGTATCTGTCCTTGTCATGGGTAAACAAGGGAGTCATCTTATTTGTCATAAGAAAGAGTCAAGAGTGGACAAGAAGCCTTATCTAAGTCACATGGGAAGGGTGGTTGGTGACAAGCTGTTTCCCAGAACAGAAAACTGTTACTGTTTTCAGAGCTCAGGTGAAATTCAACACTGTCTGCCATAGTGAACTGTGGAGGGAAAGAATTGAGCACCTGAGACTCTCGCATTAAAAGCACAACTTCATGATATCACTGGTTTCTGAGTCTAGGTTGACTAACCATTATAAGTAACACTCATCCGAGCTTAACACTTGTGCATTTTACCACTTGCAGAAGTTGGAAAAAAATTATCTAAAATTGTTTTCCCACTGCTCTGGATTAGAATAAATGTGACGAAAGCTGAGGGTATCTAACAGGCAAAAGGGCATATTACTGACCAAACTGTGTTATGAATGTCATGTTGTCACACAGCAAAACAAAACAAACTTTTTAGTGAAGCAGCATGGTACAGAGGAAGGAACACAGATGAAGATGAAGTTGAAATTCCAGAACAGGGACCTCAGAAATAACACCACATATCTACAACCATCTGATCTTTGGCAAACCTAACAAAACCAAGCAATGGGGGAAAAGATTCCCTGTTTAATAAGTGGTGCTGGGAAACCTGGCTAGCCATATGCAGAAAACAGAAACTGGACCCCTTCCTTACATCTTATACAAAAATTAACTCAAGATGGATTAAAGGCTTAAATGTAAAACTCAAACCATAAAAACCCTAGAAGAAAACCAAGGCAATACCATTCAGGATATAGGCATGGGCAAAGACTTCATGACTAAAACACCAAAAGCAATTGCAACAAAAGCCAAAATTGACAACTGGGATCTAATTAAAGAGCTTCTGCACAGCCAAAGAAACTGTCATCAGAGTGAACAGGCAACCTACAGAATGGGAGGAAATTTTGCAATCTACTCATCTGACAAAGTTGTAATATCCAGAATCTACAAGGAACTTAAACAACTTTATAGGAAAAAAAACAACCCCATCGAAAAGTGGGCAAAGGATATGAACAGACACTTCTTAAAAGAAGACATTTATGCAGCCAGCAAACATATGAAAAAAAGCTCATCATCACTGGTCATTAGAGAAATGCAAATCAAAACAACCATGAGATACCATCTCATGCCAATTAGAATGGTGATCATTAAAAAGTCAGGAAACAACGGATGCCGGAGATGATGTGGAGAAACAGGAATGCTTTTACACCGTTGGTGGGAGTATAAACTAGTTCAACCATTGTGGAAGATAGTGTGGCAATTCCTCAAGGATCTAGAACGAGAAACACCATTTGACCTAGCAATCCCATTACTGGGTATATACCCAAAAGATTATAAATCATTCTACTATAAAGACACATGTACACGTATGTTTATTGTAGCACTATTCACAATGGCAAAGACTTGGAACCAACCCAAATGTCCATCAATGATAGACTGGATACAGAAAATGTGACACATATACACCATGGAATACTATGCAGCCATAAAAAAGATGAGTTAATGTCCTTTTCAGGGACATGGATGAAGCTGGAAGCCATCATTCTCAGCAAACTAACACAAGAACAGAAAACCAAACACCACATGTTCTCATTCATAAGTAGGAGTTGAACAGTGAGAACACATGGACACAGGGAGGGGAACATCACACACTGGGGCCTGTCAGGAGGTGGGGGGCAAGGGGAGAGAGAGTATTAGGACAAATACCTAATGCATGTAGGACTTAAAATCTAGATGACAAATTGATAGGTGCAGCAAACCACCATGACACATGTATACCTATGTAACAAACCTGCACATTCTGCACATGTATCCAAGAACTTAAAGTAAAATTTAAAAAAATAAAGTTGAAATCCAAGGTACATCATTTATTAGCAGTGTGACTTTGGTGATTTAACCACTTTATGCTTGATCTGGAAAAGAGTGAGGCTTACTTGGAAAGAATTCCGTGATTAGAGATCATGTATGGAAAGCCCTAGGTAAACTCTACCTGGAATGTGGCAGGTACTCAGTGATGGAGCCCCATTTCCTTGCCAGGGATGAGTGTTCCCACATTAAATTGGGGAGAGGTGTGTGTTTCATAAGTACATGAGTCTATGTACATTAAGTCAAACTTTCTCCAGCGAGTATAATTAAATATGTAAAACTTGGGAACACCACTGGTCATCTTCTGCCATTTGGAGAAAGCCAGTCTGGTCTGGGTATCATGAAGATACTCAGATGAAAGTCAAAGAAGCATGAAGCTGATACCCAGAGTAAGAATCCTGAAAGTGTTCAAGTACCCGGTTCTACTTATCACTCTCTCCAGTTTTGCTTGGCTATGTTGAAGGCCAAGTTTCTGTCACTTACATCCCACAATATGTTAATACAGCCAGCAATTGTTTTTATTCTATTAATAGGCAGAATGCCATGAGTAAAACAGGGATAGCTGAAAATAAACATTCTCTTCCCAATATCATCTCCAAATTAATAACTTATTCACTAATTCTCTGCTTTAGATTGTCTAACAGAAATCTAAGAATATTAAATATAGACAACAAATATTTTTTCCAAAGATGCCTTTTTCCACTTATTTGGCATTACTTCATTGGAATTCATCTTCAAAGAGTTAGTTTTATCTTGACTATAGTTCTAATCTTCCCAGTGAAGCTTTCAATATAAGCTAATGATTTTGATGTACATCCAACTCAAGCTGCATAATATACTGTTCTATATGCTGTTCCATCTGGGAAACACTTAGAGATAAAGGCAATAATCTGATTATTTGCTTCATACAAATTGCTGCTCTGAAAATTAGTTTTATAATGCAGAAAATAAGAGACTGTTTAATGCTTCTTATCAGGCTTAGCTTTTCAGATGTTCAAGGGACTTCGACTGAATACTGACAAGTAGCAAAACACCACAGTATATGCAGTAGAGAAATTTCAGACTGTACAAACAAAAATACATTTATTTTGCCAACCTGCATCCAGAGTTATTCTTAAGAGTTGCTTTCAGGGGCTTAGGAATCAAAAGAATCAGAGAGACAAGAGTGGGCACCTAACACCTTCTAGGAAATAATAAATTCTTTCTAATTATATATACTCTGGGTAGCAATTAACAGGCAAAGGCCAAACACACCCTCAATGGTAATGTGCTTCATGGACAGAATGTATTATGAGCTAAACCCACTGTAAAAACTTATAGCCTACACATGCAGGATTCCCAAAAGAACAACCACCACCACCAAACTGCAGATTTGTACCATTGTATCCCCTCTTATGCAGAATAAAATGCTCCTGAAATGAAAATGCTTCTGTCAGTGATGGTGCTTGGTGTTAAGAGTTTAAAGTTATCTGGGTTTGTACTTTTGGTTACCTTTTTAAAAAGATTTAACTAAAGCATTTTACAAGCTTTAGAAAAATTATCAGAATATCAATTTATTTTTGTAGGTAAAATAAAACAGGTAAAACCAACACACATTACCTTCTTTGTCCAAAAGTAGTTACTGCTTTCTTTCCTAACCAGAAGAAATCAAGCACAGGCATACTGTATTAGCCAGGGTTCTCCAGAGAAATAGAACCAATAAAAGAGAGAGACAGAGAGATTTATTTTAAGGAATTGACTCACACGATTGTGGAGACTGGTACGTTCAAAATCACAGGGTGGGCCAGTGCAGTGGGAGATCCAGGGAGAGCAAAGGCTCAGCTCAAAGGTCATCAGGCTGGAAGAGTTGATGCTGCAGATGAAGTCTGAAGGCAGTTAGCTGGAGAATTCTGTTACTAATGGGAGAGTCAATCTTTTTGTTATACTCAGGCTTTCAACTGATTGGATGAAGCCCACCCATAAAATGGAGGGCAATCTGCTTTACTTAACTCCACTGATTTAAATGTTAATCCCACCCAAAAACACCTCACAGAAAGACCCACAATAATGGTTGACTCATAAAATTCACCATCACATACACACACACACACACACATATATATATATATATCATCACAAAGTCATGCTTCCCCCTACCTACCTAGAGGCCACCTGCGCAGTTCCCATTTACTATCAAGACTTCTTGCAGCATCTTTTGTGTGAGGTTATCCTCTGACCACACAAAGGAGGAAAGGCATAGGCTGAAAGTATCAGGAAGTGAATGCTCCCAGACAACCCTTAACTAATGAGGGGTGCAATTTGGTGGATGACATAAAATTCCTCGTGGTTCAGAGTGACATTGAGAGACTCAGTCCACCCCATCTCTAAGGGAGGATCCCTTCTCTGTCTCATTTCTCTACTCCCTTGCAGTGCCTTCTAGGATCACCTGCCAAAGAAACAGCCTGTACCTAAATTCTTGTTTCAGCATCCTGCTTTTGGGGAACCTAAACAAATATAATATCCAAGCTGGTTGTTCCTACTCCACATTGCTTCCCTCCCTTCCTATTACCCACTTCTTGATTTCAGGCTCCAGTTCATACAAACAGAGCTTATGTCTATAATTTATTTTTTTTAAGTTGATCTTTATTTGTACTGAGAAGAGAGAATCAGGAATAAGGGACTACCCCCTTTTTTATCCAAGGACTTCACTTTCAGCAGTGCATCCACAAAATGCACACACACAAATTTGGCAGTCTCAGTATAGAATAACAAGTAGATTCTTCCCATGAATATATAAAGACTACCCAACTCTATCTGTAAAACTGAATAAAGGCATTTCTAGACAGAAATGCTCAATTGATATTTATGAAAAACAGGTATGTGAATGAATGAATAAATAACATTCAGGCCAGGCGCTGTGGCTCACACCTGTAATCCCAGCACTTTGGGAAGCCGAGGCGGGCGGATCACCTGAGTTCAGGAGTTCAAGACCAGCCTGATCAATATGGTAAAACCACGTCTCTACCAAAAATACAAAATTAGCCAAGTGTAGTGGTGCACGCCTGTAATACCAGCTACTCAGGAGGCTGAGGCAAGAGAATAGCTGGAACCCGAGAGGTGGAGGTTGCAGTGAGCCGGGATCAAGGCATTGCACTCTAGCCTGGGTGACAAGAGCAAAACTCTGTCTCAATAAATAAATAAATAACTAAATAACTTTTAGTTGTAGACTTGAACACATGGGTCACAGAAACAAGGGCTCTCCCCTAACAAGAATCAAAAAAATGCCATCTTACCAAGCATAAGATCCAACTGGAAGTACCTAGTTTCAGCTCCATCACTGTCAATGTAAAAACCCACAGAAAGTCACATTACTGCTGTGCCTTAAATTGAATCAAGAGTGTCAGACATTCCAGCATTAAGAGCTTTGGTCTATAAGTCAGGACAGCCGGATGAGAAATCAAACTCACCAGTAATTGACACTTGACATTTCTAAAGTCCAGTCCTTATTGGAGTAAATGCAGGAATGATACTTATGGTTACCAGATTATTATCTGAAGGCAATAGGAACTTGGTCTTGAAAATGTGGCTAACTCGGTTCCATATTCAATGTAATTATCTAACAGGGGCTCGGAAACCTAAGGGCTTTCAGCTACCTTTGCTTCTGTTCTTTAAGGAAAGAGGATGATCCAAAACTATGGTCTAGGTACATTTTTTTTTTTTTTTAGTATTAGAAACCTTGATCAAAATGAACTCTTAGGTGGAAATTCAATTTACCTAATGTCTTAATTTATTCAGTCAACAAATACTTGCTGTGCGCCATTGTTCAAAGTACTGGGGATACAGCTGTGAATACAATGGACAAAAAGCCTAGACCTCATGGAACTTACACTTTAGAAGAAGGGGTGATACGGTTGAAGGGTCTATGTGAGCTGGCAAAGGCAAGGAGTAGAGCTCCTGGAGCTCTTTAGTATGCATAAGAACTACCTGGAACACTTGTGGAAGGGCAGGTCCCTACCCTTCCTGCCCCAAGTCCCTCCAGACTCTGATTCTGTAGGTCTCCAGGAAGGCAATTCGGATTTTTAACAAGTACTCTAAAGTATCTGATGCAGGTGATACAGACCACACTGGAGAAACAGAGCCCTAGAGTTCCCAAGGCACAGTTTACAAACTACGTGCATAGATTATTTCTCTAGGGATTGGCCTTTCCGTCCTCTTTCTCAGGCAGTCATCAAGAAGCACGTGATGGATGTCCCCATTGAACTAGAACCTGAGAAATGCGTGAAGTTTCATTAGAGGTATTTTTTTGTGCCAAAATCAGAGTCAAATAATAACAAAGTACTAAACTTCCAAAATTATCTTAGATTCCAAAAATACCCTTAACAGTAAACAGATGAAGAACTATTAGCTGCTCTTGAACCAAGTTCCTAGAGTGCTTGGCATATATTTCAGCACACCAACTTAGCTTAAGTTGTCACAAGGATCTAATTCTGCCACTGTTTCATTTTCTTAAGGGGTTGCTCAAGAAAGGTGAACACTGTCACTCATCTGGGTCTCTATGTCCTTTTGTGCCACCACAGTATTTGTCATATGGCAGACAATATATGCTTGTGAAATCCTTGAATAAATGAGATAATGAGTGAACAAGTGAATTAACAAATAATAAGCCAACTCGCCTGTATTAGCTTGCAAATGTGGGGATCTCTCTTTCTACATTATGTCCAGCTTTCTTTCTAAGTCTCTGATTTCAATACTGAAAGAAGACAGGAATGAAAAGGAAATCAGCCACTAATTGACTGCTGCCTCCAAAAACTGACCCCCACAAAAATTACAGAATGTTCTTCACTATGTGGTTTCAAGATTTGTAAGTCCTGGAATTGGCTACATTTCAAATCATATCTGTAAAAATACATCTACTAAAAAGAAAGCTTGTTGTATGGCAGTTTATAAGAGTTTGCTGGTCCTCTAACATCAGAGTTACATAAAGTTTCCACAGCATACCCTATTTCCATTGCAAAAACTTTTAACCTTGAAGTTAATCCCTCCCCAAATTTGATGATGAAGATTGATGAAAATGACAGCAAAAGCCTCCAACTGTTTATTTAGGCATCACTGCCCTCTGCTGGATAGAATTAGAAGTTTCCATGTAAGTGTACTTAGTTTTCCAGAATCTCTGGACATAAATGGACTTTTAAAGTTATTCTTACCTAGTCAAATCCAGGGCTAAAACTGAGGATCAGTATTTGATTTTCTCCTTTTGCCTAAGGCTCCAATATGATTCAATACAACATTGTTACTGATCCTATCTTTATCCAAAATTGTGATGTTTTGTTCATTGGGAACTTTTTCGCATTAATTTTTATTTTCAATATCGCAGTAAAATATTGTTTATCTTGATTGCTGAATCTTTTGACACTCCCTTAAATTTTGTCCCTATAGCAAATGCGTCACTTGCCTTACCCTAATCCCAGCCCTGGTCAAACTAGCCCCTAAACTACTTTCTCCAGGAAGTTGACAGCCACATTTGAACACTTCAGGAACATCTTCTTTGACTTCTCTCCCTAGGTCTAGGCTCCCTCAACTAGGGTCCTGAAGAACCATGTATCTCTCCTTGCATAATTGCTGGATAAATATCTGACTCCACTCTAGACTGAGCTCCACGAAGACAGGAGACTTGTGTGGAATTTTTTCTAAGCACAGGATTTTCAATATCAGTAGTTAGAGAATAAATATAAGTTGAATGAAAGAATTATCAAATACTAGTGAAAGAAGGAAGATCTGTGTGTCAGCATTTTTCATACTTAGTCAGCTGTATTAGAGCAAAGTAGTAATAACAGCAATAGCAAAAACAACTGCTATTTCCTGACCACTTACTGCATGGTGAACTTTGTGCTAAGTAACACATGGTCTCATTTAATCCACACAACAATCTTGCATGGCATGGACTATTATTACCCACATTTCAGCAGAGGAAGAATCTAAGGCTTAGAGAAATGCAGAAACCAGAACATTTCTTTCTGTAGCTTTCACACTGGTTCTAGAAATTTCCCTTGATAACACTTTTACGTATCACACAAAATAATTCCATCAAACAAGACTATAAATAGACAATAACTAAAAAAAGGAAAAAATAATAATTTCAAATCCCACCCAAAAAGGATTATATACCTGTTATGTGAAAGGCTCTAGACTAAGATCTTCAGGGGATGAAAAGGAAAAGCAGAGCAAATTTCTCTTTGGGATCATCAGTTTAGGAAAATATAGAATATTTTAAAAATTAACTATGCAAATGCTAATGTAAAAATAGAAGGTCTAGTAGGGTCACCATCATAAGAGAAGGAATAAATGTGAGAGAAAGATTATAATCTGGTTGGAGGGATCAGGAATCCCTTCATAGGAGGTGGCAGCATGTCAGCTAAGCTGTGAAGGAGAGATGAAATATTAACAGGTAGAATTAAGGGTAGGAGGAGGGAGAACAATTGAGAAAGAGGCAACAGTCCAAGGTAAACCACCTTTACAAAAATCGTAACAACAAGAATTACAACAGTGAGAGAGATCTGATCTAACCAACTCTATCTTGCCTTTAATGTCCAAACTGCCCATGGTCATTCCTGAGTGTGGGCCAAGCTAATTTAGTGAGAAATTCAGTTTATAGCTTAATTAATAATAGCCTTTCCCCAAAACTTCCACCTCTGTAAAACTAACTAAAGGCCACCAGGTTAGGAGGATGAGAGGGGCCTCAATTCGTAGTTAAATGACTACCAGCCATTATTCTGGAAGTCATAAGATTTGCAACTTCCCCAAGTACTCCTGTAAATAACATCACTATCGCAGAATCTGAGATTGGCCTTTTGAGATGTCTTTTCAGACTTTTGCATTTCTGATGATGGGATGGTCCTACGGGGACCAGCGACTCCTCTGTAGCCCCCACCCAGAAGCAGACTCAGCGCTGGAGGACGGTTTTCCACACCCCTGTGATTGCATTACCAACCAATCAGCAGCACCCATACCCTAGCCCCTGCCCACCAAACTATGGTTGAAAAATCCTAGCCTCCAAATTTTCAGGGAGGCTGATTTTAGTAATATTCAAACACCAGTCTGCCATCTAGCGGGCTCTGCACATATTAAACTCTTTCTTTATGGCAATTCCCCTGTCTTGAGAAATCGGCCCTATCTTAGCGGTGGGCAAGAAGAACACACTGAGGGGTTACACAAGCACAAGGAAAGAGGCAGGAGAGTGTGTGTGTGTGTGTGTGTGTGTGTGTGTGTGTGTGTGTGTACGGGAATGTTCCAGCTTGTCTGCAACACATGGCACACATAGAAAAATAAAGGGACATAAGACAGGGATACAGACCAGAACATAGCACCGAGGTACCCCCATGCCAGGCCAAGGGACCCTTACACAAATATTTCCTACTAGAAGGAAAGAACGTTCTCCAGCAGGGAAGTGCTGTGAGGCTCAAACCTTCCTCCCCCACCAAAATCCATTGCCTTGGGCTGCTGGTAGTTCCTCCCGCTAATAAGGATACCTCATCTTAGCCATTTCCACTTCCAGGCTTTGTCACCTGCTGAGGCCAGAAAGGCAGTGAAAGGGTCTGGAAGCATTGGTGGTCTAGGGAGGGCGGCCCCTGGTGGCCACTCAGCTAAGCAACGCAGTGGCAGAGGCAGCAGGGGAGGCCCCACTGCCACGTGGGTCTGGGTTGGAATAACAGAGTAAATGGTGGGCAGCAACTTAGCCCTGGCATTATTGGTGAGGCTGGGACGCGGGCTCTCCAAGTCCCACTGTGGAGGAGGTGCTGGCAACTACATACACGCTGTTGCTAATCGTAAAATCCTTGGAAGACCTTGATGCAGTTCTTGTGTTCAATCATGGCTCAGAAAGGAGCATTATTTAGTCAGTGAAAACCACAAAAACATTTTTTCTACAATCAGTAAACAAGTTGGAAATTATTAGAATAATTTGGTGAGTGAAATGCACCAGAATTACTTATATCACTTGTGACAAAGTTTAGTTTAGTTAGAGAATCAGAAACACATTTCTGATTTTCTTTTTTTTTCTTTAACACTTCATAAACTTTCATGTCATCCTCATGCAGGGACTGTGATAATGTTCTCTGTATCATTCCAATTTTGTATGTGTGCCACCAAAGCGAACACTGTCATTTCCTCATTCACTTATTTATCTATGCAACCATAGCAGTTGTTGGGTGTTTTAGATACCTCTCAGGTTTGCAGCCATTCATTCACATAGAGACAGAAAGCCGTCATGAGGGCCTGGCAGCAAATGAGGGGACATGAAGACGTCCCTCCTACACAGTGACTGAGCCGACCTCCCTGCATCCAAGACCATTCCCACCCACCCTGCAGAGCTCTGTCCTATGACATCACCTGCTGACTCCCCTAAAATAGCACATTGATATAATGTAGATGTGGTTTACTTTTTCCTTCAGAGGTAGAGGACACTGTTACCAGAAGAGAATGGGTTTATTGCCTGATTAACTGGCCCAAACGGTGGGCGAGATGTATTCATCCATTTCTAATTAGTGAAAGCTGGCTTTGTGCCAAGCTCTGTGCTAGACTCTGGGACACAGTAAGAAGAGATGAGCAAGCAAAGGAGCCTCTGGAGGAAAGACACCAGCCCAGACTTAGAGGGTAGGAAAAGCTTTTGGGAGAAAGTGGTGTTGACAACGCTGAGACCTGAGAAATGAGTAAACATTAGCCAGGCTCTTCAGATGCTGGGGAGGAGACAGGGAAAAAGAGAGGAGAGGAGGGAGGGAGAAGGAGCAGCACACAACTGCAGGAAAAAACAGTAAGTTCTTAAAGACTTGCAAGAGAAAAAATGTAGTTCCTTGGGGAAAGTGGACGCTTCTTAAGCCTGGAGCACTGAGCACAAGGTGGGTGCTATAGTTTGGATGTTTGTTTGTCCTCTTCAAGCCTCATGTTGAAATTTAATCCCCAGTGTGGCCATGCTGGGAGGTGGGGCCTAATGGAAGATGTTTGGGTCATGGAGATGGATTCTACATGAATACATTAATGCCCTCCATGGGGGGCGAGGGTAAGTGAGTTCTCACTCTATGAATTCCCTCAAACATTGGTTATTAAAAAGAGCTGGCACCTCCCACTTCTCTTGCTTGTCCCCTCTCAGCATGTGATATCCGCACACACCGACTCCCCTTCCCCTTACACCACGAGTGGAAGCAGCCTGTGGCCCTCACCCAATGCAGATGCCCAATCTTGAACTTTCCAGTCATTAGAATCATAAGCCAAATGATCCTTTTTTCTTTATCAACTGCCCAGCTTCAGGTATTCATTTACAGCAACACAAAACAGACTAAGACAGTGGGGAGCTGGGAGATGTAAGACTGGGGCGACAAGCAAGGCCCAGGTCACAAAGGTCTTAATGAGCCACATGAACCGGACTGGGCTTTATTGTGAGAGTAATGGGAGGGTGTTGAAAAGATTCAGCAGGAGGGTAATGTAATCAGATTTGCATGTGAGACAGAGTGCCCTAGCTGCAGTGTAGGGACTAGACGGGAGAGGGCTAGACTGGAAGCAGGGAAACAGTAAGGATGCTTGCTGTGGTAAATCAGGTGAACAAAAGATGATGGTGTCAGAACTTAACTAATGACCATGGAGTTGAGAGAAGTGGGCATTTCACACACTATTTATTACACTGAATTAAAGACCTTGGTGACTAATGGATGGTTTTAAGAACTGAAACTTAGTGTCTCTCCCAACCCCTGACAAAATTTATATTTTGAACCCTTAACTTTTATGTGGTTATATTTGGAGTTAGGGCCTCTAAAGAAGCAATTAGGGTTAAATGAGGCCATAAATACGGGGCCCTGATCCAATAGGATGTGTCCTTCCTTATAAGAAGAGACAGCAGAGAACTTGCTCTCTCTCTCTCTCTGTGTGCCATGTAATGACACATTAAAAAGGTGGCCATCTGCAAACCAGGAAAAAAAACTGTCACCAAAAACTAAATTTACCAGCACATTCATCTTCGACTTTCAAGCTTTCAGAACTGTGAGAAAATAAATTTCTGTTGTTTAAGTCACCCAGCCCATGATACTTTGTCATAGCAGCCTAAGCAGACTAATACAGATGGGGGTTCACAGACAGAAAGGAGTCAAATGGGACCTCCAGGGTTCTAGCTTGGTTAAGATGCAACCTGGAATACCAGGCACTGATAGGTGTACACAGGAGGAACAGGCTTGTGGGGAGGATGAGTTCCAATCTGGGCATATAGGATTTGAGGGACTATGGGACAGCCAGGTAGAGATGCCCAGTAGGCAGTTGGATACATAAGTCTGGAGCTCAGAAGAAGCAGCTAGATCAGAGATGTAGATTTAACAATAAGCATATAACTGATAATTAAAGCCTTGAAACAACAAGAGATTTCTCAGGAAGAGAATGAGGATGAATAAAATGAAAAAAAAAAAGACTGAGGACATACATCAAAAAATCACCAATGTTTAAGGAACGCAGAGGAAAAAGAAGAACTTTTGGGGAAGTTTAAAAGTGGAAGGGGAAAAAATCCAAAAATGATGGTGGACAAACATAAGTGGGGGTGTGGAAATATCAAGAGGGAAAGCATGAACAATAGCATTGGCTGTTTATGGGAAACTAAGTTAGGTCAAGGTAGTGAAGGGATGTATGGGTTCAGCAGTGCAGGGGATGCTGGCAACCTGGAAAAGAGGACCTTCAGTGGAGTGGCAAGGGCAGAGTCAGGTGCAGAGTAAAGGGCAGAATTAGCAGAAGAAACTCTGAAAGAAGTGGAAGCAAAACAACAGCAGAAATAAGATCAAAGCATATTTGTAAATATTTTTACTCTTGAGCTGTAATTTTTTAATAAATGTAAATAGGAAGATGGAATTTGTTACTAGAAGGCATAAGGAGACACTTTATTTGTGTAATGCTATGTCTTAAATTAGACTATATGGCAGGTTAGAAATGAAGGCACATTTCAACCTCATGTGGAACTAGATTGGTATATTTTGTTCAGATTAGGTTTTAATGGAAATGAAGCCTCGTGAACTTTTAAGCTTTCAAAATGGTTACTTTTGTTTATTTGTAAAGTGGCTTGAGAGCAACTATAAATACATTCTGACATCAGGCAAATTCCAGGAAAGTTATCTCTGTGTGTGTAATATTGGTTGTCATTATGGTGATTTGGAGAAAACAATACTCCGTACATTATTATAACCGAATGATCCATATTGACCCAAAGCCTTACTGAACTATTGTTGAGATAGAAATCTCTGGACTGTAGTAAGATATAGTAAGAGTCTTGGAAGTGCTAACTCTTGCCTTCTCCCTCTACCTCCCACTTTTTCTCTCCCTCTATAATCAACCAAATGTGAGAGCACTAAACCAATACTTGGCAAAATCCTGCTAATATTATTTTGAGATGCTTCTGTTTACTTGTGAGTTTTAATTCCTCTGCAAGGAGTTCTTCCCTGCTCTCAAATCCCCAAATGTATTAGAGGATTCTATCACTCTCCTCCTGCCTCCAAATCCCAGAACTTGGCCCATCCAAGACCCATAACCTTCCTTTCCCTCTGATTCTCTTCTGCTCCTCCCAAGTCCAGGCAGACATTATCGAGTATTTATGTGAGAGAACTGGCTCTAACTGTTCATGTGCTTTTCCAAACTTTGTGTTTGCCTGGTCTTCACTTTGAAAACACAAAAGTTAAAAAGTACTTTTCTTTCACCTGCAATCTGCTCTGTGTCAGCCCATCCCTATGGCACTAAGATAAATTTCGTACTGCATCAGACTGACAAAGAGGTACAAAACCTACAGAGAGGGAATTTTAGTTTATATCTCAAAATATTATCTTGCCACTTAAACAAATAAAAGAGAGAAACAGAAAGGAGGAGGAAGGAAAGAAAGAGGAAGGAAGGAAGGAAGGAAGGAAGGAAGGAAGGAAGGAAGGAAGGAGAGAAGGAAGGAAGGAAAGGAGGGAGGGAAGGAGGGAGGGAAGTCATCGGATTTAATTTAAAAATTAGATCACCCCCATCATCTAACAACACAATCACTGGGTACAATTTTGGTATATATCTTTTCAATTTATTATCTATATATCCATCTATATATTTCTACTATGTCTATCTTTTGCTACCTGTAGGTTGCAATCTGCTTTATTGAATGTAATAATTCACTTCTCTCATGCTTCACAGCATTACTCCATTCTGAAAAGCCTTTCTAAATTAAAAAAAGTAAATTTAAATGTTTTCTTTAATTTTTAATGGAAAAATTTGTGACACATTTTTATCTTAACCTACCTTACCTAAACAATTTTCACATTGCTAACTACACAATAAAATCAAGTTTATACAAACAACTGACAACAATATTCCGAAATATCTGAATATGGTTTGTACACTGACTAAAATAAAATAAAGATCTATTGTACTCACAAAATGAGGATGAATAGTCTTTGTAGTGGATGTTGGTTGGGGACAGTTGTGAGAAAGTCATTCCTTTGGAAGATGAATTTTCTATGCACCATTTTCTTTACCAATTTTTCACATTTTCAGGGATTCATGATTATATTTGACACTCAAATTAGACTTAGAAATAATTGGACTTAGAAATAAAGTTAGAGCACTGAAAGCTATCTGTAGGGCAAAATAAAGGTTAAGTCTTTGTATTAGCCTGTTTTCATACTGCTATAAAGAACTGCTCAAGACTGGGTAATTTATAAAGGAAAGAGGTTTAATTGACTCACAGTTCAGCAGAGCTGGGAAGGCCTCAGGCAACTTACAATCATAGTGGAAGGCACCTCTTCACAGGGCAGCAGGAGGGAGAATGAGTGCAAGCAGGGGACATGCCAGACGTTTATAAAACCATCACATGTCATGAGAACTCACTCACTAACACAAGAACAGCATGGGGAAACCGCCCCCATGATTTATTCACTTCCCACTGGGTCTCTTCCACAACACGTGGGGATTATGGGAACTAAAATTCAAGATGAGATTTGGGTGAGGACACAGCCAAACCATATCCGTTTTATAATTCTTAGTAACGTATGGAAAGAGCACACAGAGACACTGTCTTTACCCCACTGGATTGGTGAACCTACACAAAGCAAAGTATTTTAGAATCACCTAATATTTGCCCAATTCTACTTGTTTCACATTATATTATTTGATTAGAAACTACTGTGTTGAGAAAATTGGTTTGGTTAACATGGCTATCCTAAAACCATTTGGTTAACATGGTTATCCTAAAAGCATAATGTTTAACAATTTGGTTTGGTTAACATGGCTATCCTAAAACTATAATGTTTCATATAGCATATTTACTTAGTATTGCTTGGGTGAAAAATAGTTAAATTTTGTTAAACATTGTCTGAAACATTGTATAACTGTGAAACAGCCAATATGGCCAAAAATTATTAAATGAACAGTCATTATATGAAGTAAACCTATCTATGAAAACATCATTTTATGCCAGTAAATGATTCTATAGCAATATTTTAAATGGCTGCATAAATTCAATTATGTAAATGTACCAAAATTTATTTAAACAATTCACAATTATTGGAAATTTAGTGATTTTTTTTTCCAGATTTCATTGTTATAAACAATACTATGCATGATTCTTCTTGTGATAAAGTCTCCTAAGAGGCTCTTCATATTAAAGTATTAGCCTTTTTTATCCAAAGCTAGATCCCAATTCTTCTGATTCCCAAGTTAGTGTTTTTCTCTCTATACCAAATTGAGAAGACAGGGATCATACTAAATTTGCTGTACATAGATTGACACAACCACAGAAACAAACAAGCGAAGATTCCCATAAACACACACATATTAAAAGTAATGGCAAAAACCACAATTACTTTTAATAGACGTTTATGTTGATCGTTCAATTCAGGAGAATGCAGTTCTCACTCCAGAGAAATTGACCAACCGTTTATTAAATAATGTGCTTTTCAGAGGCATGTAACCAAGAAAAAAATTTACTTCTTGTCCAACTTTGTCTTCATGGTTTAGTTCGGAAATCCCTTCTGAAAGACTCAATGCTTTAGGCTAGAGTCTCTTTAAGAGTTTTTCAACTTTCCTTGCTTAACCAAGTAAGGGAAAACTGTGTTATGCTAGAAAAAAAACATATGCCTGGTTCTAATTCTTTTGCCTTTACCTTTGTTCCTTCATTGACTTGTAAAGCTAATTAATATGGAAAAAGTCTGGTGATCCACATGACCAGTCTCCTCCACTAATTAAGTTACATAGTTCACATACACATACAGACACATACATGTGTTACCTGGGCAACTATACACAGAAGCAGAAATTAATTAACCTGGTGACAAATATAATTAAAGCAAGAACCTATGGCCTTTAAATGGTATCATCTGGTATCACCAAAAGAGTAAGACTGAATGTGTTTTCATTTACAGAGAAATAAATGGCTTCAAATTCCTATTTCCAATTCAGTTATGACATTTTCCTGATGAAGTATACGTCCTGGCCAGAGTGCTGTGTTATAAACAAGCAAGCTTTCTGTAAATGTTACCAATCTATTTCAAATCTAGCAGGCTCTCTTATTTCTCCAGTAGTTCAGGTAAAATATATATATATACACGGCACATTAATATAATTTATCCATCTTGTTCAGCAAGAATAGAGAATTGGTAAGGTTAATTGATTTCCCATTTACTATTTCTGGTGTTGGTTTCCATGGAAAAAAGATTTGTCTGGATGTCAGCAAATCAATGACTATTTCATTTTCTTCATTCTTTTTATGAGGAGGCAGCCTAGGGCAGTGAAAGGCTCCCCAGACACAGGAGATACAGAAATGCCTAAGAGGTGCTACTGCTGCTGGAACAGACACCTGGAGTTGGTAGTTGCCATAACTCACAATCCTCACAACAATCACCAGCAATTTCTGGCAATCCAACAATTTTCACTGTTGTGGAAGCCAGAATCAGAAAGCTTACCCTTTCCTCCCGCTTCTGAACTCTCATAAATGCCACTTACTGACAGAACCTAAAAGGCAGCCTCTTGGCAAAGGATCCTGGGAACTGTAGTTTGTAGACTCCCAGAACTAGCAGTACAGAAGCAAGTAAGGAAGAATAGGTATTCAGCTTGGAGACAGCAGATAAATAAATGGCACACCTCTAAAACTAAAAACAGAAGCAGAAAAACAAAACAGAATTAAGGAATTCAGAGGAAACACTGACAATACAGAGAATGGTAACCAAAAAAAAACTTTTTAAGGAATGATTAAGAACAGAAAAAACAAGAGAAGGTAGGACATCCATAAAAACAGAACAAGACACTGTTAAATAAAAAGACATTTTAAAACGAGAGAGCAAATGGAAACAAAAACTGTGATAATTACAATTATAAAAGTTCAAAAGAACACTTGAAAGGCAAGGTAAAAAAAAAAAAAAAAAAAAAAAATCCCATAAAATTTAAATACACAGGAGTAGAAAAAAAATAACAAAAATAAAGGATCTACTAAGATCTAAATAATAAGAACTTCAGAAAAAGAAAATGGAAACAGTAGAAGAAAGGAACATATAAAAGATATAATAGAAGGAAGATTGCCAGAACTGAAGAAAATAAATCTGTAGTTTGAAAAGCCCTACCCAAGTACCCAAAAAAGACCAAGGCATGTCACCATAAAATTTCAGCACACCAGGGATAAAAAGAAAATCCTGAAAGTTTAAATAGAAGAAAAAAGAGACCATGTATAAAGATTCAGGAATAAAAAGTTATCAGACTTTTTTTTTTTTTTCCCAAGACGGAGTTTCGCTCTTGTTGCCCAGGCTGGAATGCAATGGCACAATCAATTTCAGCTCACGGCAACCTCCACCTCCTGGGTTCAAGCGATTCTCCTGCCTCAGTCGGCTGAGTATCTGGGATTACAGGCATGCACCACGACGCCCGGCTAATTTTGTATTTTTAGTAGAGATGGGGTTTCTCCACGTTGGTCAGGCTGGTCTCAAACTCCCGACCTTAGGTGACCCACCCACCTCAGCCTCTCAAAGTGCTGGGATTACAGGCGTGAGCCACCATGCCCAACCAAAGTCATCAGACTTTTAAAGAGCAAAATAAAAGAGAAAGGAATAGAAAGTATCATCAAAATTTTGAAGAAAACTTATTTCTAACATACAATTCTGTCCCATCTACATTACCAAACAAAAGGTAAAATAAAAATAAAAACATTTTTAGAATACAGGTTACCTCCAAAATTATCTCCCAAGCATTGTTTCCCAAAAAGTTATTGTAAGGTAAATTCCACCACAAGAAGGAAGCAAACCAAGAAGACATGAGTTTCAAAAGAAGGAATGAAACACAGAAGAGGTGAGGGGAATTTGGACGAGAATTGGTTCCTCAATGGCAGCTATGCAAAAGTCTAGAGGTCAGCCAATCCAGACTGGATCAGTAGGATAAAAGGCTCCAGAACAGAGTTGTTTCCACCGCGGAGAGTAAAGGGGAAGACTAATAGATCAAGAGTGGCTATACAGAAAGGACATGTACAATTCTGTCAGAGTACTTGGGGAAGAATTGACAGACACATGGAAAACCAAATATATTGGTGGTGGGGGGGAGGATCCTAGCAACTACTAAATCCAGAAAAAACAAAAAGTTAGAAATGTAATTGTATTACATTTTATGATAATGTTGTGAACAATACTTACATAATCAAAAGAATATAAATGGTGAATACTGATTTCACCAAAAATGTATAATGTAGGTAGATGCTTGCATGGGGTCAGAGAAAGCACTGATGATGTGGGAGTACATAAGAGATAAAAATCTCCACTATGCTAATAGAAAATCAATAGAATACATCGAAAACTAAAACATTAAGGAATGTCATTTAAGCATGAGGATCCATTTCACACATCATGAAACTATTGCTTTTAAATTGTCAGCAGGTTTTCATAGGTCATACTCAGAAATCGGCAGTGCTAGGATTCCGGTCCTAACCTGTCATGCAAAACCTGTGCCTTCAACTCCTTTATGTGCTGATTCTGCCTCGTTGGCAATATCATCTTTTATGTCTTTTATGTAAGTCCCACTCTCTAAGGTGTGCATTTCTAACACCATAGAATCCCACATGACATCATGTTAAGGATATTACTCAGAACCTATTGCAGAGGAGAATCATACCAAAGCATCTGTCATATAATGTGCTAACCACAAATGGTAGCACATCCTTTGACCAGCATCCTCAGAATAAACTATAACACCAAGATCCTCTTACAATTTTAAAAGGAAATCATTTTAAAATGCATTGTTCTCATTCCTGACCTCTGAAAAATAAAGATTCTTAAAATCATTAAAATTCTTAATGATTTTTAGTAATCATAACTTTTATGAATGATTTCATACCATTTCTTTTGGTGTCTCAAAGAAATGCCCATTTTCATATTGCAAGCTACTTCGGAGAACTTTTTAAGTAAATGTCAAATCTAAAGTTGTAGTTTTCACCAGCTATAAATTGGAATAACCTGAGGAGTTCTTTCAACTACTGATCCCTAGACACCACCACAGACCAATTAAAAATCAGAATCTCTAGATGTTTTAAAAGCATCCCAGGTTATTCTAATATAAGGTGTTGAAAATCATAGGTTCACAATGTCAGAGTCGTTTGAACCTGTCCAACTCTATTTTGAATAGGGGCTGTGTAAAATGAGGCTGAGACCTACTGGCCTGCATTCCCAGGAGGTTAAGGCATTCTTAGTTACAGGATAAGACAGGTGGTCAGCATAGATACAGGTCATAAAGACCTTGCTAATAAAATAGGTTGCAGTAAAGAAGCCAGATAAAACCCACCATAACCAAGATGGCGACAAGAGTGACCTCTGGTAGTCCTCACTGCTACACTCCCACCAGCGTCATGACAGTTTACAAATGCCATGGCAATGACAGATTGCCCTGTGTGGTCCAAAAAGGGGAGGCATGAATAACCCACCCCTTGCTTAGCATATCATCAAGAAATAATCATAAAAGTGGGCAATCATCAGCTTTCAGGGCTGCTCTGCCTATGAAATAACCATTCTTTTTTTCTCTACTTTCTTAATAAACTTGCTGTCACTTTACAGACTCACCCTGAATTATTTCTTGCGCAAAATCCAAGAACTCTCTCTTGGGGTCTGGATCAGAACCCCCTTTCCGGTAACAACAACAGTGATTCTTAAAATGTGGTTCCCAAATCACCACACTGGCATCACCTGGGAGCTTGTCAGAAATGCAAATTCAGCTCTGGAGACCAGAAGTCTGAATCCAGGTGTTGGCGTGGCAGGACCTCACTCCCTCCCAAGGCTCCCCAGTTCCTTGCCTCTTCCAGCTTCTGGTATCTGTTGGCATTCACTGGGGCTGCATCCCTCCAGTCTCTGCCCCCATCTTCACGTGGCTTTCTCATCTGTGTGTCTGTGTCTTCCCTTCTTCTGTCTCTCACAAAGACACTTGTCATTGGATGTAGGGCCCACTTGGTAATCCAGAATGATCTCATCTTAAGATTCTTAATTACACCTGCAAAGACCCCCTTACCCTCACATCCATAGGTTCTGGGGACGTATCTTTTGGGGGACACCATTCAATCCACTACAGCACTCAAGTTTGAGAAGCAGTGGTAGAGGCAGAATGAATGAGGAAATTCCACATGGAAAGGTGCTCCCTTCAATTTCACACAAATCCTCCCCTCCCTTTTCATTTTCTCCTCTTGTTCACTTCTTTCTCTTCCTTTTGTTCACTTGATTGTTATGTGTTTCTATTTTTTTTCCACTATTTAATCTTTTCTTTTTCCTCGTATTCCTTGAGAAAAAATTTTTCCAGTACTTTTTGACCGGAACTGTACTTCTTATAGCCTCGTTCAGGCTGCAAACTGCATTTCTGTTTTAGAAGAAAATTCAGAATAGTGAAACAAGCCTTCCTTTTTTGGGTGAAATATCAAAAATCATATTTCACATAAAATGTGATCAAATCTGATTTTAGAATTAATACTACAGATAACAAATGCTGTGGATTGTTTAGTAATTCTGCTTTTCCCATTGCAACCAGTGTCCTCTAGTGGTCAATGTTGGAATTGATAGTAAAAAAATAAACATTTTCATTTTTTTTCTTGCTTACTGATTAAAACATATGTTGAAAAAGCAATGTGTGTCAGATACTGTAGATGTCTATATAAAACACCTAGACAAGTCAAATTCAGACGCGGTCCTTCAAAAGCTCAACTTTTTCCTATGTTATTCCAGAGATGCTGGAATATTTGATGGAATATTTGTTTCATTAAAATCTATGAAAACCATTTCAAGTTCATTAGTGTAACTATGCAGACGTTCTAGTGAGCAATATTTTTTTGTCCAGAAGGATAATTCCAAGAAAATTTATAATGTATGAAAAATGAATGAAATACACAACTATAGCTGAGGTCAGAAACACGTGGTGTGATGATTTAATAAATTGTACATGCCAATATAAAAATTTTAACTCTTTGAAATTCCTCTGTCTCTCACGTTAATCCTTATATCTGTTTGACGTTTTGAAGAATAGCAAGCTGGTTCAAGAGTTCACTAATCAAGCACACACATTTTACTCTTTCCTCCCCAAATCCCATGAACATAAAAAAAAATAAAATAAACATGAGAATAAATCTATAAAGAATTGAATCATGGGAAACTGGCATCACCAGACCAAAAGAAAGTGCAATTTACGGCCGGGCGCGGTGGCTCACGCCTGTAATCCCAGCACTTTGGGAGGCCAAGACGGGCGGATCACGAGGTCAGGAAATCGAGACCATCCTGGCTAACACGGTGAAACTCCGTCTCTACTAAAAAATACAAAAAACTAGCGGGGCGAGGTGGCGGTGGCGGGCGCCTGTAGTCCCAGCTACTCCGGAGGCTGAGGCAGGAGAATGGCGTGAACCCGGGAGGCGGAGCTTGCAGTGAGCCGAGATCCGGCCACTGCACTCCAGCCTGGGCAACAGAGCGAGATTCCGTCTCAAAAAAAAAAAAAAAAAAAAAGTGCAATTTTGACTAAATGTATGCGGTAAGGGTATAGCAGAGTCATGTCAGGCATGAGAACTCCTGATCCGAGTAGGGCTTTCCAAGAGTAGTATTGGTCTTCACAAGACGAGGAGGTACTGAGGGGCAAAGAGGCCATGGCAGGAAGGGAAGCTGGGGGAGTGTTCATGTGGAGAGCCCAACTTCTGAGATCTTTCCTTTTAAACCCCAATAAAAGAATCTTCCGACCAGGCGCAGTGGCTCACGCCTGTAATCCCAGCACTTTGGGAAGCCGAGGCGGGTGGATCATGAGGTCAGGAGACCGAGACTATCCTGGCTAACACGGTGAAACCCCATCTGTACTAAAAATACAAAAAAAGGTGGCAGGCGCCTGTAGTCCCAGCTACTGGGGAGGCTGAGGCAGCAGAATGGTGTGAACCCGGGGTGCGGAGCTTAAAGTGAGCCGAGATCGTGCCACTGCACTCCAGCCTGGGTGACAGAGCGAGACTCTGTCAATAAAATAAAATAAAATAAAATAAAATAATAAATAAAATAAAATAAAATAAAATAAAATAAACTACTGATCTGGTTTGGATCTGTGTCCCCACCAAAGCTCACGTCAAATTGTAAACCCCATTGTCGGACGTGGGAACTGGTAGGAGGTGATTGGATCATGGTGGCAGATTTCTCATGAACGGGTTCATACCATCCCCTTGGTACTGTCCTCATGGTAGTGAGTGAGTTCTCATGAGACTGGTGGTTTATAAGTGTGTGGCACCTCCCTGCTCTCTGTCTCAGTCCTGCTTTTGCTGTGTGACGTGTCTGCGCCCCCTTTGCCTTCCGCATGATTGTAAGCTTCCTAACACCTCCCCAGAAGCAGATGCACCTAGGCTTCCTGCACAGCCTGCAGGACCAATTAAAACTTTCTTTTTAATAAATTTTCAATAAATTACCCAGTCTCTGGTATTTCTTTATAGCAACGAAAGAACCGACTAATACAAATACTGAATGAGGAACTTCAGTAAGAAGGAAACTGAATCTCAAAAGATAAATTGTATGTAAGAAACATTGGTAAGCACATTGATAATATGTGATAAATTAAATACTGAGGCCTGGTGCCGGCGACTCACACCTATAATCCCAGCACTTTGGGAGGTCAAGGTAGATGGATCACTTGAGGTCAGGAGTTCGAGACTAGCCTGGCCAGCATGGTAAAACCCCGACTCTACTAAAAATACAAAAATTAGGTGGGCGTGGTGGCAGGCGCCTGTAATTCCAGCTACTCGGGAGGCTGACGCACGAGAATCACTTGAGCCTGGGAAGTGGAGGTTGCAGTGAGCGGAGATTGTGCCACTGCACTCCAGCCACTGCACTCCAGGGCAACAGAGCCAGAACTTGTCTCAAAATACATACATACATACATACTGACTGACTGACTGTTGAGTAAGGTAGAGAATAAAGAATTCCCTTCTCTTGGCATGAGTAGAGAGGAGGGCTTGGTTTGGGAAGCCCTGTGTTAGGGGACTGGGATCCCCCATCTTGCATTCCCTTTTTAGGGTGCTGATAGGCAGGAGAAAACACTTTGGGCTTAGCCCCAGATAGTCTCAACACAAGAGGTAGCTCTTTATGGGTAAATGCCAATTGTCCACACTTGGTATCCATAGTAAGCACTGGTGATCTCAAGCATAGTCTCCCCTCTCCCCACCCAGTCCCCACTGGGGTAAGAAGCGTCCTTGTGATATGGTTTGGCTCTGGGTCCCCACCCAAATCTCATCTTGAATTGTGTCTCCCATAATTCCCACGTGGTTTGGGAGGGACCCGGTGGGAGATAACTAAATCAAGGCTGTTCTCGTGGTAGTGAATAAGTCTCACAAGATCTGGTAGTTTTATTAGGGGTTTTCGCTTTTGCGTCTTCCTCATTCTCTCTTTGCCTGCTGCCATCCAAGTAAGAGGGGACTGAATCCTCTTTGCTTACCGCCATGATTGTGAGGCTTCCCCAGCCACGTGAAATTGTGAGTCCAATTAAACTCTTTCTTTTGTAAATTGCCCAGTCTTGGGTATGTCTTTATCAGCAGCGTGAAACGGACTGATACATGTTGGTTCCAGCTTGCTCAATGCTCAGCAATCAAGAAGATCCCTGGGTCAGTCATTTGAAATACCATTTTATCTTCAAAATAGGTAAATAAAAATGATTAACTGGAGAATATAGAAACAGAAGAACTAAAATACTAGACAATAAATAACATATAATAAAGGAGGAAAACAGAGATAAATAATCCAAAGACTATTTGGAAAGGAGTTAAAGATATAGGCAAGCTTAGATTCCATTAAAGCAACTAAGTATGTATAAATTTAAGAGTGAATGTAACAACAATTGAAATAGAATATATAACTTCCAAACTATTAGAGTCAAAAAATGAGAAATAATTTGATCAATCCAATCAAATTTTAAAAAGAAAAAAGATGCAAAGAACATGTAGTATATAAAATGCACAAAATGAGATGGTAGAAATAAGTTCAAATAGATCAGTAATTGAAAGTGATTAAAATAAACTCACCAATTAAGAGACAAATATTCTAAAAAAGAAATTTCCTAAGAAAAGGTTTAGAAAAATAAAATACACATATATGCTCTCTTTTAGAGATTGACATGAAACCCAACAGCACAGAAAATTTGTAGGAAAATATGGAAAATGTTATACTAACCAAAAGAAAGCTAATGTAACCATGTTAATATTAATAGCAGACAGAATGGACTTTAGGATTTAAAAATAAAATCCTTTTAGGGATAAAAAGCATCATTATATAATAATGAAAACTAATTCACCACAATGATATAATAATTTTTAGCTTATATATACTTAACTGCATCACCTAAAAAGATATAAAGCAAAAATTGAGAGAATTACAAAATGAATATGATAAATTCACAATCACAATGGGAAATATCAACATAGGTCTATGAGTAATCGACAGTTTGAGCAGAGCAAAACTATTAATCTTTATATAGTGATTATGTAGAGAAAAACCTGTAACAAACAATTAGTAAGCACACATCGTTTTCAAACACGTATGGTATGTTTACCAAAATTTACCGTATACTAGGTAATTCTCAGCAAACACTAAGAATTAATGTCATGCATACCAGACTCTCTGGCTACTGTAGAAAAATGTAGAATTCAATAAGCAAAATATAATTGTATTAGGTTTCTATTGCTGCTATAACAAATTGTCACTAACTTAGTGGCTTGAAACAACACCCAGTTATTATTTCATAGTTCTGTAAGTCAGATATCTGGGTGCAGCATGAATCATCTGGTTCATGAATCAGCATGAACCAGCATGAATCATCTGGTTCACAAGATTATAATCAAGGTGTTCAGCTGGGCTGCGTTCCTTTCCAGAGACCCTAGGGATGTTTCCAAACTCAGATTGTTGGTCAAATTCAGTTCCTTGCAGGTATAGGATCCAAGTCCCCACTTCCTTACTGGCTGTCAGCCCCAGGCAGTCTTTGCTCCTAGAAGCTGCCTGTGCTCCCTCTCATGCTTTACATGTGCCCTGCCTCCTGCAATCCAGCAGCAGTGATGAGTCCTTCTCATACTTCCAATCTCTCTGGCTTCTGCCACATTTCTCTGTTTCCAGCCAGAGAACGTTATCTGCATTTAAGGATATGTTTGAGTAGATTTTCCCCACCTAGATAATACAGGATAATTTCCCTATTTTAAGATCCATCATCTTCGTATCTGCAACTCACGTTTGCCATGTAGAGTAACATCTTGGCTGGTCCGAGTGCACTGGTGTTTACAGCTAATTGATCACAACCAGTTATAGATTTGTTTGTTTCTTCTCCACTCCCACTGCTTCACCTGACTAGCCTTAAAAAATAATTTAAAAAATTAAAAATAATAATATGTAAAGTAACATATTTACAGGTTCCTGGGATTAGAGTGTGGACATATTTTGGTAGTGGGGGAGGGTCTGCCTATCGCAATAGTCCAATAAATAAAAATATATTTGGAATTATTTTAAATCTACAATTAATAGGTCAAAAGAAAAAAATCATAACAAAAATTTTAAAATATTTAGAGCTTAATAATGATGAAAAACCAAAACATGAAGCAATGGGCTAAACCCAATTTTGCTTAGAAGAAAAGCCGTCACCTAAAATATTCACATGCAAAGAGAAGAAAAAATATTAATGAATAAATGCACTAATACAGAATTTTAATAAAAAACAACAGTCTGAACTCTGGAGCTGGGAAGGAAATAGTAAAAATAAGACCCAGAGTCAACAAGTAAACAACAAACAAATTATAGAGAGGATCAAAGAAATCAGAGTCAATCTTTGAAAATACTAAAATGGACAAATTTCTGACGATATTGATCAACAAAGAGAGAGAAGGTAAGAATACAAAAGGAGAAGAAACTGCCGTTTTTTTGTTTTTTTTTTTTTTTTTTAGAGACGGAGTCTCACTCTGTGGCACACACTAGGGTGCAATGGCACGATTTCGGCTCACTGCAACCTCCGCCTCCTGGGCTCAAGCAATTCTCCTGCCTCAGCCTCCTGAGTAGCTGCGACTAGAGGCACACGCTGCCACGCCTAATTTTTTTTTTTTTTTGAGTAAACACGAGGTTTCACTGTGTTGCCCAGGCTGGTCTCAAACTCCTGAGCTCAGGCAATCCACCTGCTTTGGCCTCCCAAAGTGCTAGGATTATAGGCATGAGCCACCGCGCCCGGCCATAAACTGCATTTTTAAAAAATTATATGTGAATACTATAAACAATTTTATGACAATAAATCAGCAAGATTGTTCTACATGTGATCAATAAATGAAAATTAACATTCTGGTACAACAGCAATAAACAACTGGAAAATGTCAATTAAAAGAATTTACAATAGCAACCATAAGATTCCTAGGAATAAATCTAACAACAACAAAAAAGATGTGCAAGACATGAATAAAATCAAAATACTATAGTGAAGGACATGAAATAATCCCTAAACAAAAAAATCTCCATAAATGGAGAGATACACTATATTCATGACAAGATAACAAAGAAGGCCATTATTTTCAAATTCATGTACATTTTCAGAAACACAAAAGGAAAATAAAATTACTAATTTTTTAAAATTTGGTGTTAAGGAAACAGTCTAAACAAAATTAAGGATAAGTCACAGAATGAGACAAAATATTTGTAATATACACATATAATGAACCAAGGATTCTCTTCCCTAGTATATAAAGAACTCCTAAAATTTAATAAGCAGAAAACAACCCAGTAGAAAAATGAGCAAAAGAGATAAATAGGCAATTAACAAAAGAGGAGAACTAAATAATTTAACCTTGATAATAATCAGAAAAAAACCCAAATTAGAACAATAATAGATATTATTTTATATCCATCAAGATGACTAAATCTAATTATGTCAAGTTTTGGAGGTTACGTAAGGAAAGGGCAGCTCATATATTACTAGGAGTATAAATTGGTACAACTACAAACCCTAGTGAAGTAGAGACACCACATACCTTTCTATCTAGTAATTCCATTTTCAGGCCCCAACCCTAGAAAAATGCCTGCCCAAGGAGACAGGTATATCGATGATCTCTTTGTGATGAATTTCTCAGGTGTTCTTTGTGCTCCTTGTATTTGGCTGTCTAGATGTCTCACAAGGCTGAGGAAGTCTTCCTCGATTATTCTCCCAATACGTTTTCCAGGCCCCCGCTTGCTTCTGTTCTGCCATATGAGATGGCTCCACCTTCTGCCATGAGGAAAAGCTCCTTGAGGCCTCCCCAGAATCCAAGCAGATGCTGTTCCATGCTTCCTGTGCAGTCTGCAGAACCATAAGCTAATTAAACCTTTTTCTTTATCAATTACCCCACCTCGAGTATTTTATAGCATTGCAACAACGGCCTAATACACTGATCATCTGATAAAGTCAGTACTGTTATTGTCACACTATTCTTATCACTGAGAACTTTGAAGCACAGAGTGTTTTAAAGTTTTACACAAGATTGGTAGAACTAGTGTGGGAGCGCTGGAGCTTGAAGCCAAGAAGTTTGTATTAACAAGCTCATGACCCTTACGACTATACCATGTGACCTTCGCAAGACAAAGGCAGATTGAGAGTGCATTTACAATCTGCATGAGAGAGATTATGTGTGGGTAGCGATGATTTAGCTTAAATCTTTAGATCTGAAAGAGAAGTGGACATTCGCAAGCAAAGAAAGGGAGTGTTCCAGAGAGAGCTCATAGGAATTACCTGTGGAAGCAGGGAGCACAGCACGCAGAATGGGATAAAATAAGGTCAGGTAGCTGGGGCAGGGATAGCCAGAGGGAGAGCCGTGTGCAAGGGACTGGAGGGGAAGGATGAAGGATGAAACATGCAGGGCTTTTAAAAATGTTTTGTCATTACCCTGGAAAACAAATGAGAATTCATCCATAGGGATGAGATTCAAGCATGCAGAGCTGGTTGGATGGCCAGAAAATGGATACAGGGACATGGAGTGATCAGTTGGAAGGCGAGGGAGAGGTGACCTAGCGTGGTCCAGGTTGCTGAGGAGGAGTGGACAGGTTCCAGTGAGGTGGTCAATAGAATAAATAATGGGTTGAAAGTGAGGGGTTAAGGTGAGGGAGAAATTAAGGATTATTTTAGGTTTCTGACCTAGATAAAAGGACAGACGGTATTGTCACTAAGATAGAAAATGCTGAGTAAAGTCTGTGGGATATGATGAGGTTTCCCTTCAAATAACCCAATCAATCTTTTATTCTTTAATTCATAGTACCCCCCGCCTTTTTCCCTTTTTCCCCTTTTTTTCCTTTTTGCCTTTGTTAGATGCCCAGGCATGCCACAGTACCAGGTGTTATCAGCACCAGCTCACATTCCTTTCCTTATTTGGAAAGAGGACGAACTTTCTAGCTCATTGCAGACACTCCTTCCTCTTTCCTCTCTGCTTTCTTTTACGTGCCCACTCTATCTAAAAAAATCAAATGTTTAGCCAAATGGGATTCGTTTAGATTGTAAGACCCGATCCCAGCCAATGGGGAAAGGGTACAGGGGCAGGACTTGTGTCAGGAATAAAGGCTCTCGTGCCCCTTTGTTCAGGTGTGCTCTCATGGCAACTGGCCAAGGAGGCACCCCTCTGCGCAGAAGTAAAATTGCTTTGCTAAGACTCCTTTGTTCGAGTGTTCGATTTCCTTAGGATTTTGAGCATTATTCCTAAAAAGTCTGAGCGTGGGAATGAGGGAAGATCCTGAGTTGGGTTTTGCACACATTGGATTTAGAATGCCTTGGGAAAGTTCAAGTGGAAAAGCCTGGGAGGCAGTGGGAGACATGGGTCGGGAGTCAAAAGGACAGAGTGGTCCGGGATGGAAAGATAAATCTGGGAGTCATCTAGTGGTATCTAAAGCCGTGAACAAGCATGCTCTCTCCTAGGGAAAAGGAACCCGAGAAGAAACAAGAGTGAAAGGTGCAATTAGAGCTAGCCCGAGGGGGACAGGAACCTCCCGTGCGTGTGTTGTACTGGTGAACCTTGGCTAGCACATGTGTTACAGTGGGAAAAACATCCAAGATGATCCACTCATAGAAGCAGCTCAGGGACTCTGTCTCCACCACGACCCCGATATGTTGTTCACAATCCTCCAGCTGCAGGAGGCTTCACCAATGTGAAGCAGAGATCCACAAACTAACTCTACCCCTTCAGTATCCTCAAACCCAGGCCCATATGCCCATCCAAGTAGCCCCATGTGTTCTTGTACTGGCTGAACTGTGCCTCCTTCCCAACCCCAAATTGGCAAGTTGAAGCCCTGACCCGGAGTACCTCAGAATGTGACTGTATTTGGAGATAAGGCCTTATGGAGTTGATTACATGAAAATGAGGTCATTATCATGAGCCCTAATCCAACCTGACTGGTGGCCTTAAAAGAAAAAAAAAAAAAAAAAATGGAACACACACTAAGACACCAGGGATGCAGAAGCACAGAGGAAGGACCATATGAGGACGCCATGAGAGGGCAACCATCGCAAGCCCGGGAGAGAGCCCTCCGGAGCAGCCACCCCCTGACGTACCGTGATCTTGAACTTCCAGCCTCCAGAACTGTGAGAACATGGATTCCTGTTGTTTAAGCCACCCAGTCTATGATATTTTGCCATGGTATCCCTAGCAAGTAAGCACATTCCTCAAGGCATTATGTCTCATTTTTAATTTTCTTTCATCTAAGCTAGACTTTTCTTTTTTCTGCTATAAAAGATTATCCGGCTAAGCATGGTGGCTCATGCCTGTAATCCCAGCACTTTGGGAGGCCAAGGCGGGCAGATCACATGTGGTCAGGAGTTCGAGACCAGCCTGGCAAACATGGTGAAACCCTGTCTCTACTAAAAATACAAAAATTAGCCAGGTGGAGTGGCAGGGGCCTGTAATCCCAGTTACTCGAGAGGCTGAGCCAGGGACGCTTGAACCCAGGAGGCGGAGGTTGCACTGAGCAGAGATTGCACCACTGCATTTCAGCCTGAGCGACAGAGTGAGACTCTGTCTCAAAAAAAAAAAAAAAAAAAAAAAAAAAAAAAATCCATCCCTTGTTGTCTGGTGGTTATGAAAAAATAATTTAAAAACCCTACCCAAATATAAATCATGCTGCTATAAAGACACATGCACAGGTATGTTTATTGCGGCACTATTCACAATAGCAAAGACTTGGAATCAACCCAAATGTCCTTCAGTGACAGACTGGATTAAGAAAATGTGGCACATATACACCATGGAATACTATGCAGCCATAAAAAAGGATGAGTTTGTGTCCTTTGTAGGGACATGGATGCAGCTGGAAACCATCATTCTCAGCAAACTATCACAAGAACAGAAAACTAAACACCACATATTCTCACTCATAGGTGGTAACTGAACAATGAGATCACTTGGACTCGGGAAGGGGAACATCACACACCGGGGCCTATCATGGGGAGGGGGGAGGGGGGAGGAATTGCATTGGGAGTTATACCTGATGTAAATGACGAGTTGATGGGTGCTGACGAGTTGATGGGTGCAGCACACCAACATGGCACAAGTATATAGATGTAACAAACCTGCACATTGTGCACATGTACCCTAGAACTTAAAGTATAATAATAATAATAATAATAATAAACCCCTATCCACTAAGGATCACCAAGACACACCTGGGGTCAAAAAGAGGTTAGGTTTATCTGCTTCCTGCAGCAAGAAGAACACACGCCATGAGAACTGTGGCACGTCTCAAACTGGGGCAGTTAGATACTTACAGGGTTTGGGGAACTGGGGTTTGTCATAGCATGGATTTAGGGCAGAAGATGATGAGGAGGGTCTGAGCAGTGGTGAGTCAGAATCTGTCAACTCGATGAGTTTTTTGAACAATCAGTGGTCTTATCTTTAAAGACACAAGTCCTTGTACAGTTACTATGAAATCAAGTTTGTGGTCTTATTTTGAACATAGGGCTTGGGATGAGCTGATGTTGAAAGGGTCATAGCTTGGATAGTTTGTCCTGCATGTCATGGTTTGGTACAGTTTGTCTGTTTTGCAAGTTACAGAACAGTTTTGCAAGTTGTGGTTTCTGTTTATTTCTCACCACTCAGACCTCTTTGTGCTTACCTCAGGGATCCCAGATATGACTTAAAGAGCTGACATGGATAAGTGAGCCCTGGATTGGTGAAGCGTGACTATGCTTTCTTTCTGGGTGACTCCAAACTTTCTTATCTGTTTACAAACCACCATGATCCTAAGATGTGAAAGAAGCATCTTGGCATCTAAAAAAACTAAAGATTCGATACACTCAATTAAAACAAATTTACTTTCTCATTTGACATCCAAACAATAGAATTACATTAACAACTTAGCTCAAAAGTCCAAATTGGGAGTCTGAAGTCAGGCAGACCTTGATTCAATTCACATCTTCCTGTCTGTTACTTGCAGGATTTTAGGCAAATTACTTAATACCTTTTGGACTGTTTCATCACCAGTAAAATGGAATATATAATACTGCCTCTCTAATAGGGTTGTGAGAATTAAATAAGTTAATGCACATCGTCTACTTACTTGTAATATATTACAAATAGCCCTAAAACTTAGTGGCTTAAAACAGTAATTTTATTTTGCTCATTTTTTGTGGGTCAGGGATCTGGTAAGGGTTTGGCTGAGCAATCATTTCTGCTCCATAAAGCATCAACTAAGTTGATTCCTTTGAGGCTGGGGATCCACTTCCAAGAACGCTGACTCCCATGACCTGGGAATTGATGCTGATGCTGACTGTCAGCTGGGAGATCACCCAGGCCTGGCAGTCAGAGCCCTCAGCTCCTCTCCAGTGCACCTTCCCACAGGGCTGCTGGAGTTACCCGAAAGTCTGGCAACTGAGTTCCAAGAGACCTCAGTAGAAGCTGGAAGGCTTCTTTTAACAAAGCCTTCAGTCCCAGAGTGTCACTTCCACTGCATTCTACTAGTGACGCGTGTCACAAAAGCCAGAGAGGAGAATTAAACTCTACCTGTAACTGGGTAGAGGGATAAAGAATGTATGGCCATCTTAAATCTACCACTTATGTAAGTGTTTTACATAGTAACTAACCACCGTACTCTGTGAGCTAGTACAGTCATTGGAGATATTACTGAATAGAACATAGAACAAAAGATAAAGCTTTAGCTTCCTAAAATCAGCATAGGAGCATAAAGTAGGTATATATTTTGATAACCTGACAGAACTTTTGTCATCTTTATTAACTCTATATTTCTTCAAGGAATGTTTTCCCAGGTTTCTTCAATAATCATAGCCACCATAAGTGCTAATGATAGTTTTTCAGAGGTATATGAATTCTAGTTTTGCTATTCTAGCTTTGTTGAAACATTTTTAAAATAATAACTTGTCTCTGTATTGCTCAAGAAGTCCATTATGAAGCATTCCCAATACTGGTTGTCTCTAGCAACAGATATCAGGCAGAGGGTGGGAAACAGCTTTCTCAAATATTAAGTTACACCCTTTCTTCTCTGCCCAGCCCCCACCCAGCCCTCTCTACTTCCATGGGATAAAGTTAAATGACTGGTGATCCAAGTACCTGAGAGAGGAGGCGTGTCCAGCCTTAAGAGATGAGGTATAACCTACCAGATTATCTTCTGGTCACAGTTTTTGAAAGGAAAGACAGAAGATGTGGGCTGTCTTTCAAAATTGTCTTCAAATATCTACAGGGCTGTCATCTAGAAAAGGCAGATTTAATTCCAAAGTAACAAAAAACATCTTGGAGGAGTGTATGAAAGTCTTGATACAATAAACTAAACATTCTCTTCCTCTTAGAGCTGATTAAAAATGGAATGAGGTGTCTCAGAAAGTACCATTTTTCCATTCCCCGGAGGGGTAGGTAGCAGCAGGGTCTGGATAACTATTTTGTGGAGATGTTACGGAAGAATTCCTGCAACCGTCGATCAGGGACAGGTTGTTTACATGATGTCCAAGTGTCCTTTGGACTGTATACAATTTACAGTCCAAATAAAATTCACTTCTTGTTTTCATGCCTTCTTTTACAATCTGTGTATGTAAAATCCTGTCAGGATGTGATATATTAACCATTCCTTCCCAGGTAGGGAACGGCTTTGAGGTTCAAGAGACCCATGCGGCGGAATTTGGGAGAATAATAATAACTGTTACCAGCAATTGTAATATGTGCAGCTGTAGAGTCATTACTAGAAGACCCAGTAGAATGGCTTACAGATCCTGCACACTCGTGCTATGGCAAAAAGTCCAACATGCCATACAAATGGAGATATATAGGAATTGGATATAATAAGATGTGACCTCTATTGGTTTGGGGGCATAGGAAAGTCAGTGCACAAAGTATAGTGTTTGAAAGCAGAAGGAAAGTAAGCCTGGTAGGAACCTTGAGTGTAGTAGCATTTATCTGCCATGACTAGGTAAGAGATCACTGGGATTATTGGGATAAAATATTGGGATAGTTATGGGCATGGTTGTACTATTAGGCTGGGCAAGGGCTTCAGTCACTAAGGAACAGGCTATCACAAGACTAAAGACTACTGTCTCCACATAGATCATTCTCACAGGGAAAGTGTTTCATCTTTACCGGAAGAATAATTAGAATCTTAATTATGAGCTCACCAATGACCTTGATATTGCCAAATACAGTTACTGTCCTCTGGGCTAATCTTACTATTTCTTTCAGTAACTTTTCACACAAGTTTTCATTTCTCTCTCTCTCTTTTTTTTTAAGATGGAGTCTCACTCTGTCGCCCAGGCTGGAGTGCAGTGGTGCAATCTCAGCTCACTGCAACCTCCGTCTCCCAGGTTCAAGTGATTCTCCTGCCTCAGCTTCCCAAGTAGCTGGAAATACAGGCCTGCACCACCATGCCTGGCTAATTTTTATATTTTTAGTAGAGACGGGGTTACGCCATGTTGGTCAGGTTTGTCTTGAACTCCTGACTTCAGGTGATCCACCCACCTCAGTCTCCCAAAGTGCTGGGATTACAGGCATGAGCTACCATACCTGGCCACATTCCTCTTTCTTTCTTTAAACATTTTCCTCTCTTGGTTTCAGTGGTTCTACACTGTTCCTGCTCCCTCCTCTTTGTCAGTTTACTCCACCCACATTCCTTTTGCTGGCCCTTCTTGACATCTGTTGTAAAGACTGAGAGTCCTCAAGCCCCATAATAACTATTATTTTGCCATATTATTAAACACCATCTATACCACCTATACACTGATCACCCCTGCAATGTCTATCTTGAGGCCAGACCACACCTAAGGGCTCCACGTATATATAGGTTATATATCTAACTGCCTACTTAACATCTCTACTTGTGTATTTCACATCCCTTAAACTCAAGATGTAGAAAATACATTGTTTGATTTTGCTCTTTACCCACACCATTCCTCATACGCCCTTCCCTCCAAATCTGTTACTCTCTAAGTCTTCCCTATAGCAGTAAATGGTGCATCACCATAGACTCAGTTGTTTAGTCAGACACCCAAGAATTTTCCTTGACTTCTACTTCTCCCTTACTCTACCATATCAAATCTGTATTAACAAGTTCTGTGAGTCCATGTACAAAATACATCTAGAATCCATCCACTACCCATTTTTTCATAGCCACAATCCTAGTACCAGCTACAGCAGACCTTGTAATGGTCTTCCTCACAGCTCTCCCCATATCTGCCTTGAAGACCTTCAATCTACTTTCCATCCAGCAAACGCCAAGGCTCTTTCAAAAAGTAATTTGT
Organism: Chlorocebus sabaeus; assembly: GCF_047675955.1. Lineage (NCBI taxonomy): Eukaryota > Metazoa > Chordata > Mammalia > Primates > Cercopithecidae > Chlorocebus > Chlorocebus sabaeus. The sequence goes on from NC_132915.1 coordinate 22,423,707, forward strand.
TTATCTAACATGTGTTTCCATTTCTCTCCGCCCCAGCCCCAAATGTCTCAAAAAGAAAAAGGCTTACAGAATTTTTACTGGACTGTAGGAACAGGTGAGGTATCAGTTCTTACTATTTCTAAGATGCAATCTTTCAGTTCTCGTTAACTCTTTTTTTCTATTATTCTTTTCCTTTTCATGCGTCAATAAAACGCCTAGGAAATATATCCTCATCTGTCAAGGGAGTCCACTTTTTGACACGTGTCATAGCCAAACTAGCCCCGTAGTGGTCTTTTTAAAAGATAAATCAATTCAAGTGAATCTTAAAACTTAAAACTTTCTATGACTTCCTTTTGAACGTAAAAATAAAATCTAACTCTTTATTGGAACTTATAAGATCTCACAGCAATGTTTCTCAAACTATCTATGACAAAGAACCAGCTTGTTTTTCTGTTTTTCTTTTTTTTTCCCCTCTTCAATTTTCAATTCCTCTGATGGATACTTTTATAAGATAAAATAAAAATGGATTACTAGAAAAAATGAAACTAGAAATAAGACATCAAAATATAAGTCCAATTTTTTCATTAGATTGAAGAGATATCAAACCACTATGTCAAATCGTTTAAAAGGCTTTACAAGCTTATTTTCAATTTCTGTATGTATCCCATCATGAGCTAGTTCAAGGACTGACACTGACCTGGATGATTTGGCTCCAGCTTACCTCTCCAACTTTGTCTTAAAAAGTCTTTCCCTCCTTCACTCTGTTCCAGCCCTACTTTCTATAACTTCAACAAAGAAAGGTTTTTCTAGCTTCAAGGCATGTTCCTTCCCCTGGATCTGGAAGCTTCAGTATCCCATATGCCTCACCTGGGGAGTTCCTTCTCATCCAGTCTGTCAACTGAAGAATCATGAGTTTCATAAATTTGAAAAAGAGAGCTTTTTTTAATAGATATAAAGGCTTGCAGCCTACAGGGTGGTCTCTCTAACAGTCTGGGAAAGTGTAGCCTCCAGTCAGAAGCCAGAAACACACTTCATGGGAAGGGCAAGGGGAACAGGAATTGATGATGAACAGGGTGACCAAATACACATATTCCGTAAGCTAGAGGAGGCCCGGGTGCAGTGGCTCACGCCTGTAATCCCAACACTTTGGTAGGCCGAGGCGGGTGGATCACCTGAGGTCAGGAGTTTGAGATGACCAGCCTGGCCCACGTGGTGAAACCCCATCTCTACTAAAAATGTAAAAATTAGCCAGGCGTGGTGGTAGGCACCTATAATCCCAGCTACTCGGGAGGCTGAGGCAGGAGAATCACTTGAACCCAGGAGGCGGAGTTTGCAGTGAGCCAAGATTGCACCACTGCACTCCAGCCTGGGTGACAGAGCAAGACTCTGCCTCAGAAATAAAAATAAGCTAGAGGAGGACTCATGAGTATTTATGAAAGGAGAAACAAGCACATGCACAATTGAGCTTCATGACTTTCTAAGGAAACCAGGTTCAAAAAATGGCAGTATTAGCATGATCCAAGGGTGAAGTTTTCAGCCCTCTGATGTCAAAAGGTGAAGAAAGGACATGAAAATCCACACTACTCATCCTTTGTAGACTGGTCAGAACCACTCCATGGTTGGTGGTCTCTTATCAGGAAGGAATGCTGGTCAGTTGTGCTAAAACTGCAAAAAGGGGGAGCAGCCTCAGGAAGCTGGGTGACATCAGAGGTAAAACGTTTTGAAAGAACCGGTTTCTGTTTAGCCCTCAGGGAAGAAAGCCTGGTGGTGGTTAGAGAGGGGATAAGTAAAACAAGATGTGTCCTATCTCCCATCCCCATCATGGCCAAGAACTCAGTTTTCAAGGTTACTCTGGATCCTGTTGGCCAAGAGGGGGTCCACTTAGTCATTTGGGGGGCTTAGGATTTTATTTTCATTTATCAAGTTTCATTTTAATTCCCTTTTCTCAAATGACAATCTCAACTGAAGAAATCCTGTTATTCCCTAACACAGCCCCTGCTTCCTTTCTGCATACTACAGATCATCATTCATATTCTTTACCTATTTATTATTTATCTCCTAAATTAGACCTCAGTTAAACATAGGCAAAAATAATGTTAGTTTTATTCACCGCTAATACCTGGCATACACTGGGCACAACATAAATATTTGTTGTATGATTGAATAAATGAATGAATTGAATGAATAAATAAATGAGCTTTTCTGATAGAGTACACTACTAGCCATGCTATCCATACATTTCATTCCGCATTTGAGCAAGGGCAACCTAGCCAAAATAAACAACAAAAGTATGCAGTTATTCTATAACTTCATTCAACTGTTCATCTTATTGACCTAAAGGATAAACTGAGGTAAAATTAATACAAGTAGAGAGTTTATTGGACCAAGTTTGAGGACTGCAACTGAGGAGTATAGTTTCAAGTTTCCCAGAATGTATGCTCTAATTAGCAGCAGCTACAAGTATACAAGTGGGTGTGTTTGTTTGTTTGTTGGTTTGTTTTTGAGATGGAGTCTCGCTCTGTTGCCCAAGCTGGAGTGCAGTGGCATGATCTTGGCTCACTGCAACCTCCCCCTTCTGGGTTCAAGGGATTCTCCTGCCTCAGCCTCCTGAGTAGCTGGGACTACAGGCGCGCACCACCACGTCCAGCTAATTTTTGTATTTTTAGTACAGACGGGGTTTCACCATGTTGGCCAGGATGGTCTCGATCTCTTGACCTCGTGATCCACTGGCCTTGGTCTCCTGAAGTGCTGGGATCACAGGCATGAGCCAACACACCCGGCCACAAGAGGGTTTTTAAAGGAGAAATGAAGAGGCAGTTTCTAGGTTGTTTACCAAGATTTTACATTAAAATAACATAAGCTAGATTGGCTATACATTTTTCTTTATATCACAAATTCTAGGAACATGAAGATAATGGGTGAGTCAGCTAGTCAGGAAACTACATGGAAAAAAAAGAAAAGAATGAAATGCCTTTAAACAATTGCTCCTGGGCATGTGTAGGGCTGGGGGATGACCTATGTCCCATATTCATGAATCTCCAGGCCTGATAAATGTTGCACACTTCACGTAGCTCAGACTGCTCTGGGCTATTTTTTTTTTTCTCAATTTAAATCAGGAATTTTCTAAAAATAGTACTAAATCCAAAATTATTTATTGACACAACTATCTGCTATTAACTGACCTTCATGGGGTTTGTGTGCCCCCCCCAAAAAAATAAAAAGTCATCCCAGGTCTCTTCTATCCTTTTGAATAACTTCACAGATACTCTTTTACTCACTTAGCGTAAGTATGTGGCACTTATATTCCCTTCAGATAATACCGTTACCCCACAGGGGTAAACACTTTAAGGTTAAGATTAAAATAGCACTATATTTTTTTTTCATCAAGGCAATTTTGCTTTCTGATGTTTTATTTTGTCCTTTATTTGTAGACTGTGGTAGAATAATATGAATATGAAAGGCAAATCAACTCAAAAACAAAAATCTTCTCCAGGCATACAAATATTCTTAAAACCTTTGTTGAGAAAAAGCCTTGATATGCAAGTGGCACCCTAGTTGACTACTCTGACAAAAACAATGTGTAATTTAATTTCCTTGCCATTACCCTGAAGAAATTTAATTAAATGTTACGCCTCCAGAGAATATTTTTCAAGATGCAACCATCCACATTTGAAATATTAAATAAGGAATTAAGCAATCCTCAATTTAGAGAGTGGAGGTTACAGGGGAAGTTGGGGGATAAATTTCAGGTGCCTCAAAGCCAAAGCTCAACAAGGGAGCTGAGCCAAGAGTTAGATTTTAGAATTTTCAAACAAATAACAAAAGAGTTGGAGAACTAGGACCTGTCCCCTCTTCAGCACTTTCTTGAATGTCCACAGTTTCTTCTGCAAGCCCAAAGGGTCCAGGAAGAAGTCAGAAAGAGAAGAGGGGTTTGTTTGTTTTTTTTTTTTTTTGAAACAGTGCCTTGTTATGTTGCCAAGACTTGACTCAGAACTACTGGGCTCAAGTGATCCTTCTGCTTCAGCCTCCTGAGTAGCTGGGACTACAAGCACAAACCACCATGTCCAGGAAGAGGGATTGCTTTTAGATCCTTCCCCAGAGCCTAGTCTGCAGCTTCTGTTATCTAAGAAGTCATCACCAAAAGAGCCATCTTTCCAAGGAAACACTAACCAACCTGTTGCTTTGTTAATGTTATTTATTGTTGTCTTCCCTTCTTTAGACATTCGCTCCTTTAGGAAAGAAATCTTACCTCTATGATTCACCCTTGTAACTCAGCTAGAGCATGCCTTAAATACAAGAGGTCAATAAATATTGTTGAATCAATGAATGTATATATGACTTAACACGAGTGTGCAGCAGATGATGAATACAGCACTGTTCAAGTTGAATATACATTGAATTCAATTTTATATAAAGTTTTACACTAAATGCTGAGAAAAACACAACTGTAAAGATTAACCACAGCTCTTACTCTTTAGGCATAGATGGTCTAATTGAAAAGTCAAACTTGCACTAAGTGACATCAGCAAAATGGTGAAGTTGGCAGCTGCAAGTTCTCATTTCCCACAGAAACTCTAAAAAACAAGCATAAACTAACTATCAGAACCAACTTTTTCAGAATTCTAGCAAACAAAAACTGAATGAAGAAAAAAGCACAATAAAATGTTAGGAAAGTTTGTGGTGATTTTATAGCAGATTTGGTCTTGAAGCAGGGGCTGCCTGCATTCTTAGTGTAGGACACTTTTCTCTGATTCAGGAGGGAGTGGAGAGCAGATATTATTCACAAATCATGTATGTCTGTTCTAACCTGTCTGGGGACTATCTGAAGGAGTGATGGAAAGCAAACATCTCTTTTCTACCTCAGAAATCAGGCCAAAAAAGCAATGCTCACAAATACTACAAGCCTGACTAACAACTTTCAGGTGCCTGGGACAAAAGATTACAGTCAAAACATAAAATAAGTTGCCCAAGGCAAAGGCTGAGGAAAATTTCTTTAGGAAATCAGAACATTCAAAAGCAGTCGTGTATACTGGGAATTTAGAAAGCCATGTACCCACCCAGGACAAAACATGTACAGAGGAAAGACCTAAGAAAACCCTAAATTTTCACCTTGAGTTGATCCACAGACTTAGTGTGAGGGTGGCTAACTGTTGAAGGAAGGGCACACATGTACATATACAGAGGCAGTCTGGAAAGAGTAGAGGTGGTTTTCCCTTTCTCTCTCTTTGTTTTGTTTTGTTTTGTTTTTAGCTCCTGGCATTCAAGGAAATCTTAGTCAGAACACTAGCTGAATATAAGCTAAGGAACAAAGACTTCCGTGACCTCACGTGATAAGAAATATAGTCTTTGCAATAATAATTTGGAAAAAATACTAAACAAACAGACTACTATAACATTCAACAATAAAAAAAATCACAAGGCATACAGGAAACAGAAAATTATAGACCATTCAATGTAACAAAATAAATTGAAAGAAACTGTACCTGTGGGAGCCCATACATCAGACTTACTAGACAAAAACTTTAAAACAACTGTCTTAAGTATGTTTACAGAGCAAAGGGAAAACACAGACACAGAACAAAAGAAAATCAGGGTAATAATATATGGGCAAAATGAGAATATCAACGAATAGGTAGAAATTATATAAAGGAACCAAACAGAACATTTGGAGTGAGAAGTACAAGAACAAAAAATTTTAAAATTCACTAGAGAGGTTCAAAAGCAGATTTGAATAGGCAGAAAAAAGAATGGCCAAATTTGAAAATAGGACAACTAAAACTACTGAGTCTGAGTAAAAGAAAGAAAAAGTGAACAGAGTCTAAGGGACCTGTGGGATACCATCAAAAGGACTGATACATACAATAGAAGAGTTTGAAAAAGAGGAGCTAGAGAAAGGGGCAAAATAATATTTGAATAAATGGCTGAAACTTCCCAAATTTGATGAAATACATGAATCTACAAATCCAATAAACTCAACCAACACCAAGTGAGATAAACTCTGAGACCCACACCAAGACACATCATGATCAAACTGTCAAAAGACAAAGAGATAATCTTAAAAGCAGCAAGACAGAAGCAGCACATCACGTACAAGGGAGACTCAAAATTAGCAGCTGACTTCAAAAACTATCAGACAGTGGGATAACATATGTGAAGTGCTGAAGGAAATAACTGTCAACTAAGAGTTCTATAACCAACAAATAATTTTTCAAAAATGATGGATAAAAATAACACATTCTTAGATAAACAAGTGATAAGGGAGCTTGTTACCACTAGACATGTCTTACAAAAATATTTAAAGAAGTCCTTCATATTGAAATAAAAGAACACTAAACAGTAACTCAAAGCCATATGCAAAAAAAATAAAGACCCCTGGTAAAGGTAAATACATGAGCAAATATTAAAGCGATTATTATTGTATTTTTTTGTTTGTAACTCTACTTATTTCCTGCAGAATTTAAAAGAAAAATGTATTAAAATATAATAAATCTATGCTTCTAAACACATAAAGACGTAATTTGTGATAACATAAGGAGAGGGATGACAGAGCTGTATAGAAATCAAGTGTTGTGTGCTGTTAAAGTTGGTATCCAATCAAATTAGATTGTTATAAACTTAGTTATTTGTTTTGTTTTTTTAATTTCAGGATGTTAAATGTAGTTCCTGTAATAACCACAAAAAATCTTAAATATATATACAAAAGGAACTGAGAAGGGAATCAAATGGTCTGCTACAAAAAAAAAAAAATCAATTAATCACAAAAGAAGGCAGTAATAGAAAAAATGAAAGACAAAAAAGGCATAAGATGTACAGAAGACAAATTGACAAAAGTAAGTCCTTTCTTACCAGCAATTATTTTAAATATAAATAGGCTAAACTTTCCAATCAAAAGGCAGAGATAGGCAGAATAGATGAAAAACCATGATCCAACTATATCCTGTTACAAGAAGATCCAAAGATTGAAATTAAAAGGATGGAAAAAATACTCTATGCAAATAGTAACCAAAAGAAAGCTGGGGTAGCAATACTAAAATTAGACAAAATAGACTTTAAATCAAAATCTATTAAAAGACACAAAGAAGGCCATTATATGAAAAGGAGTTTATCAAGAAGACATAACAGTTATAAGCATATGTACAACAGACAACAGAAATATTGACAGAATTAAAGGGAGAAATAGGCAATTCAACAATAATAGTTGGAGACTTCAGTACATTTTCAGTAATGGATAGAGCATCTAGACATAAAATCAATAATAAGAAAGAGAACTTGAACAACAACATAAACTAACAAGATATAACAGACTTATATACAAGACTTCATCCAACAACAGCAGAATATATATTATTCTAAAGTGCACAGGAAACATACTCCAGGATAGAGCATATGTTATGTCACAAAACAAGTTTTTATAAATTTTAAGAGATGGAGATTATACAGTGTATCTTTTTCCATCACAATGATGACATAAAGCTAGAAATAAATAATAAAAGAAAAACATTTTTAAATTCACAAATATATTCAGTATGGCTCTAAGGGGAAAAAAAATCACAAATATATGGAAAATAAATTGCACATTCTTAAATAACCAAAAGATCAAAGAAGAAACCACAAGGGAATTTTAAAAATACTGAGAGACAAATAAAAATGAAATACAATATACAAAAACTTATGGGATGCAGCAAAGGCAGTGCTCAGAGGAATATTTATAGCTATAACCAACTACATTTTAAAAAATAGCTCAAATCAATAACTTAATTTTATACCTTTATGAACTAGAAGCAGAAGAACAAACTAAACCCAAAGCTACTAGAAAGAAGGAAATAATAAAGGTTAGAGTGGAGAAAAATAAAACAGAAACTAGAAAGATAATAGAGAACAATAAAACCAAAAGTTGTTTTTTTGAAAAGATCAGCAAAACTGACAAAATTTTAGCTAGACCTGACAAAGGAAAAAGAGAGAAGACACAAGTAACTATTAAATAAAATCTGAAATAGAAATGGAAACAATACTACTATCTTTACAAAAATAAAAAGGATATTATTATGAATAATTATATACTAATTGGATAGCCTGCAAGAAATGAACAAATTCCACACAAATTACCTAAACTGACTCAAGATGAATTAGAAAATCTTACCAGATCTATAACAAAAAAGATCAAATTAGAAATTGAAAACCTCCGAATAAAGAAAATTTCAGGACCAAACTGCATCACTGGTGAAGTACCAAACTTGGATGATTTACCAAAAATTTTAAAAGGATTAACACCAATCCTTCTGACATTTTTCTAAAAAATAAAAAAGAACACTACCTAACTTATTATGAAATCATCATTACCTTATCTGATATCTGTTTAGGTGATCAGACCCAACACCAGGCCGTGGGAGCTACAAAGTCTGGCAGAGTCAAAGGAATGAGAAAAGACAAGTTTAAGAGTACACAAGGTGGATCCAGGGGGCCAGCGCTGGTATGGAGGCTGCGAAGGCCCCGAGCTCTGGGAGTCCACACTATTTATTGGTGATTAAACAAAGAAGCAGGTGGTGAGGATGTGCGGAGGTGGGGGTAGAAAGGTAGCAGTGCATCAAGCGTAGCTGTGATGGTTTAGTATTTTCTTTGACGCATATAGAATATGCTTTGCTGCTTGAGATAATGGAGAACCCGTTTACGAGCCTGGGAGAGCAACCAACAAGTCTGTGCACATTCCAGAGGCTATGAGGGGTTTTATGCCATGAGCCCTGAATTATATCCAAGCCACAAGGGGTTTTATGCCCTGGGCTGAGATCTGTGGTGCAGCAGGGCAGCCTTCCACCCTTTGGCACAGAGCTTGGTGTTCTAAAGGCCACGAGGGGTTTTAGTCCCTGGACCCCGGACATCTTCCAAGACTCTTTAATATTATGACAGACAAGCCAGTCCTGCCTCAGCTCTTCCACCAACAATATCAAAGCCAAATAAAGCCATCACAAAAAAAGAAACTAGCTTTTGAAAAAATGGAAAAGCACCTCATGTTCATGAATAGAAAGGCTTAAAATTATCAAGATGCCAATACAACTAGGCAAACTACAAATTAATGTAATTCCTATAAAAATTTCAACAGCCTTTTCGGAAAAATGGAAAAGCCATCAAATTCATATGAAATTTTAATGAACCCCAAATAGCCAAAACAATATTAAAAATGAACAAAGTCAAGGACTTGCATGTTCCAATTTCAAAACTCACTACAAAGCTACAGTGATTAAAACAGTATGGTACTGGCATAAGGGTAGACTATAGATCAATGGAATAGCATTGAGAGTTCAGAAATAAACCCATATATGTATGGCAAATTAGTTTTTGACAATGATATAAAGTCCACTCAACAATGAAAGAACAGACTTTTCAACAAATGGCGCTATAACAACTATATTTCTACAGGTGAAAGAATGAAGTTGAACCCCCAAATTATACCATATACAAAAGTTAACTTAAAATGGAACAACCTAGATAGAAGGACTAAAACCATAAAACTTTCAGAAGAAAACATGGGAATAAATCTTGACCTTGGATATAATAATGGAGTCTTAATATGACACCAAAAACATAAGCCACAAAAGAAAAAATAGATATATTGGCCTTCATCAATATAAAATTTCTGTACATAAGGGGCATTATCAAGAAAGTGAAAAGAAAACCCACAGAATGGGAGAAAATGTTTGTAAGTCATATATCTGATAAGGTTATATCCAAAATATAGTTAAAACTCCTAAAACTCAACAAGAAGAAAAACAACCCAATTTAAATGGGCAAAATATTTGAATAGCTGTTTCTCCAAGGACATATGGAAATGGCCAAGAAGTACCAAAAGGATATTCACTACCTTTAGTCATTAGAGAAATGCAAAGTAAAACTACAGTGTAATACTGTTTCAAATCTACTAGGATGGCTGTAATCAAAAGTGGAAAATAAGTGTTGGCAAGAATGTGGAGAAACTGGAACCCTCCTACATTGCTGATGGGAATATAAAATGGTGCAGCTGCTGTGGGGAACAATTTGGTGATTTATAATAATGCTGTCAATAGGTGGAAACATGTGTCCACCAACAGATGAATAGGAAAACAAAATGTGGAATGTACATATAATAAAATATCATTCTGTAATTCCAGCACTTTGGGAGGCCAAGGAGGGCAGATCACCTGAGGTCAGGAGTTCAAGACCACCCTGGCCAACATAGTGAAACTCCATCTCTACTAAATATAAAAAAAATTAGCCAGGCATGGTGGTGGGCACCTGTAATCCCAGCTGCTCAGGAGGCTGAGGCAGGAGAATCACCTGAACCTGGGAGATGGAGGAGGTTGCAGTGAGCCAAGATCGTGTCACTACACTCCAGCCTGAGTGACAGAGTGAGACTCCATCTCAAAAAAAAAAAGAAAAAAAGAAATAGAAAAAGAATATTATTCATCCATAAAGAGAAATAAAGTTTTGATACATGCTATAATGTGGATGCACCTTGAAAATATTATGCTAAGTGAAATAAGCCAGATGTTAAAAGGACAAATATTATATTATTTTAATTAGATAAAATATATTGAATAGGAAAATTCATAGAGACAGAAAATAGACTAGAGATTTCCATGGCACTGGAAGAAGAGGGGAATCAAGTTATTGCTTAAAGGTGACAGAGTTTCTGTTTGGGTAGTGAGAAAGTTTTGCAGATAGAGGTAATGGTTGTACAACATTGTTAATGAAATTAATGCACCTTTTTAAATGTTTTATATATTTTACCATGGTAAAATAAATTACACTAACAAAAGAATGTGAACAGATATCTGTCTTAAGAATATTTGCTTTTTAATAGAGAACTATATTTATTTAAGTAACATTTCTTAAAGGCCCTCTGTGGTCCAGACTGTGAATGTTCTAGTGCACAAGACAAGATTTCGGAGCTTAAAGAATTTACAATCCAGTAGAAAAGGTGGACCAGCCAACATCAACCCTGATAAATCCAGGGAAAAATGTAAACCTGGGAAGTTAGGCAGCACACAACAGGAGCACCTAATTTAAACCAGATTGGGTAAGGCTATAAGATGAAAAAAGGTCAAAGGATTCCAAGAAAGAAGCGAAGTTGGCAAAAGCTGTCAATGAGACAAACTTCGGGCATTAGGGGGAAACTGTTATGGCTGAACAAAGTTGGAGCAGAACTGGGGAGGGAGAGGCCATTATCGAGGGGATAGTGAGAAATGAGGTTAAAGATACAAGCACAAACCTGACTAAGCTACACTGAGAAGTCCTTATCCCAGTCTACAGAGAAGCCATTACAGGATTTTCTGCAAGATGGTAATACCATCAAGGGCAGCTCTATAAAGAATGGATTTAAGAGTGGTAAGACTAAATAAAGGGAGTCAGGCATTTCCATGAGCTTGAGAGAAAAATGTTTAGAAGATAGAGGACCTATCAATAATGTCCTAAAATCACAAAATATTTTATAAATCCTGTGTTGGTAATGCTTTGAGTAAACAGGCATTCTCATACAGTGTTGATGTAGGGCAATTACCCTATCATAGTAATTTGACAATATTTATGGAAATATATGTACATACTTAGCAATTTTTCAGGAATTCATCCCAGAGATAGACATGCTCTTGTATAAAATGAAATACATATAATGTAATTTATCACTGCACTGTTTGTAATCCTAAACTATTGAAAATAGTGTAAATATCCACCAGTTGTAGCCCAATCAAATAAATTATGGTACAGCCATACTCTGGAATACCATTTGACAATTCAAAATAAATGATAAAGCTCTTATGTACAGACAGAGAATAACTGCCAAGATTTTTTTTTTTTTTTTTTTTAACAGGATATCATTCTGTTACCCAGGCTGGAGTGCAGTAGCACAATAACAGCTCATTGCAGCCATCAACTCCTGGGCTCAAGTGATCCTTCCACCTCAGCCACCTGAGTAGCTGGGGACTACAGGCATGGGCCACCACGCCCAGCTAATTTTTTGTATTTTCAGTAGAGATGGGATTTTGCCATGTTGTCCAGGCTAGTCTCCAACTCCTGAGCTCAAGTGATCCTCCCACCTCGACCTCCCACAGTGCTGGGATTACAGGCCTGAGCCACTGAATGAGGAGTAAAATTTTAAGCAATAACAGAAACAAAATAATCTCACCTCATCCCCCCAAAAAAGTATAACATATGATACTATTTATATTAAAAAGAAGGGACAGATCCTTTTTTTAAAAAATGCTATTGCCAAGATAAAATTTTAAACAATAACAACAAAAAATAAAACAAAGACCAGGCATGGTGGCTCAAGCCTGTAATCCCAGCACTCTGGCAGGCCAAGGCAGTAGGATGGCTTGAGTCCAGGAATTCAAGACCAGCCTGAGCAACTGTGGAAATCCTGTCTCTACAGAAAATACAAAAATTAGCAGGTATGGTGGTGCACGCCTATAGTACCAGCTGCTCAAGAGGCTGGGAGAATCGCTTGAGCCTGGGAGGTCTAGGTTGCAGTGAGCCGAGATTGTGCCACTGCCTTCCAGCCTGGGTGACAGATCAAGACCTTGTCTCAAATAACAAGAGAGCAAGAATTGAATATGTTACTATTCATGTAAAAACGAAAGAAAGAGAAATTCTGTACTAAAGAAGAAAAATGCAGCTGGGCGCGGCGGCTCACGCCTGTAATCCCAGCACTTTGGGAGGTTGAGGTGGGTGGATCACCTGAGGTCAGGAGTTCAATACCAGCCTGGCCAACATGGTAAAACACCATCTCTACTAAAAACACAAACATGAGCTGGGCATGGTGGCGGACGCCTGTAATCTTGGCTACTTGGGAGGCTGAGACAGGAGAATTGCTCGAATCCAGAAGGCGGAGGTTGCAGTGAGCCAACAACACACCGCTGCACTCCAGCCCGGGCAACAGAGTGAGACTCCCTCTCAAAAGAAGAAAAATGTTAAAAGGACATTAGTAAGACAGTTGGGGAAGTAACATTATAACAGTGTTAAATTTCTTGAGTGTCTTGAATGTGTTGTAATTATGTAGGAAAATGTCCTACTTTTCTATAAGCTGATTATTTGTTTCATCATTCATTCTACAATTTTGACAATGATTAACATAAAGCCCACTGGCCTATAGTTTCTGAAATCCAACTAAATATTTCTTTCTTTTAAAAATAAGCACATTTGTTACCACCAAATATGAGCCTTTCTGAGAGATAATGAGGCCCTTTGTGTAACTGAATCCCAGCAATGTTAGTTGCTCAGCACTCAGTTCTAAATTTCCTCCTGACCATCAGTCTGATGCCTTGGTTAGAGTTCTGTGACTTTTTCATTTTCTCTGTGCTTTAGGAACATACATAAGAATTGTAAAGGTGGACACCAGACTGGGAAAAAAAAAAAAAAGTTATATAGAACCACTGGGAATCTTTGGGTTCAAGGTTAGACATTTGGTGTCACTATTCCTTCATTATCATCAAGTATATTCCTTAATTAGAAGGCCTGGAGCACTATACCTAACTTATTGTCTCCAAAGTAATTTGAAACAGAAAAAAATCATTAACATTTTATTTTAAATTATCTAATGCAAGTCAAACTGGAGTATAAAAGAGATTTGAGACACAGTATTTTACTTACCAATTCAGAGAATTGTGTGCCTGGAAGATACACCTGTTCATAACTCACTCAATCACAAAAACTAAAACAAAATAAATCCAGAGCTAGAAAAATTTTTAGAAATCACATACTCTTAGTCCCGCATTTCAAAGATAAGCAAGTTGAAGCTCAGAGAAGAAGGGATTTAGCGTTTATTGAAAGAATATTATGTGACAAGCATTTTTTTTCTTTTTCTTTTCTTTTTTTTTTTTTTTTTTTTTTGAGACGGAGTCTCCTCTGTCTCCCAGGCTGGAGTGCAATGGTGTGATCTCGGCTCACTGCAAACCCTGCCTCCTGGGTTCAAGCCATTCTCCCACCTCAGCCTCCCAAGTAGCTGAGATTACAGGCACCCCTGCCATCATGTCCAGCTACTTTTTATATTTTTGCAGAGATGGGATTTCACCATGTTGGCTAGGCTGGTCTTGAACTCCTGACCTTAGGTGATCCACCAGCCTTGGCTTCCCAAACTGCTGGGATACAGGCATGAGCCACTGTGCCCGGCCGTGACAACCATTTTACACATGATCTCTTGAAACTGTAACTGTCCTACTTGGCAGCCAGTAGCAATCTCAGTTTTAGAGATGAGAAAACAGAGGTTCAAGAGGTTAAAAAAAACTTGGCTAATGCTTTTTAGTTAAGTTTGTAGTTAAATCCAGGTCCAAAACTCAGTTCTCCCTAAAAGTGGATGCATTTTTCTAGAAGGGGAAGTCAAAACACTTTGCACTACTTTGAATTTTCTGAGAGTGTCTTGCTCTATTTGAAATTTTTGAGAATCTCTTGCTCTATTTGAAATTTCTGAGAATGTCTACAATGACATTTTTTTAAAACCGTATTTAACGTGTTTTGTATTTCTGAATCACAGGGAGTAATTCTGTCAATGATATCAACAGACATTTTGGACCTCATGGAAGCATTTTAAAAATAGTCAATTAATTCTATATAAATAACAAAATAAACAAATCTTCGGGCAGGTTCATGCATTTCTTTGGTTTGTAGGCCTCTGAGTTGGGGAAGCAATTGTTTGATTTCAGAATCCTAATAATGTTGATGATAACTTACCCGCATCCACAACTAGCCAGAAGTAACCCCATCTTTTTTTGAAATCTGAAAAAAAAAAATTTGTATGTCTATTTTAGAACTATTCATTATATATAATCTTTATTTATCTATATAATATATATAAATATTACGTATATGTCCATTTCTGTATGTGCCTCCAATGAGGCTTATCACAAATTTTGCTTACGTATAGCAGTCCGTAAGACCACATGGTTGAAATTATACTGATCATTTATTCATCTGTTCATTCAAAAAGCACTTCCTTAAACCTGTACACAAATACTTATAGCTCTTTATAATTGCCAAAAGCTGGAAACAACCCAAATGTCCAGCCACAAACTGTGTTATATCCATGTAATGGACTATTACTCAACAATAAAAAAGGAAGCCACAATTGAAACGATAATCTCAAAATCCTTATGGTTGAGTAAAAGGAGCCAACCTCAAAAGACTACATACTGTATGATTCAATTTATATGACATCCTAGGAAAAAACAGAACTACAGTAATGAAGAATAGATCAGATTGGCAAGGGGAAGAAGAAGGGGAGGGTGTGACTCTAGAGTGATAGCACAGGAAGTTATTTAGAGTGTTCTGTATCCTGGTTGTGGTGGTTACCTAAATCTATACAAAGTATTAAAATTTGTAGACCTAAACATAGAAAGAAGTCAATTTTACCGTGCATTTCTTTTTAATGTTTAAGCACTTACTGTATGCTAGGCACTGTGCTATCTTGAGACAAAAGCAATGACAGACCCTATCCTCAAAGAGTGCAATGAGTTAAGACATGAATATAAACACAAAGTAACTACAACACAAAAATATTTGTTACCTGATAACTAAAAAATAAAAACATCAAATGTTATAAGAAATTAAAGGAAAAATAGATCATTTCTAGCTTAACTACACAGAAAATGCTTCAGAGTGGAGGTTGCATTGGATCTCACTTTCAAGAGCCAGAAAAGGCCAATGATCATTCCATGTGAAAATTTAGACAGAGTATCTTGTTAATAGTGTGCAGAAAGGTGTCTCAGTCTGTTTTCTGTTGCTTATAACAGAATACCTGAACCTGGGTCATTTACAAAGAAAAGGAATTTGTTTTTTAAAGTTATGGAATCTGGCCGGGCACGGTGACTCACGTCTGTAATCCCAGCACTTTGGGAGGCTGAGGCAGGTGGATCACTTGAGGTCAAGAGTTCAAAACCAGTCTGGACAATAAGGTAAAACCCCATCTCTACTAAAAATACAAAAATTACCTGGGTGTGGTGGCACATGCTTGTAATCCCAGCCGCTCAGGAGGCTGAGACAGGAGAATCGCTTGAACCCAGGAGACGGAGGTTGCAGCGAGCCGAGATCATGCCACTGCACTCCAGCCTGGGCAACAGAGCGAGACTCTGTCTCAATCAATCAATCAATCAATCAACAATCCCTCAAATCACAATTTAAAACTCCTTATTGAGGTAGAGATGAGTAAAGAATTTTCATAGATTTTATAAAATAGAGAATAAGAAAATACTACATGGTAAGAATTTCTTAAGACTTAAGTATTGGCTTCTT
Source organism: Chlorocebus sabaeus (assembly GCF_047675955.1). Classification (NCBI taxonomy): domain Eukaryota; kingdom Metazoa; phylum Chordata; class Mammalia; order Primates; family Cercopithecidae; genus Chlorocebus; species Chlorocebus sabaeus. The sequence continues at coordinate 22,439,937 of NC_132915.1, forward strand.
TCATAATAAAGAAATTATGTTGAAAAATGAAAATGACTTATATACAGAATAAAGTAAGCTTATCACATAGCTTGTAGTAACAAGGAAAATGAAACAGTACTGGATGTACGTTGTTACAGTTTTAGTATTAAACCACAATCAACATGCAACAGAGGAGACGCACAAAGGAATGTGAACACAATGAGACTTTTATTGTGTATTGGTATGAATTATGTAAAACCATTATCAACAGCACAATAAAAAATATATGCAAGCCATTAAAATAAGCAAAGCATATCAATAAAGATTGAGGACATAAAATGGCCTTGTGTTCTCATTCAGTTGAAGTAATTACAAATTTTACTGGGCTCTTGGTTAAAAAGAAAACATAGTCACCACAAGTGTTTACTGAAACATTACCTATTTGCCTATTCATGATGATTTCATTCTTAAGATTCCTCAGTGGGCCTAAACGACAATGCTGCTACTAAACAAAGCCATTCAATACATTTATTCTCATTCTCCAACTTTAAAAGGAAGCATTTTAAACATGAAAGTGCTATTCACTGCTGATAGATGAAATAAAGAAAAAGCAGAGTGAACACTGACACTCTGTAATAGGACAGACCCCAAGGGATCGAGTGATCTTGTTATTGTAGTAACTAAAAGACCATAGAAGTCAGGACACAAGACATTCAACTCCTGTTTATCTAGAAGTAATAGGGGATGGCCACAAAACATGGATTATAAACTCTATCATCTCAAATTACATTTTGGTTGGCATTTCAATTTCTTCTCATATTAGCCACATTAAATCAGAAGATAAAAGGGTTTTCTTTGTTTGTTTTGAGATAGAGTTTCACTTTTGTTGCCTAGGCTGGAGTGCAATGGCACGATCATGGCTCACCACAACCTCCGTCTCCCGGGTTCAAGCGATTCTCCTGCCTCAGCCTCCCGAGTAGCTGGGATTACAGGGATGCGTTACCATGCCCGGCTGATTTTGTATTTTTAGTAGAGACAGGGTTTCTCCATGTTGGTCAGGCTGATCTCGAACTCCTGACCTCAGAGGATCCGCCCACCTCGGACTCCCAAAGTGCTGGGATTACAGGCATGAGCCACTGTGCCTGGCCTCAGAAGATAAAAGTTTAAAAAAAAAATAGTTGATTTAATCAGGCCCTTTCCATTCCCCTGTGTGTGGCTAAAATGGAATTAAAGAAAAGGAAGGAGGAGAGTGCTGAATATAGAGTACCTGGAAAATTCACTCAAGGAAAACAAGCCCACAGTGGGAAAATGATCTCACGCAGCAACACGATCTAGAAGGAAATACCCATGGCAATCATCTCAGACCCCTTGCTTCCAATTCCTCACTTGCTGGTCAGCTCTGGTATTGACTTATGTTTCTCACAGCAAGTCACTTCTGGGCCTCAGGCTCCAGCTATTAAAAAGGGGATGAGGACAAGGCATGGGACTGGACATCTAAGGACTGTTTAAAGACAATATTGAAGAACAATTCTCATGTGAGCAGTTACAGTTTTCCTGCTGAGATTTCCTAGCAAGGAATAAATGCTTAGTAGTTAGAAGTAGCAATAGTAGTTTCATTTTCAACACCAGAGGAAAACAAATACATTAATAAATAGTAGTGGTAGTGGTAATAATTAATTCACATCGCAGTATACAAGACACAATTGCTAACTAAAAATGAGAAATGGGGAGAGAGCTGATAAGGCATGATTTCCCATTTTCAAAATCAGAAGAAAGGCGTTAACTTCATGCAGTATCTATATATGGTGGCCACAACATAAACAGTTTGCGAAACGCAACAGCTCATCGAAGAGCAAGACTCCCAGCACTGCCCGGAGCAGGTCTAAAGATCCGGTAAACATCTCCACCACACCAGACCACACTCACAGACTCAGCTGGGCCCTCGAGTGCTCTTTCATCCTGAGATCAACCATCTGAACCCCAGATCTGAGATTAAGCACAGGGGTTTGTCACGCATCCTGATGCAGATGAGGAGTACCACACCCTGGAAAGTTGACACAACCACCACAGAAGGTTATGCTGTGATCTGAGGCTCAAAAATCAGGTCATGGTCGAGGATCTCTAAGAAACTGATGCAGCAATGATACCTTGCTTCACACAAGGAGGAGCCGGTATCACCTGATCCTAATTTTGGGCATATCATGTGGACCAAGGGACCTGCTCAAAGTCACAGGCTCAGGATGACAGAGGACTGAATGCCAGCTTTCCCTGAACCCTGCTGTCAGGGTGACATGCCCCCTCTGAGAGCTTTCAGGGCCACACATTTCTCCAAAGTCATTTCTAGTTTCAGTCAATGACCAGCTTTGCGTGACTCTTCAAGCCAACCTGTGTCCAAACAGGCATCACACCCACATCTCATACTTACTGTTGCCATAAAGCATTTTCTTGCGGCCTCAGGAATTCCCCTTCTGAAATGGGTAGTAACAAAATATGCAATTTAGTTCTTTTTAGTTTGCCTTGTTGTTCAAAGTTAATGATGATTGTATGATACTTAACTTTTAAATGTCTTCAATTCTCTTTTTCTCATTGATGCTGTGAGACTAAATTCTTGAAGTTTAGATTTTATAGGGGAACCTATGAAGGTACAAAGTCTATTCATTTGAATAACAGTATTGTCTGAATTTTGAAGTCATGTAAGAGCAGGATAGTAATACCAAACACCTTTCTGATTTCAAATCATCATGTATCAAACATCAGACCCAGGGTCTATCAAGCCAGTCAAACCACTTGAAAGCAACAAGATGAAATTGAAACAGTGGCAGAGACATTCTCCCTACTTCATCTTTGAATTACTTTATTAACAATAACCAGGTCTTTTCCAGTTACATACCTCTTCCCTGTAACTCAAATAAAGTACATTTATACTGAAAAATTTGGCCAGGCACAGTGGCTCACGCCTGTAATCCCAGCACTTTGGGAGGCCGAGGCGGGTGGATCACTTGAGGTCAGGAGTTCGAGACCAGCCTGGCTAACATGGCAAAACCCCGTCTTTACTAAAAATACAAAAATTAGCCAGGGGTGATGGTACGCACCTGTAGTCCCAGCGACTCCGGAGGCTAAGGCAGGAGAATCGCTTGAACTCGGGAGGTGGAAGTTGCAGTGAGCTGAGATTGGTCACTGCACTCCAGCCTGGCGACAGAACAAGACTCCGTCTCAAAAAAAAAAAGAAAGAAAGAAAAAGAAAAATTCTACTATCACATATAAAGAAACCTAAATGACTGGAAAGCAACATCATTGTCCTCCACTGATTTTTTTTTTTTGAGACGGAGTCTTGCTCTGTTGCCCACGCTGGAGGATGGTGGCCCCATCTTGGCTCACTGCAAGCTCCGCCTCCGCCTCCCAAGTTCATGCCATTCTCCTGCCTCAGCCTCCCGAGTGGCTGGGACTATAGGCGCCCGTCACCTCACCCAGCTAATTTTTTGTATTTTTTAGTAGATACAGGGTTTCACACCGTGTTAGCCAGGATGGTCTTGATCTCTTGAGACCGCCCACCTCGGCCTCCCGAAGTGCTGGGATTACAGGCGTGAGCCACCGCGCCTGGCCCCTCCATTCCTCTTAAAGGATTTTTAAATACTTTAAAAATACTGCTCTTCAATATTGGTGGTGAAACTGCAAAACGTGTTGGCACACTCCTTTGTATAACACACATATCTGGCTTTAATGTAGACTTCCTTGTTCATGGTTATACCCAACTTGTTAAGCAACTGCTCGGTGGTAGAGTTTTTCAGGAACTAAGTCATTTGCATATATCATTTTATTTTATTTAATCCTTCGAACTCTAGGCAGTAGATACTACCACTTCCTCCAGTGCACAGCTAGGGAATCTGGGCGTTTAGGTAACCAGTCCCAGGTCACTCAGCAGAATCTGGCTTGAATCCAGACAGTGTGATTCCAAAGCTCATACACCTCACCACTTCTCGAAGCCTTCTACTGATTTCTGTCAGAACTACGGGTCATTAGAAAAGGGAACCATTTTTCCTTTAAGGCTCAGCCTCTTCACTCCTTGTCTTTTCTGTCCACTTTCCTTCCTGCTTCCTGTCAGGCTCTCTAATGCATACCTTTGGATTTCCTCAGTGTTCTTTTGCAGCCACAGCGAGGAACCTGGCCTCCCTTCGGCTCCCAGTTGCTCACAGTGCAAGCTCTGGAGAAAGGCTGAGCCTGCTGGGAAACCCAAGCCGCTGGCCACTGACAACAGACAGAGCAGCACTGCCTGGGAAGTGTGAGGTTACTTACCTCCATGCACACATCGAGCTCCCAGACTCAGGTAAGACCACATCCCCTGACCCTTCCAAGGGATGCATTTATTTTCATGGTTACACAGAAGTGAGGCTCTCAGATTCTGAGAACTGCTGAACTTAGCAATGTAAACTCAAAGCAAAGTGAATAGCTGCTGATCTAAGCTTTCCTTCTCTTATACTTACTCATACTCTAATGTGCACAGAGTAGGAAATTTTGGAAATCTGGGAGTAAAACCTGCTTCATTAAATCATGTTTCTTTAGGGTTACTGGGAACTAAAAGTTTTACAAAAATTTCTCTGGAAGCGCTTAGGGTCATTTTAAATAAATTATGAATTGATTAGCAGATATGCTGAATTTGTTAGATGCCCATATCAGGGCTTCCATTGGAAAGAAGCTGTTCTGTTTCTGCAGATTTTTCTGACAATGTGAATGATGACATCTGACTGTCGCAGCAGGCAAAAGCGCGTGGGTTCAGGAATCCCCCAGACCCGTGTGTCCACCTTCAAGCAGTGTGCACTTGAACCAGTTCTTTCACTTCTTCAAACCTCAGCGTCTCTGTAAAAAGTTGGGGCATTAACGTTCCTCGCCTAAGGTTACTGCGAAGATCAAATGACATCATGTCTGTGAAAATGTCTCGCACAGGCACTGACAGAGTAGACATTTCATAAATGGTAGTTGTATTTAATTTCATGTCATTTTAAGGGAGGGGCAGATGTAAAAGCTTGTTATTGAGAAATAAGGAAACAGAAGCCATAAATTTGTGGTCTGCAATTTTTCCTGCATATAAGAAAACTGTTCACCAAAGCTATATCTGCAAACAGGAATACCAGAATCTTTTATAATACTTCTCCCACTAAAACCTCAACTTTTAGTAATTGGACACTTCAAAGTTTGGCTATACAATCTTTTCCTGCTATGTGCATGTTTACAATATAAAAATCAAGACAAAAAATACACAGTCTGAGTCAACAGGGAACACAGATGATCAGATGTAAATGTTACTAACACAGCCTATCAGAAAAGAAATCATTTACAAAGATGATAAATATAGTGCTCACAATGAGAAAATTAGTAAATCAGAAACTCTACAGAGTAAAAAACATTTATGAAGAAGGCTTATGTGGAAAAATTACATTTCCATCTTTAGAATTACCTGCAAATTACCTAAAATTTCATTTTCAGCATTATTTCCTTTTTTTTGAGACAGAATTGCTCTCTGTTGACCAGGCTGGAGTGCAATGGCGCAATCTTGGTTCACTGCAACCTCCGCCTCCCGGGTTCAAGCAGTTCTCCTGCCTCAGCCTCCCAAATAGATGGGATTACAGGCACCTGCCACCATGCCCAGCTACTTTATATATACATATGTTTTTAGTAGAGACAGGGTTTCACCATGTTGGCCAGGCTGGTCTCGAACTCCTGACCTCAGGTGATCCTCCCGCCTCAGCCTCCCAAAGTGCTGGGATTACCGGCGTGAGCCAACCACGCCCAGTCTATTTCCAGTTTTTTTTAAGATTAATAAAATGGAGTCGCCATTGCTTTGTTCAACATTTCCCTTTGGGTAATAACATGATTAATCTACTGAAAAGAGGAGCCATAGGGGCTCAGAAAGAAATGAGGTAATACATGTCCGCCCAACAACAAAATGTGCAACAGAACAGCCCAGAAAGAAAACTGAAATGGGAACCCCTGCTAAGAATTTTTCTTTGCATGAGGCTCCTGGGCCTACAACTAAACAAGTATCGCACTGCCCAAGTAGCTGGAAGGCACTTCCTAAAGGGTGCAATCTCTAGAAAGGAGTTCAGGCCACAGTGACTGTCAGCAAGCTCAGATTACAGCAAAACCTCTGAAGTTATTTCCAAAACATAATCAAAGCTCTCTGCACAGTCAGAGCAGTGGCAAATTCCTAGAACTGATTTTTGTTGCTGAGTTCAGCACTAAACAATCTCTGAGAAAGCTCAGATTAGTCAGGCTGAACAAACAAGAAACAAACCAAAAAAATTTCCAGTAGAGTTTTAGCCACAACTAAATGAGTTGTCCTGTTTCACCAAAAATTCATGCACATAGCTAAGTACTCTCCTCATCTTCAAAAAAACTATAGTTGTCCAACTTTCTAAAATTCTCTTAAGTTTGCTAATGTTAAAAACAAGGATAGTGAAACCTCCACTATTCTATCCCTCAGATAAACAAATAATGTATCTAAAGCAAGTACATGGTATTTTGATAAACACTGTCTATAGCCACACAAGCTGTATTATTTCTGCCCATGTTTTAAAAATTAAGAATCTTTAGTTGAAATCCATCCCAATTACTCTGGCCCAAAGTACAGAAGAACAAAAAGTTACAGGGTTCTCTAAAAGCTTTTTGTTAAGAAACAAGCCCCATTTTAAAGAAAAATCTTAAAGGATCTATGGGAATAGATACAATTTCAGGAAGAATTTCATATCTTCAAGTTTATGTTTAAGAAGAAATACAACTGGTTACATCAAATTTAATAACATATTTAAGAATAAAATGCCCTCTTTCGCTGGTGCCAGAATTTGTGTTCATACTTTGTTGTCACTAGTGGTACAGATTCCCTTCTACTAAAATTTAGTTGGGGGTGTTTGAAAGACCTCAAATGGGCTTCTCTGGGTATCATTTCTCAAGGCTCCCACAGAGAGAAAAACCAAACAGTCACAGAATAAACTCTTATAGAGGCAGTTATTCATTTCCTGAGCTAACCCACTTCCTTCTTCACACATTTCCTTCTCTTCAACAACGTGTTTTTTGAAATTAGCACTGAAATCATGCAAAATATACTTTTGGACCCAGGGCCGGGATACCAGGCAAATTCTAATCCATATCATTTTTAATATCATCACTGTATTGATACCAAATTAGAATGCCAAAGAAGTGTCATATCAGTGGTACAGAAGGCTCCCTGCAATGTTAATTGTGTTTCAGCAAAAGAATCTGAATCGTTATGAACTAGATCCATACTGTGAGAAAACAAATGTTATTAAAAAAACTGAACGCAAAACATGTCACGGTTCCTGACTACTCCATATGGAAAGGTATGGCATCTAACATAAGGAAATAAATTTTTTTAACCTTTCAAATCTTAAAGAACCTCTAATGAGTTGCTGGGTTTCTCCACTCTAAATACAACCTTGGAGATAAAAACTGGAAGTCTCATAAATATTAAATTTACCTATTTTATTAGACATGCACCTTCTCAATGATTATTGTCTTGACTTTGATCAAAGCTGACACAAGAAGTTGAACTAACATGTGGCTCTCATTATTCTTCTGTGCTAATAAATATTAAATATAATTTAAAAAATAAAATCAGTTCTTACCTAAATATAAAAAGCTTTACTTAGTGACAACGAGTGATACCACAGAAACAGACAAAAGGAATAAAGTTTCTCAAAATGTTTATTTTTGTCAGAATAGCTGACAATTTTCTGTTAAGTATTTTGGTTTATTATTATAATAAGCATTTTTCCCCCTTAAAAAATCCATTCAAAATATTTCAACCGTTGAGGTAAAGCACTTTAACTAAAAAAAAAAAGAAAAAAAAAATCCTGATTTGTTTTAAAGAAAAAAAAAATCTTAAGATTCCTTTAACTTGATAAATAGAAATAATCTCTTCTTGTTCTACTCTGTTGAACACAAATGTATTTTATACAGCCAAGAATCCAGTCTCTTATTGGCAAGCCAAAGGTGGGAACAATTCATTTACACGTGCTACTCAAACACAGTGCAACACTGCCATGTTCATATATACTTTTCTTTATAGTTACCAACACTTTTCGGGCAAAGACAAAGTTTTGGAATGGCAAAAGCAACAGAAGTTTTAGATCTCAAAGCTCCAGAAAGGAATTAATCTGAGTCTTCATCATCGAGATAGTCCTCGGCATTGCTTAATGTTCGAACTGCATCTAAAAGAAAGAGGAGGGGAAAAAGCAAAACAGGGAAATTATAAACTGCTCAGATTTTATTTTTTTTCATTTTCAAAGCTCTTAAATTAGAATAGAATCTTCCATCTGACCCATGGATTGTACTTTCCCTGAGGATCTTTCTCTGCTTTAGATTTTCAGCCTAACTATTAAGTTTCTGTTGCCACAGAGGCTGACAATGTGTTGGTTCCATAGTCATGCAGAAGAGTTTTGGCCCTAGGTGCCATGCATCCATTTCCAACAGAAAGGCCCAGCCACAGGCACCATGACCAACATGACACACCACCATCAGCACTCCAGTCTGACAACTGCACTTCCAACGTTCTCTCCCAGTGACAGCCTGAGGTCTTTCCTAAAGGCAAGGTCAGGGGTTAGGAAGTTAACTACTGAAGGGAAAAAAGGAAAAGAAAGAATGAAAACAACGAAGCTTCAATTTCAATGTAGACAACACCGACAATAAAGCAAAAGGCTGAAATAGGGGGGAAAAGTTTTAAAATAGAAAGAGCTGGACCCCATCAAATGTTCAAGCAACCTTGAACAGGACTTGAAAAGAAGACATCTGATCTTTCACTGTCACCTCTTCAACTGTCTAGTCAAATTCCATAGCAACAGATTACCCCAAGTATAATTTTAGTGGGAAAAACAATGCAAACACAGGCACATTGTTGAAGTTCAATAAATATATGTCTCAGCACCCAGATCATCATGGTCTGTAAGTATCACATCTCTGAAGCTTATCATACATTTGACCAGTTCCGAGTATGGGGCAGGAAGTGTGAGAGATGGACCTAGAACCCTAGTCATGCCATAAAGTAAGGATCCTATAAAAGACAGCATCATGTGAAAGGGTCTGAGATTCAACTTAAAGAGGCCTCCACTAGCCAAAGATGGGCTATTGATAAAGCTACTAATTGGAATGGATTAAAGCACATAAATGCACCCCCAAAAAAACTCATTTTTCACCCTTTGGAGGATGACAGAGACCAGCTTATTTTTTAAAAACTCTTAAATAAATGGCAAAAATCCAGCATTTATCCCATCCTTGCTACATTAACTATTCCACTGTGTAACAAAACAATTGATGAGGGAAAACTTTTATGTTCCAGCTAATAGAAAGAAGTGATTTAATTAGAATATTATCATTTTGTGCTGTTTAGTAACAGATCTAGGCAATGATCATCAATGGATGTCACATCACAGGAAAAGTGACAACCAGGTATCATGTGCCCCTGATAAAAAAAAAAACACAATATTCTGTATGACCTATTATTCCTTCTACTCCCAAGAAAGAAACATGATTAGGTAGGTAGGCAGGTAGATACAGATGGACAGATTGATTGATTGACTGAACCTAAATTGGATCAAACCTTTAGCTAGATAGATAGATACATAGCTAGGTAGGTAGGTAAGTAGATGGATAGAACCTAAATTGCTTCAAACCTCTAGATAGATAGATAGATAGATAGATAGATAGATAGATAGATAGATAGATAGATAGACAGACAGACAAGATAGACAGACAGACAGACAAGATAGATAGACAGACAGATAGATGAAAGAATGAATCTAAACTGGATCAAACCTCTAAATCTAACACCAATTGACAAAAACTTAAAGGACAGAGGAACATGACAAATAACACCATGGGAATGTAGTCAGCAATGTCCAGAATGGGAAATTCAAGTGAGTTTACCCAGTTTCTTTAATTAATAAATAGTAAGGTTAAAAAGGGGGAAGAGGGGAGGGAAAGGAACTATTGCTTAAAAAATAAAGAGATATATCTACCAACCACAAACTGACCTTATGTGAATCCTGATGTAAATAAACCATAAGTAAATAAATAAGTAAAAACAAACAAAGATGTACGAGAAAATGGAAGTTTGGACAAGGACAAGATATTTGATGATATTAAGGAATTATTTTTTTAGGTATGCTAATGCTTTTTAAAAAAAAAAAAGTCTTCATGTTTACAGGTTTTGGAAAATGATTGTTAAGAAAAAGAAAAGGAGAAGGGATGATCAGTACAAGGGAGGTGGAAGTTGATTTATCTTGCAAGAGAGAGAAGGAAAGAACAGAGGTCTCTTTTCTGGATCTCATTCTGTCACCCAGGCTGCAGTGCAGTGGTGCAATCACGGCTCACTGCAGCCTCAACTTCCTGGACTCAAGCAATCCTCCCACCTCAGCCTCCCAAGTAGCTGAGGCTACAGGCGTGCACCACCACACTCAGCTAATTTTTAATTTTTTTTTGTAGAGATGTCATCTCACTATGTTGTCCAGGCTAGTCGTGAACTCCTGGATGCAAGCAGTCCTCCCTGCCTCCCAAAGTGCTGGGATTACAGGTGTGAGAAACCGCGCCTGGCCATGTTTCAGTGACTTCACACCAGCTTCCAAGCTACTGGAAGTCTCCAGGTTGACTCTGTTTTTCTCCACTCTCCTCAAGAGGAGTTCACAAGAACTGGGAGGAATATATTTTGTTCTCCCCCAAAACACACCCAGGAACTTCAGCACTTCATGTCAACTTGGTAAAACGTAGCTTTCTAAGCTAAAGCCTGAGAGACAAATAGGAAAACTCTTTCCCCTTCTACTTTGCTATCCTAAGGTCTGCCCATATTCTGTGTCCTCAGATGGTTACTTCTGTTCTTTATTTTATTCTCACTTCTCCTGTTAAAAAGGGAGGATGATTTGCCACGGTGCAGACTCTGACTGAGTGGTCCTCAAAAGACAGGAACAAGTCAGGCAAATAAATTATTTCTCCTTCTTTCCTTTCAGGAACTGTTCTGAGGCAGTTATCTCAGGAAACCTCTCACATGGTCAGGTGTTGTTTAATAAGCTGTATCTCTTCATAGCCCACCTCGGCGTAGCATGCATGGGAATGTATCTTCCTGCAGCACTGCCATCCTTCCCTGCTCACGTTCATTTTAACTCAATCCTATCACCCTGGGTTTACACATCTCAAATCAAGAACCAGCACTTAAGACCAACCAACAAACATACAGACAATAAATAAATGATGGAGAAATAAACACAGGCACACAGATGAATCTCACAGACATAATGTAAATGAAAAGAGGCCAGTCACAAAAAGTACATACTGTCTGATTCCATTTACATAAAATTCACAAACGGGCAGAACTAATCTATGGTGAGAGAAGCAGAAGACACTGAGGGAGGCATGTGGGAGGCATGAGGGTGGCATGTGTGAACTGTTCTCTAGCTTCATCTGGGTTGTGGTAAACAGGTGTAAAAAAATTCATCAAGCTGTATGCTTAAGATTTATGTACTTACTTAATGTAAATTATACTCAAATTTTTAAAAGTTGGAAAAAATTTTAAAGGGCTCAACTCTTGAGTATAACCCCCAGCCATATATCCTAGTTATCTTCCATAGTAACTACAACATGCGAATTTTTGTACCTATTAAAAAATCCACACTGTGCTTCTAAAAGTAGACAGCAACTCACACCTGTAATCCCAGCACTTTGGGAGGCCAAAGCAGGCAGATTGCTTGAGGTTAGGAGATCGAGATCAACCTGGATAAAGAGGTGAAACCCCATCTCTACTAAAAATACAAAAATTAGCCAGGTGTGGTGGCGCATGCCTGTAATCCCAGCTACTCAGGAGGCTGAGGCAGGAGAATCACTTGAGCCCGGGAGGCGGAGGTTGCAGTGAACTGAGATCGGTCACTTCACTCCAGCATGGGTGACAGAGTGAGACTGTCTCAAAAAAAAAAAAAAGGACAACAATATCAGAATATACCTCTTCCAACTTAAGAGCTCATGCTGACAATTGACTCTATGGCCAAATAGTCCAAACCTATTCCAATGAGGATCAATATACAAATTACAGCTTTTTTTTTTTTTTTAACTGTATAACTGGGGAAATGAAGCAAGAAAAAACATTTTAAAAGTAACATGAAAATTGAAATATAAAAACTCATTTCTTGGCTCTGTCTGCCAGGCCCTAAGATTACCTCATTAATGAATCCATTACCTAATCAGTTCAAATTTAGGAAGGTAGACTAAACACACTTGGGGTACACAGAGAAAAGAGTACCTGCCTCCCAGCCCTGTTCTACAAAGGCTGCAGAAAGGCTCATCACCTGCTTCCCTCAACTCAAACCACTCCTGAGTAAGGCTTCTGGGTAAGCTCTCTGGGGTCTAAGAAAGTTTGGTATATGCCTTGTCTGTCAAAATGGAGCTCATAGCATGCATGAGACTCTGGTACCTTCAGGTCATAAGAAGCCTTACTCTTTGGTCAGGACAGGCTAAGGGTAGCCACATAACAGGAAGTCAGTGGCAGAGAAAGGAAGTTAGGCCAGAGTCCTACTTCCTGACCCAATCAAGGCAGCAAGGAGTAAGAGGTCGACCTCAAGCAGAAGTATGTCTCTCGCACAGTTGCAAATATGGCTTCTCAATCATAATGTAGCTGGGGAGCACCAGCTCAGCTGATACTTTCTCATTCCCTTAGGAGAACCCATCTCCATCTATCCACGAGGAATTACTTTAAAGAAAGGCTTGCACTGCCAGTGAGCTCTCATGGCTTAATTAAGGAATACCAACTGATTAACAGTTTACACTATATTCAAACTGAAGTTAAAAAAAAGAAAAGAAATCTGGAACAAAGACATATCTGGAATAAAGAAAAAAGGAGGCCGGGCACCTTTTGGTGGCTCTCGCCTGTAATCCCAGTGCTTTGGGAGGCTGAGGCGGGAGGATGGCTTGAGTCCACAAGTTCGAGATCAACCTGGACACCATGGCAAGACCCCTATCTTTACATTTAAAAAAAGCTGAGCATGATGACACATGCCTGTAGTCCCATCTTCTCAGGAAGCTGAGATGGGAGGATCACTTGATCCCAGGAGTTTGAGGTTGCAGTGAGCTACGATTGCACCCCTGCACTCCAGGCTGGGCAACAGAGCAAGACTCCATCTAAAAAAATAATAATAATGCACACCTAAACTCTATTTTTAAAAACCACCCATAGTACTATGAATAAAGTCCAAAATATTTAGCAAGGTCTAGAATAATTTTGATTATATTTTATTGATATCCTCATTTAAAATAGAAACAAAATATAATCATGGAGCTATCAAATATGATTTTTAAAAATATTTAGTGATAATCACTCATAAATACATATTGAAATGGGGGAATGAAGACAATCGTTCTCTGAAAAGGACTGTAATGGAAAGCAAGGTGATTAGAACTTGACTGCAAGGAATAAAAGAAACACAAAATAAAGGTAAAAGATTATGTTTCTCGTCTAATTTCTGTTTAATTGAGGGTATCCTATTTTGGGGGTTCTGATTAAGATCAAGGATATAGAAACAAACTTTAGAATCACCTGAAGAGTTTGTTTCTTTGTTTGTTTGTTTGTTTTTAAGATATGGTCTTGCTCTCACCAGGCTGGAATGCAGTGGTATGATCACAGCTCACTGCAGCCTCAACCTCCCAGGGCTCAAGTGATCCCCCAGCTCAGCCTCCTGAGTAGCTGGGACTACAGACCCACACCACGATATCTGGGTAATTTTTTATACTTTTTGTAGAGATGGGGTCTCACTTTGTTGCTCAGGCTGGTCTCCAACTCCTGGGCTCAAGTGAACCTCCTGCCTTGGCCTCCCAAAGTGCTGGGATTACAGGCATAAGCCACTGCACTCGGCTGAGTTTATTTCTTTTGCACAATTCTAAGTTAATAAATCTCAGTTGTGGGGCACCAGAGAAGAAAGAAGGGTTTAAAACAAATACCTGTTCCCTGTTTCTTTTTCAGGAGAGATGCACAGGCAGCATTGGTAGCCATGTCGAAGGCCAGCTTCTTCTCATTGTTTCTTAAGTCTGTTCTAGCACCTTCCCAACACAAGAAAAATCAATTAGTGTCTTTGAAGACTATACAGTAGTAGCCAATCCTGTCTCCCCATAGCTAACCACTTTTGGCAAAACAAACTAGTGAACAACTCTGGCCCAGAAGTAAACGTTCTCAAAACAACAAACTTTCTCATGCAGTATATTTGGCATCTTTAATCAGGAAGCTTGTTGCTGCACCTGTGATAACAATTAATTCCGAGCCTTTCCCTTCGAGTCCCTTTAGAATTGCATGTGAACTTTGCAGTGAGGAGTTTATGGTCCCTGTGGAGCTTAACTTCAATGAGCCCTTTGCTTCCCCTTTTGCTCAAGAGGGTCTTTAGAAAAGACCAAGTGGGTAGTGCTTGAGGGGATTAATATTTTATATCTGTAAGTAGGTTCTCATGCAAATTAGCAGAATAGCAACACATAAAACCAAGAGGCAATTCATTATTCCCATAAGCCATCTTCTACCCACTTTTCCTTTGCCTTTATTGTGTTCAAAGTTACATCAGAATTCATAAATACATTTGCATTGTTAAGGATTCAGAAATACAAATGTATGCTGAACAAAAGCACAAGTCCCATTTCATCCCTTCATCTTCTACCTACTCCTAAGGTAACTATTCTTAACAAGTGGGCGTGAGTTCTTATCTCCCTTATTTGCATCAATGCATTCATACACATATTGATATAGACACAAAATCATACTACACGTATTGGTCTGTAATTTCATGTTTTTAAAACTTAATGTCTAATGGTACTGTTTTCTTAGCAATACATATATTTGTAACTCAACCATTTAAGTATTCCATTTTGTGGATGCTCCAAAATTTAATTACTCCTGTATTGATGGGTACTTAGGCTACTCCTAATTTTCATTGTCTCAAACACTCCAGTGAACATCCTTGAACCACATCTTTGTTTACATGAATTTCTGAAGAATGATTTACTAAAAGTGGTATTGGAAAGTAAGGCTAAGTCCATTTTAAATTCTGCCAGCTACTGCCAGATTGCTTTTCATACTAGTGTCTAATGATCCTCTGAATTTATGTGGTATCAGCTGTAATATCTCCTTTTTCATCTCTGATTTTAAGATTGCTTTCCAAGAAGGCTTTAGGCCAAGCATGGTGGCTCACGCCTGTAATCTCAGCACTTTGGGAGGCCAAGGTGGGTGGATCATTTGAGGTCAGGAGTTCAAGACCAGCCTGGCCAATATGGCCCATCTCTACTAAAAATACAAAAATTAGCCAAGCATTGGTGGCGCATGCCTGTAATCCCAGCTACTTGGGAGACTGAGGCATGAGAATCACTTGAACCCGGGAGGCGGAGACTGCAATGAGCCAAGATTGCACCACTGCACTCCAACCTGGGCAATAGAGCTAGACTCAGTCTCAGAAAAACCAAAAACCAAAAATAGAAGGCGTTATCAGTTCATACTTTCTGCCACAGTGTAGGAAAGTGTCAGGATTTTTTGCAACCACTTCCCCTTCAATAAACAAAAATAGGCCAACACAGTAGCTCATCACGCCTGTAATCCCAGCACTTTGGGAGGCTGAGGCAGGCAGATCGCTTGTGTTCAGGAGTTTAAGACCACACTGGGTAACATGGCGAAACTCTGTCTCTACAAAAATTAGCCATGTGTGGTGGTGCACATTTGTAATTTCAGCTACTCGGGAGGCTGAGGTGGGAGAATCACTCGAACCCCAGGAGGCAGAGGTTGCAGTGAGCCGAGATCATGCCACTGCATTCCAGTCTGGGCCACAGAGTGAGACCAAGTTTCAAAAAAAAAAAAAGAAAGAAAGAAAGAAGTGTCCCCAAATTTAAAGGCACAGAAATATTGCATCAAGAAAAAAAAATAGTATGTTTAATTAGTAATATAATGATCTTGTGTCAAAATCTTTCTCCTAAGCAGATCATTCTATTCACAGTAGGGTTACATAAGAAACCTCATTCTCTCAGTGTGCTACAGGTCAAAAACTCCTGAGGGTTAACAGTTCTGTGACTAATCATATATTGTATTACACTTCAGAGCTCATAGACATGATTTCTATCAGAACAGGAAATATTCAGAGAGTGATGATAGAGAAGAAACACAACCATTTCCTGGATCCCTTTAGATGAGCACTAATAGGAATATAATGTGATCCACATATATAATTTTTAATTTTCTAATAGCCACATTTGCAAAATGTGAAATTAATTTTAATTATATATTTTATTTAACCCGGCATATCTGAAATGTTATCATTTCAACACATAACCAACATGAAAATTACTGTGATGTTTTACTTTTTGTTTCACTACGTCTTTGAAATCTGGTATGCATTTTACACTTACAGCACATCTCAATTCAGATAGCCTCATTTAAAGGGCTCAGTTGTGCACGTGGCTAGTGGCTGCCATATTAGACATCAAAGTCCTCAGCAAACCCTTCGCAGGGCCCTAGAGTGATCCTCACAGTGTCTGGCCTTTTAGACCTGGAGCTTACCTCACCAGCATACTTAAAATCTAAACCATTCCTATCATATATCCCACAATATTGCTCTGAGGATCCCTAATAAGGGTAATTCCATGACAAGTGTCTTGGGGACTCAAGCATCCTACATGATAGGCTTCTGGACTAGGGTATAGTATGGGTGGTCTGCCTGGCCTTCTCTAAGAGTAAACTAATATTTGCGGGACAAATGGATAAAAGGATAGTCGGTTTATAACTTCACGGTTTCCCCTGACTTATAAAAACAGGGGATCAAGATATCCTCTCTCGTTCACTTTACACCTAGCACCTGCTCAGCTCAAAGCAGGACATTGCAGCCACATCATTCTTGTTTATCCATCAAGACTTCCCTGTGAGAACCGGGGCCTCAGCAACTTTACTTATACAGCTTTCTCAGACAGGATCTCCCCAACACGTGTGTACACACACATTCTTTGTTTCTAAGGCTCTATAATCCTGCAGAAATGTACAGTACAGTTCTTACTAAAAGTAATATATGTAATGTTAAAGCTTGCCATGGTTTTAGTTTATATTAAAAACTAACACAAACCAACACCCAATAATTTCATTTTATCATAACTACTCCACGATACACAGGCAGAGCAAAGGTTAAACCCTATTCTGAAATAAGACTATTATTCTTCCTACCATTTCAAATGGCATAATTTGATATAGACTATTTTTCAGGGCAAGCAAAGACCAGATAAACTCAGCACAGACTTTACCTTTTGCCAGAAGCAACTGGACAATATCTGCATAACCCTTCCAGGCAGCAGCATGCAAAGCTGTGTCTCCCAACTTGTTCTATAGTGATAAAAAGAGAAAGTACCATATGAAAGTACATGCTAATTTAGGTTTAACCCAATTAAACCTAAAATGGGAATGAAGTTATAGAATTCCAAAGAGAAAAGGAAAGGAGACTCAAGAGATGGGAGAGGAGTCATTTTTGGGAGACGGAATTGGACGGAGGAGTACAAGCTGACCTGGTGGAGCACGAGCTGAAAAGCAGATGCCTGCAGAGGGAGACCCAGGAGGAAGCAAGCAGATTTGAACATGCAGAAACTTGGCAAAAATGAGGAACTGGAGATTCCTGGAGGTGTTAGGGCAGATATGAGGCATTGGTGGGAAAACAGAGATACTGGTTAAAAGTACTCATAAAAAGTAGAATCTCAGAACCTCTTCCCCTTCTCTTGCTGCCGGATGACCCAATAATGACGACAGATTTACTTGTTAATAAAGTAATCTGATAGTTTCCAAGTTCATGAACATTAGGTACAAGAGAAGGTAGCAAAAGGCCAAAAACTAAAAGCTGAAGGTTAGGTAAAAAACCTACAGACTGAACAGTAAGACCCCTCTCTGAGGTACCTTTATGTACCCCACTGCCCAGTGTGCACACACCCCCAGGCAGGAGACTGGAGGGTTCCTCTGGTGAAGCAGTGCAGTCCCATGTGCAGGGGAGAGAAGGAGTGTACTTTCATTAGCATTTGGGTGTCACCTAGCGAAATAGCCAGGACCTCACCAGATCGCCCTGTGGAGGAGCCCACCAGCCAGCAGACCTCACCAAGCACACACAGCTTCCAATCACACTTAAAAATGAATGGATAAGGGCCAGGCATGGTGGCTCATGCCTGTAATCCCAGCACTTTGGGAGACCAAGGAGGGCAGATGACCTGAAGTCGGGAGTTTGAGACCAGCCTGGCCAACATGGTGAAAGCCCGTCTCTACTAAAAACACAAAAATTAGCCAGGCCCGGTGGCACAGGCCTGTAGTCTCAGGTACTTGGGAGGCTGAGGCAGGAGAAGAGCTTGAACCCGGGAGGCAGAGGTTGCAGTGAGCTGAGATTGCGCCACTATACTCTAGCCTGGATAACAGAGCGAGACTCTATCTCAAATTTAAAAAATAATAATGAATGGATAGATAACGACATCAAGTGTTCATGGAAAGCCTACAGTATTTTAGGAAAGACCAAAACAAACAAAATAAATGGATCTCAAAGGGAAAAAACACAGTACAGTGAATAGCCAAAAAATACAGTTTGAAAAGTTATAAATATTATATCAGCAAGATACAAGATCATATTGTGTCATGAAACAAGAAAAAGAAAGATACTACATAAAAGTAACAATCAGAGTAAAATAAGAGCTTATAACAAATTCTAATAACGGCCCCCAAGGTTCCTGGCCCCCTGTATAGGCCCCCTCCTCTTGACTGCGAGTGAAAGCAGTGAATGTAATAGGCTATCACTCCTGTAATTAGGTTTCTAGTCAGCGGATGCTGAGTTCATCAAAAGGGACATTATCCCAGGTGGGCCTGACCTAACCAGGTGGGCCCTTAAAAACTAAAACCGATGAAGCAGCAGACAGACAATCTCCTTCTGGCCTTGAGGAAGAAAGCAAGCAGCCATACTGTGAGCTGTCTACAGAGAGGGGCGGCCTCTAAAAGCTGAGGGCCTCAGTAGCACTACAGACACAAGAAAATCAATTCTTCCAACAACCTAAATACACTTGGAAGCAGACCCCAAGCTCCAGATGAGAATCCAGCTCCAGCCAATACCTTGATTTCCACCTGGGAGACCCTGAGCAGAGAACGCAGCTATGCCATGCCCAGAATTCTGACGTACAGAAAGTAGAAGCTGCTAAGCCTATGGTTGTTTGCTAGGCAGCAATAGAAAACTAATACAGAACTCTGGGGAATTAAAAAGATAACCAAAATAAAACAAAGGTGAGAATATCTCTGGGAAAAATTAAGAAAACTGAAGGTTCAATCCAAGAAGTCCAACATCCTACTAATCAGGCATTCCAGAACAAAAAGAACAAAGAAGGGTCAGATAAAAACTCTAAAAGAAATAATACAAGATAATTTTCCAGGCTGAAAGAACTCATCATAATCATTGGGAAGAGATGAACGCTAAGGCACATAATCATAAAATGTTAAAACACCAACAAAAAAGTAAATACTGTTAGCAAGAGAAAAAGCAGATCACACATAAAAGAAGGGGAATCAAAATGGCACCAAACCTCTCAACAGCAACCCTGGAAACAAGAATGCCACAGGGCCATGCCTTCAAAATTCTGAGGGAAACTGTTTTTGACCTAGACTTCTGATCAGTCAAATAATCAATCCCAAGCTTCTCTTTCTCAGGAATCTACTTGAAGATGTTCTCTGACAAAAGAAAGACAAGGGATCCAGAAAAATGAAGATGCAACATGGCAGAGAACGCAAGGGGTTCCCTGGAAGACAGCAAAGGGCCACAGGGACCAAGTTGCTCAGTCTGGAGAATGATGGAGAACTTCAGGAAGTATGAGTCCAGGGAGAAAAAAGAAAGCTGTTGATTATCTTACGCATTTTGGAAAAGCATTATATGTCAGGACTGTATAAAACAGTAGAGAAGTCACAGTGAGATAACAAAAAATGAGTTTTAAAAAGTCAGTAAGTACAGAAACAAAAAAAAAAAGGTTATATAAGCAGTGAACACTATTTAGACACCCATAATAAAGTAAACATCATATAGTAATATAACCAAAAACTGTGATGAAGTGCATTGAGGAGCAGAGGACAGGCTGGGTGCTGGGGTGCTGAAAGATGAGAGCTGGGGCAGTGACAAGCTTAACCCTTCACATACCCAACAGGAGGCCAAAGTACACATGAAGATAACGCACGGAGAGATAGCTCCATCAGCCTATTCCTTGGTAAGACAAAGGTAAGTACAAAAAGAAAAAGCTAAAAGCTGAAAGTGACATCTGAGGAGGAGTGGGTTTGGCACTTGGGGCTGTAGACAATTTGAATTTTAGTGCAATTATAATTTTTAAATTATGCACTTGCGGTATTTTGACAATACTTCACATGCCCGTAAGTTGCTCTGTACTAAAGAGAACAAGCAGGTATGTGTTAAACAATTTTCAGATAAGCAATCTTACCTGCTGGTTCAGTTCAATATTTGGTTGAGTAAATAGCATTTCTACTATATCTGAAATTCAAAGAGAAAAGATACTTTTTAAGAATTAAAATTAGAAGCCTGACAAATCTAGGTACAATAATTTTACAAAAGCGAGATTCTTTAGAAGAACCTTCAAGAAAATGTTAACACATTTTCTAAAATTTATAAAATAGAAAAACTTAAGAATCTAAAAAGTGGAATTATTTAGAAAAATACACTTTTTCTAATAGTTTTGGCTTTTGCATTTTCATATGACACAGGAATATTTTTACATTCATTATAATACTTTTCATTCATATAATTAACATGTTTATTAGTTGAAATAAGATAAGCTTCTTTTTAGGAGACAGTTACAAATTTTCCTTTGGCACTGCTATTTAATTTGTTGAGATCTTCATTTCTTATTGTTGTTGAGTTTATTTCCTTTGTTATAGAGAGACGTCGAAAAGCAGTGGGTAATACATTTTTGGCCAGGAAAAAATACATCTAAAAATTCACTTTGCATTATTATTGATTATAACAGAAAAAGTATCAATGGAATCGCTAACTTAGACAAATGTTGGCTTTCTCTTGAATCTAATAGTTTGCATGAAACTTAAAATGCAAATCATAAAAGCAGACCTTGTGAAAAGCTAAGCTAGGGAGCCAATTCTGATCTTTTCTTCTGTAAGATTAGACAGCGGTTTTGTTTTGATATTACTGCTGTTTTCCAGTAACCTTTCTAAGCCTGAGAGAGGAAAGGAAGTGTCCAGTCTTTCAAGCGAGAGGGGCCCATGCGGAGAGACTGGCTGACCACACTCTACCCACTGTTCTACAGAGCTTCCAGGAACAAGGCTTTTGGCCGCTGTTCTAAAGGATTCAAAAACAATAGCCAATGCTTTTTCTTTCTCGTTTTTTGTACATCTGGCTCCCGTAGGTGAAACATATTTTCAGCAGCATAGAAACATATAACAAACAAAATGGAATACCTTTGTGACCCCCGTGGCAAGCCCAGTACAAGGCAGTGCTTCCAGCTTTGTCTAAGCCATTAACACCCACTCTGTTGTCCAAACACTCTCTCAACCAGCTCAAGTTGCCTGAAAGAATTTTACATTTACAAAAACACAAGGAAAAAAGCTTTCACTTTTTATTTTGCTTTTAAATAAATTTCGTTGTTTCATTCTGCACAAATTTCCATTTGCAATGGATTAATCAGTAAGTAGTAAATTAAGACCTGCCCATTAATGCATTTATTATAGTACATTTTGACTTCCAGCTTATTAATGGAAAGTATTAACATCAATGTTTCTAATGATAGGTTAATGGGAAGAGTTGCCTAAATGGGTATACTTAAGGTATTCCTATTCTGTTAAAAAATATATGTGTGTGTGTGTGTGTGTGTATACATATATTATTTTTTCTTTGTGAAATTCTGGAAATTGAGGAACAATCAATCAAACCTAAGAACAAGCAGATACTATTCATATTCATATTTACAATGCATCTTCAGTTCCTATAAGAAAGGCTAAATAATCTACTCAAAGCTGCTGCTCTTATATGCTAAACTATAACTATTAATTTAAAATCCTCAGGCTAATGTCCCAAGTATCTAACATACAAAGAATTTTTAAAATGTCAGTTTACTCCTTTTACTTTTTCACAATCCTAACCAGTAATTTCCTTGTGTACATTCAGATTTCCAAAACATCTAAAAATTGAATGAAATGGAGCTCACTGAGGCTTTACAAAAACTCCCCATTATCTATAGCAGGGTTTCTTGGCAGCAACCCCACTGGCATTTGGGGTTGGATTTATTGTGGGGGTGCTGTGTGCTATAGGATGTGTGGCAATAACCCCTGCCTCTCCTCAAAAGATGCCAGTAACATCCCTCCAGTCATGACAGTCAACACGTCTCCAGATATTGCCAAATATCCTCAGGGTTTGTGAAAGAGGAATCACCCCTAGCTGAGGACTACTGATCTACAGAATAAAGCCCAAGACAAGATTGATAGTTGTTTGGTCAAGGATCCTCCCCAGGTTCATCCCTGTTGTTATGCCCTCCCTGGCCAAGTGGTCACCACACCAACGCTCTCCTAAATGCTGTACCCACCAGACCCTTCCATTCTCCTGCCCTCCAGTTACTCACCCTGGCCTCTACAGCCTGTTAAACATATTTTAATTGCTGTACTTATCATACCATATTTTAATGATCTGTTACATCTCTCTCTCCCCTGCCAGATGTTGAGCTTTGGAAGTCACAGACCATGTCTTTCGACTTGCGTCTCCCCACAACAGTGTTTCTTGACTGACATTTTAAAATTAAAATCACACTTCTCTAGGGTAATAGATGTTGAGACATACTGTCTCTGGGGAAGGCAGGGATGTAACTGAGAAGGTGCAAAGGGAACTTTATAGGATGGTAGAAATGTTCCAGATCTTGATCTGAGTGTTGGTTACATGGGTGTATGCATTTGTCAAAACGAATTGAAATCCATGCATTTTACTGTACTGTATACCTCAGTCAAAAACAATCACACCTACCTCTTTTTGCTGCTTCATGCAATGGATTGTCAATAGATTCTGCCTGCTCAGCCACTAGATTGAAAATAAAAAGTGTTAGCCCAATGTTGAATTGCCACACAAATGATTTACTGAAGCCACTCATTCACCACAGTCCCCCAGCTTCAGGAGTACCAGGGCCTTCAACACAGTTTCCTTTACTTAATGTGGATAAAAAGTAACAGAAAATCAAATGGATAGTTCTTGCATTAAATGAAGCTGAATTATGTGTTAAGGGAAAGGAAGCCAGGCAATAACGCAATAACATAGTAATTAACTGGAAGTATAAACAAAAACAAACAAACCTGCATACCTGAGTTGAATGCATACTTGATATTACTCAAGTATTCAATAAACAAAGCACAAAAATGCAAAAGAAAGCATTTGATGTTCATTTTTACATTTTGTAGATCACTCTGCTTTAAAGATGCCTAGAAGTAATTTTGAGTCTCTTGTGTGTATTTATGTAGGAGTGGGTGGCGGGGGGAATATTTTGCTTCCTGTATTCAGAAAGAACAATCAGCATAGCTACCTGCCTCTAAAAGAAGGTGTGTTCACTGCTGTCCTAGAATCAGTAGGGAGTGTTATTAGGAAATGGAAGAAAAAGGATTAAAACTCAGGAGCCTTGTTTATCAATTCTGTGCTCTTTTGACTTTATTCTGCTGACAACTAAATAAGTGTTTTGTCCATTTGTCCCACTTCCAGCTAGAAGCAGCTTCAAGGCGGGAGCCGTCTCTCCTCTCTCAAGGTCCCCAAACTGCCATGATAAGCATTTAATGAACGTCACTGCCCCGAACATGAATTAACAAGGTCGTGTTACTCCATCACAAAAGAAAGGGCTAGTCTAAGAAACGATCTGCAAGATTGAGTTTATCAGCATTAAAAACAATTGTTTTAAGAGCTGAAGAAAGTAAAACCATAAGCGTTTCCTGGGAAACCTTGGGTTAAGAATGCTACAATGCTTTCTCTTAGGCCACACAGTCAGGCTCAAGCACATCTGGTGGTCATGACCAGTTTATTAACAGGAGGCTCATGGAATGGAAAATGTACGAGACTGACAGTGACTCCATTGCCTTCTCAGCCACAGCAGCAAGCAGAAAAGCCTCAAGAACCAAAAAAATTCCAAGTGAACGAAGAATAGCTGAAGTAAAACCACTCAGCAACACTTACCATAGTTGCTTGGAATTAGTCCAGTCCTGCCTTTGGAGGTGCCTTTCCACCAGTTGGTATCACTCTGGTAAAAGAAAAGTTAAATTAAGCGGTGTGAAATCCAGACTGCATTCATTCACTTTTCAAATTATTTGGCTCCTAGGGAGTACCTGTTGTACAAAATGTCCGTCAACCCCACCCACACTGTCAAGTTTCCTCACAGCCTAGCTGTGGGTGTCGGTCTCCCTTACCACTAAGTTACAAATAAACATGCATCTGCCTGCAACAAATGGAATACGTTTCATGACAGAGTCCCAACAAACAAACAAATCAGAAATGATATGAAACAGAAGAAAACAAATTACGCTAGTTTAGACTAGCTATATGATTTTGTGTCCACAGTTTCATTTCTCTTAGCTCCGAGATAATATTTTTTATGGGGGAGGAAGTTCTAAAGATCTCTTTATATTATCTTCATTTTGGGGGTAACTTTTTACTATAGAAAAATTTAAACTTATAAAAAAATAGAACAATGTAATGACCTTATATATACCCATTTCCCAACTGCACAAATCATTTCTTAATGATCAATATTGTTTCATATATGCCCCCACGACCGACCTCCCCTCCTGGATTATTTTAAAATAAATTCTAGACATCATATTATTTCATTTGTAAATATTTCAGTATGTATCTCGGAAAGATATATACTTTTTGAAAGGCAATTATAATGCCATTATCACAGCTTAAAAGTTTTTTCCAACAATAATTCCTTAATATCATCAAATATCCAGGTCAATACTCAAATTTCCCAACTGCCCCATAATTTGGGATTCAAATAAGGGCTATACAATATGATTGATTTGCCTTTTAAGTATCTTTTAATCTAAAGGTTGTCTCTCCATTCTTTTTTATCTCTTAAAAATATATTTGTTGAAGAATCCAGTTGGTTTGCCCTGTAGTTTCAACCTCTATGGATTTTGCCTGTTGTATCCCTGTGTTATCATTAAACATGTTCCTCTGTTCCCTGCATTGCCCATAAATTGGTCATTCGTTCTAGAGGTTTAATTAGATTCAGCTTCGATGTTTTTTGGCAAAGCTATTTCCTAGGCAGTACTGATTTCTCCCATTGGGAAACGCGTACTATCTAGTCGGCTTCTTTTCATAATGTTAGTAGCCTTTGATGATCATTGTCTAGATCCACTATTTCCTGGGGGCTGCAAGATGGTGACATGCTAATTCTATCATTCCTTCTTCATTGAAATAATCTGAATACCTCTTCAAACAAAAACTTCCTCATCAACTCTCAGGTTGCCCAGATAAGAAATTCATAAAGAAAACACAGAATAAATGGGGATTCTTCCCCTTAACGGTTGTCAGAATAAAAACCTGGTTTCCCAGCATTCTCTCATGCTGACCAATGAGATTTGTTCAGAAGTAACATTAGGAACTCATAAATTTAAATGTATTGAATGTGTTTCAATTCTTGGAAGTTGTTGCCCTAATTGATGCTCAAATTGTCCTATCTTTGGCCAGTGGGAGTCTCTTCAAGTTAGCTCCCAAGTCCTTTCATTATGACCCTACTGTCTTTGGGAGCTTCCATGGTTTCTAATAAGAGGATGTTCTGGGTTTATCTTGTACCTCTGCTGTCCCTGACTTGGTACTAGCTATTTCTCAAAGAAGCCTGTTCGTTTCAATGGAAAATAACATATTATTATTGGGTTGGTCATTTTTCCTAGGCCCTTTCAAAGAACACAGCAGGGAATATTTTCGTTTTATTTTAGATAAAATACAATGTGATCCTTCCAATTCAGATGAAGGAATACAGAGCTTTTCTTAAATTGTCATTAATCTTACATCTGCGTATCCTTTTCGCCATGCTGAAAATCTGTTAGCAACATCACCGACCTAATGACTCATTTGCTCTAAACCACAATACACATGCAACAATCTCAGACTTAGCAATACCAACATTTCCCTAACAAGGGCATGATTTAAATCAATTTACCCTTTTTTGGCCAGTACCTTTTGTCCTTCATATATATATATGTCCTTCATAAATATATTCTTCATATATATGTCCTTCATATATATATTCTTCATATATATATATCCATATTCTACTATGGATGTTCAGTCAAATTGCTGAGTTTTAAACTTGGAATATTTCCTCTCTATGTGGTTATGTCAATTACCAGGGTACAATTAAGTTCATTTGATTCATTCTGCTTTTAATTTTTAGGGATTGCTTTTTATTCCAATTTTTAACTATGTCAAGGTTTACATCAGTTCAAAGTCAAATCCACAAAACAAGGTATAATTTTCCAAAAAGTCTATCTTCCATCTATGTCCATTATGCCCTATTTCCCTCCCTCCACCTAGAGAAAGGATATTTACTCTTCATAGAATAAAACTAAATTTTACTTCGCAACTCATCTTTCAATTTTTTATTTGAAATTGAGAAAAACAAGTGTCAGCGTGTGTGTGTGTGTGTACACATACACTCTCACCCTTTCCTAGAAAAGTGAGGATATACTATCTACATTTTCTCACTTTGCTTTATTTCCACTTAAATTACTTCATAATAGCATATAGAGATATAACCCCATTTCTTTCTATAGCTGCATAATATTCTGTTTGTGGACAGACCAAAGCTTACTGAACTATTTTCCTATTGATGGAAATAAGGGCTATTTTCAATCTTATGCTACTATCAATTGCGCTAAAATGAACAGACTTGTACATATGTATTTCTATGTACATATACATTTAAATAACTTACAATGTTATAGCTACATAAAACAGTCTTTATATGTGGTATTACAAGATATTATCTGGACTTACCATGTCAGTAATGTAGATAATATCACCTTCCTCAAAGTATAATTCATCTGGCTAGAAGAAAAAAAAAAAAGTCTGACTCCACGTGATTTTTCATGAATTAGAATATAATCATTATATAGATTCAAAATTCTATCATACTCTAATAAACAATGTGGTTTTATACACTTAAATCAGCACATAAGCCATATAATAAAACACTACTGAAAAATTAATACATGAATAGATTTTTTTCCCATGATGAACTTCAAAGAATTACACATATAAAGATTCTCCACACACATCTTGTATTCTTCTACAACCAAAGCAAAACATTTGTATATCAAAATAGAATATTAATAAAACTTCTTCCTTGTAGAAATTCTAAAAGGTGGTATATTTTTTTTCATAAAAAGATAAATGTCTAGAATTAGAATCATGAAAAACAGCCAGAAGCTTGGTTTTCTCTTAAACAAGGCCTCAATCCTGGAACACTTTAATATCAACATCTGCTATCTGCTTATTATGAGAAAATCACTATCCTAACTCTTCATGTTCAGGGAGAATGAACATTTTCTGTATGAGAAAAGTTAATATGTAATTCAACCATTAATAAGGCTAAAGAGCTAAAAGATATGAAGCAGTAACTCAGCCAGTCCAGAAACCCCAAGCAGCTCTAAGGAGTTGGCTAATTACACCGACCATATGTGCTCTGGCCTGTACCAACCAAATGTTCTAAAAACTTTGAGGCCAGGTGCAGTGGCTCATGCCTATAATCCCAGCACTTTTGGAAGCCGAGGCAGGTGGTTCAAGAGGTCAGGAGTTCAAGACCAGCCTGGCCAAGATGGTGAAAACCCGTCTCTACTAAAAATACAAAAATTAGCTGGGTGTGGTGGTGGATGCCTGTAATCCCAGCTACTCAGGAGGCTGAGGCAGAGAATTGCTTGAACCCGGGAGGCAGAGGTTGTGGTGAGCCGAGATTATGCCACAGCACTCCAGCCTGGATGACAGAACGAGACTCCGACTCAAAAAACAAAAAAAAAAACCCTCTGAATAAAGATACACATTTTAAACATCTCTTCCCCATTAGTAGATAACATTTGCCGTGACTTTATAAGTAAGTAAGGTGATGTCTACTGAGAGCAAATTTCAGATGTTAGGAAATATTTACATCATAATGGTGGATGAAAAATGTAGGACACAAATTTCACATGTGATAAGAACACAACTATGCATTAAATAGACACAGAAAAATTTCCAAATTCTGTCATGAGCATGTGTTGCTTTCATAGTTTAGGTGGGAAAAATACTATTAAAAGAAAGGCTCTGATGTTTGTGATTATAATTACTATTCCATATAAATCAAAATTATGCTAGTGAAAATTACTTCACCCAGCCAGGTGTGGTAGCTCACGCCTGCACAATTCCTGCACTTTGGAAGGCTGAGGTGGGCAGATCACTTGAGGACAGGCGTTCGAGACCAGCCTGGCCAACATGGTGAAACCCCGTGTCTACTAAAAACACACACAAAAAATGTGCCAGGCATGGTGGTGCACACTTATAATCCCAGCTACTCAGGAGCCTGAGACATGAGAATCACTTGAACCTGGGAGGAACACGTTGCAGTGAGCTGAGATTATACCACTGTACTCTGGCCTGAGCGACAGAGCGAGACTCTGTCTCAAAAAAATTTTTTAATACATAAAATTAAAATATTTCATCCATTCATTTTTCCATTTGTTTACCTCCTCTCAGTAGCAGACTAGGGCAGTAAATATGATTCTGCACTAGCAATTTATTTAGTTTTAAGGCTGATCTACATTCTTACTATAACTATTTCTCCATGAATGTAAATTAAGGCTACTATCAGCCACAACATGTTTTAAGCAACCATAATACACGAAAATATTTAGATGCATTATGCATTCAAATATAAAAATTAGTAAATGATGATTACTGATGCCCCCAAATGGCTAAAGTCCTTTAAAAGGTAACTTTCTGAAACATATATTGCTTTTACACTTTGATTTGCACAGACTAGTCTGACACATAGCACAAACTATGGAAAATTGGTTATATGTACTAGACCTTGTGACATACATTTTGATATTATTTGAAACAAGTTTTTACTTTTTATTTTTGTTGCTTGAATTTGGGAAAAAAGAAATTAATAACCACTAATATTCTCTCAAACCTGTCTCTACAATGTTCTGATGATCAATGATCACTATTACTACCAATATGTGGTAGACATAGAAAGTGATTAGGTAAAGAAACTATTTCCTCTAGTATTTATTTTGATGTAAACCGGATCACTCCCAGAGAGGCCAGAAAGATGGCTCTCTCCCTACCACAGCCTCCCAGCTGGACTCAGCAACCACCACCACTCGCCCCCACAACACTAAGGTTGGCCTTTGTTGGCAATTTTAACACCATCTGACTCTCCTTTAGATGGTGCTAAGGCCTGGGAGGGGAAAATGAAGGAAGAAGAAGAGTATAAGGAAAATAGGACATGTGGACAGCAACATTTTCCTGGAGCAACTTTTCATTTCCTGGAACTTGAAAGAGTTCAATGCCATGAAGAGGTCTGTCCCATCTTTGAGCCATCCTGGGCTATTCTTACTGAGCACATCTCCCAAAGTTAATCTCACTCAGTTATGTCTTACAATAAATCCTCCTCAATCAGTACTTTCAAGAAGTTAAGAAGTCATCTTTCCCTACAGTTTTACCCTCCTTCTAAAAATCACAAAAGTCAAATCTCCCTAAATTTCCATTTAATAAAACCACTCACCCTTTAAACAAACAAACAAAACACATTATGAAAAAGTACCAAACAAATAGCTTTTAAAAACAAAGCGCACAGACACACACAATCATGGTAATGACTCTTTCTTATAAAAACAAGCAATAAATCAGGGGGAATAGGGAGTAACTGTTTAATGGGTACAGGGTTAATCTATGGGATGATGAAAATGTTTTAGAACTACACAGAGGTAATGAATTGTAAATGTACTAAACACCACTGAATGACTCACTTTAAAATGGTTAATTTGGAAATAAGCCAGTCACAGAAAGACAAACATCGCATATTCTCACTTATTTGTGAGATCTGAAAATCAAAACAATTGAACTCATGGACATAGAGAGTAGACGTATGGCTACCAGAGGCTGGGAAGGGTAATGGGAAAACCTGGGGGGAGACTGGGATGGTTAATGGGTACAAAAAAAATTTAGAAAGAAATAATAAGACCTATTATTTGATAGCACAATGGAATAACTATAGTCAATAATAACCGTACATTTTAAAATAACTGAAAGAGTATAATTGGATTGTCTGTAACACAAAGGACAAACACTTGAGGGGATGGATACTTAATATTCCATGATGTCATGATTCCACATGGCACGCCTGTATCCAATCATCTCATATGCCTCATAAATATATACTCCTACTATGTACTCATAGAAATTAAAAATTTTTAAATGGTGAATTTTATGTTATGTGAATTTTACCTCAATTTTTTTAAAGAAGTAATAAGGCCCAAAATAGTTAAAACTCTTAATGTCTTTCAAGTAATTCTTGTCCTCTGTGGTTTGGGAAAGCGCATCATTTGAGAAAGACCACTGAGCACCAGTCGCTTCGATACCTCTCAGTGCTATTTCGGTTTTTGAATTAATGGCTGCCGTTCAATAGTGGTGTCTGCCACAAGCCGCCCATTAGGTCAGACTTGTTTTTCCACGGAGGCAACGAGAACAGGCAGTCCATTTCAGTCAGGCAAAAAGTGACCTCATTTTTTCATCCCGAGAAATTACAGTCGACAGTTTATTCTCTTTTAATCCACAGCTCCCAGACACAGAATGCTACTACTCGTAAAATATCTTCTTCTAAAGAAACTAGGGACACGTTTTCCTAATCTAGCTAAGTAGGTAGTCTACTAAATTCTTCGCAGTGTTGGTGGCAGTACATACAACACGGTAATTTCATGGTTTTAAAAACAGATTTCACCTGTAATATTCACATTTTCCATTAAGAAACCACTAGCAGGATACCTGATGTAAATTGTTCGACGAGCATCTACTTTTAAATTCCCAGCATCATAGTCAGGGAACAGAAATGGGAAAATAGTAACATAATGAAGTATGCACTTCCCCATTTCCAGCTTGTTCTTTGTTTTTTAACCACATTCCTCCTTTCCTCTCTCCTTGAAGAACAACAGGGTATCAGAATAAGAAAGCTATTGTCCACTGGGATGTCACAGCAAAGAGTACACACTTAGTAACATATATTCCCATTCCCATTCCATATACTCTTGGTAACATATAATTCCCAAGGCATTACTTTTGTTGGTTTATGCAAATATACTTTATGAAAAGTTTAGAAAAACTGATATACTTTTGAAATTTTTCAGATTTGTTAGTCTGAGGCCCCCAAAATTCATAAAAAGAGAAAACAAATTCTCCACAGATGTTTTTATTTAACACTTTATAGTCTATATTATGTGCTACGTAGTGGTCTGGGCATTCAGAAATATTAACTAATTTGCTCCTCACCAAGAACACTATATGAAGCGGGTGCTATTCTTATCATCATGTTATAGATGAGAAACCTGTCCAAGGCAGTAGAGCAGGTACATGGTAGAACCTGCACTTGAACTCTAAGTCAGATTACGGAGTCCCTGCTCTTACCCACCACCTATGCTTTCTCTCATACAAAAGGCATCACACACAGTCATTATTGGCCATCATAGTATCATGACCAGATTAAAAGCTGGCCGCCTTGGAAAATATCTGTCTCTACGCACTCCCAACTCCCCCACCCCTATAGTGCAGTACAACAAAACCAATGGCAGCATATTTTACTTGCAAAGTATACTTGACCTCATTTAGTCCTCACAACTCACTAGTCTTGGCTGGGTCATGGATACAATCTCTATTTCACAACCAGGCTTAGAGAAGTTAAAGCATCTCTGCAAATCAGCGTGAGTGGCAGGGCTGGACTCCTACCTCAGCTCTTAGATTCCCAGTCTCCTTCCTCTACACGTGGCTCTGTTAACCTAGTGCAGCCCAGCAAACTTTACATGACAGAGCAGGGTCCTGCTGGCTTCCCTTTGGAAATCAATGCGCCTCAACCACACAGGAAATTCTGTTCTCTCCTCATCAGTCCAGCCAGGTCTGTGGTTGACACTTTATTGAAAGGAGCTGGGTGAGAAAAAAGAACCAAATGGGGCTGGGTGGTGCGAAGACACCCTTGCCTTTAAGCCAGACAGATGAGAAATGGGTTGGCAGGAAGAACCAGGAGCTACCCAGCATTCTTCCGGTTCAATGGATCCCCAAGACTGGGGTTGGGCATTGCTGTCCCCATCTCCTGAGGGGGAACAGGAGCTTAAAACTGGACCCAGGCCTGCCTGGGGGGGCTGCACATGCCAGCAATGTCCCTCAGCCTTTCAATATTGCCTGGTCTCAGTGACTTCGAGGAGGCCAGGTCAACTTGGGATATGCTGTGGTGTATCTATCCCTCCAGAGAAGATGGCTGCCGGTCAGAGGGGAGAAAGACCAAACAGCTTCCAACAGAAATTCTCATTCAGAAAAAGAAGGTAAGACGAACCTAGTTCTGGAATGATATTCAAAATTTAACAATGGGTATGGCATGGCACTCTACCAGTCAGGAAGGCCTGTGGGAGCTAGAGGCTGCCTGCCCTGCTAGATGCTACCCACTTCATACCGGGATTGAAGGGAGCTGAACAGGGGAGAAATATGGCGGCAACAGGGCTTGAGGTGGTCATTACTGACTGCAACCTACAATCCTTGGGACTAAAAATATTAAAAATACATTTTAAATATTGAATATTTTTTAAAGCCTAATGAATTAAATGTATATTCTCCTGTATATTCAATCATAACTAAGATTTTTTTAAAAGCAGTAGAGAAACTCCATTTTGGAGTAGAATTGAAAGTAAATAAATCAATACACAACCCATCAAAAATATGTTAAATGTCTACTAATACAGCAACCACTATTCCTTCAATAGTAACAAGTACTCCTTAATAGTAGTAATAGCAGCTTTATGCAATTAATCTCATTTAATTCTCATTAAAACCCGGTGGGACAATTATTATCCTCACCATACAGATGAGAACACTGTGACAGAGAGGTTCGGTAATTTCCTCAAGGTCACACAGCTGCTCAAGAAGTGGAGCTGGTCCTGAACCCTAGTACGGGCTCTGAACCTGGTGCTACCCTGCTTCTTCAGATGCTGTGCCTGTGAGCAGGACTGAAATACCAAGTGTGGAAGTTCAGAGGCGGGAGAGGCAGTCCACCTCCAGCTGGAGTGGTCAGAAAAGTCTTTACAGAAGAGGAAGTATGTAAGGTGAGCTTGGAAGGGACAGGGCCATGGGTCTAGAAAGGGTTGAGAGATAGGTTCTGCTGTGAGTCACCTCCAGATGGGATAGTTCAAGAACAGGAAGGAGCAGAGCACAGCGGGGCTGGAAAAGGAGCTGGACTATAGAGGACGACACCTTTAGTCAAATAAAAGCAGGAGGTGGAAGCAAAGCCACCTTTGAGGAAGGCCAATCTAGCTCAGACTACAGACGGAATGGAGGAGCTAAGTCTGTAGGTGGGAAGTGAGGAAAGGCATAACCAGGTCATGAGGAAGCAAAGGGGAAGGAGGAGGTTGGTGAGAAAGGACAAAGGTGGGGACAACGAAGCATACTAAGAGAGGAGATAGAGTCAGGAGTCACCTCAACCCTCAAAACAAAGTAAATGCAGGTCCCATTCTAGATTCACAGAGGCAGCAGAGAATGGTCTATTCATTGAGTGGCCCAGGCTGGCACCTGCCCACCCCTAACCTCTCTCACTCTTATCCCTCTTAGGGTCATGCAACCAACCAGGACACAACTGATAAGGACAAGCTGAGGCATAAAATGACAGCGCTCCCTGTGAGCAAGGCTTAAAGACGACAGCCCTGGGCCTCACACTTCCCTGTTAAGGGCTCTCTGTGCCCTCTCCCTACCTCAGATTCTTACGTTAGAGTCCAAACCCCCAGTACAGATGCCCCTGACATACGATGATCCAACTTAACAATGTGTCAACTTTACGATGGGCTTATCGGGGTATTAAATGCATTTTTAACTTACAGATTTTTTTGTCTTACAATGAGTTTATTGGGTTCATCGTAAGTTGAAGAGCATCTGTACTTCCAAATATGAGTGTATTTGGAGATAAGGACTTTAAAGAGTTAATTAAGTTAAAATGAGGTCTTTAGGGTGAGCCCTAATTCAACGACTCACATCTTTATAAGAAGAGGAGATGAAAACACAGACATACAGGAAAAGACCATGAGAAGATGTGGAGAGAAGTACGACATCTAGAAACCAAAGAGCAAGGCATCAGAAGAAACCAACCCTGCAGACACTTTGATCTCTGTCTTCTAGCTCCCGAAATTGTGAGAAAATAAATTTCTTTTGGTTAAGCCACCCAGTCTGTAGAACTTTGTTATGGCAGGCTCAGTAAACTAACACTACCCATTCCCAATCCCTCACCAACACAAGAGAGTTGTCAGTGGAATCCCTTGGTGAGAAGAATAAAAACCCCACCTTTCTTGTTCCAGAAACATTTTGTGGACAAACTCTTGGGAGAACTGTCTGAATATGCACACTCCCATGTTAGTCTATTAGTGGCTACCATTTTTTGGTGCTCACCATGTGGCAGGCCTTCAACATTCACCCCAGTCCATGCTCACAGCATGGTGCCACTGCAGAATGGTATCCCTATTTTCACATGAGGAATCAATGGCTGTGAGGTAAGAAAATTCATGCAGTAAGTAAACAACAGGTTTGGGATTTGAAGTCAGGCCCTGGCCTGATGGCAGCGAACTGATGTTCAGTGTCACTTGCTCTGTGTGACCTTCTGAGTTGCCTCTAACTTTGGGGACAGTGGGGTCTGGCAAAAACTCAGATGAAGCTGGCAGCAAGCTGACTGCCTACAGAGAGAAAGCTCTGGTCCCTAGCATATATGAAAGAAAAGTCAAGGATAGCAGGTTTCTCCTTGATACGGTTTTGCTGTGTCAACACCCAAATCTCACCTTGAATTGTAGGTCCCATAATCCCCATGTGTTGTGGGACGGACCTGGTGGGAGATAATTGAATCATGGGAGCAGTTTCCCCCATACTGTTCTCGTGGTAGTGAATAAGTCTCACAAGATGTGTTGATTTTATAAGGGGTTTCCCCTTTCACTTGGTTCTCATTCTCTCTTGTCTGCTGCCATGTAAGACATGCCTTTGCCTTCCGCCATGACTGTGAGTTCATTAAACCTCTTTTTCTCTATAAATTACCCAGTCTCAGGTATGTCTTTATCAGCAGAGTAAAAACGGACTCATACACCCCTTCTCCCCAAGAAACCTTCTTAGTTTCTTTCCTTTCCCTCCTAACTGTCTCAACTCCCTGCTTCACCATCTAGTCACTCCTGTATCAAAACCATCTACTTACCTCCAATCTTACCCAGAGCAAACTTGAAATGAGATCCACAGGCCCTAAATGCTCTGCCCTTCCAGTTCACCCTGACTCTTAGAAGTAGTCTCCCACCACCCTCTCCTGTGTTTGCAACTTTCCAAGCCATGCTGTCTTCCCTGTTTTCTCTATTCTAGCATCCACCAAGGATGCTGCACTTGTTGTGCATACTAACTCATACTTGTTGTGCCCTCACTTCCTTCAAGTCTCTCCCCCGATGCCACCTTTATAGAAAGGCCATCTCTGAACATGCTATTGAAGATAGCACTCTTTTCTCCATTCACTTCTTTGCCCCTTACCCTCCTTATTTTTCTCCAGAGTACTTAGCCCTTGACAGTCACATTCATTTGTCTGCTTACTCTCTGTCTCTCTCCATTGGATGCAAGCTCTATGAGAGCATCCTTTCTGTTGTCCCTGCACTAGTACCAAGGCCTGGACCAGTGTCTGGCATATAATAGGTGCTTAATAAACCACAGATAAATGGATGGATACCAGAAACTATAACAATGAAAATGCACACTGCAGAGAAATAAAAAATTGTTCTGGAAGGCTAGCAGTGGGTACCATTATGAGCTATTTTGAGGTAGAAGGTCAAGAGGAGAATGAAGGAAGGTTAGTATGAGATTCAGCAGAAGGATGACTAAGATAGGGTCGCCATGCTTTATATGCAAGTCACTTGTCAATTTGAAAGCAGGTGGTGTCACTATGTGGGGAGAAGCTTTACAAGACAGACATGACCTCAAGATGCAGAAGACATGCGAATCAGCCGGGACTTAACTTGCACAGCTCTGCACCCAACATCCATTCCTGGGAAGTACCTAGGTTTATCAAAGAAAATGCAGACCATTCACACCAGAGGAAATGTCTAAACAAAATCATCTTAGGTTTTTCTGTCAATTTCAAAAGTTAAAAACTGAACACTTACAGTTCTGGGTTCAAACGTGTACAGGGCTCTGAAGACTTTAACTTGCCCTAAAAAAGAAAGAAAAAACAACAACTGAATTTTTCATTCCTGAATTTGCTCTTAATAGCATTATTCATCATATCCTTCAGAATTCCCTAATTAAAAACCCATGTGATCAAGTAGAATAGAGGATACTAGAGGCTGGAAAGGCTAGAGAGAAAGGAAGGACAGGGAGAGATTTGCTAAAGGATATAAAATCACACTTAGATAGGAGGAATAAGTTCCAGTGTTCTATACCACTGTAAGATGGCCATAGCTAACAATTATTATATAGTTCAAACAGCAAGCAGGAAGATATTAAATTTCCCAATACTAAGAAATGATAAATGTTTAAGATGACAAATATGCTAATTACCCTGATCTGATCACTATACATTATATGTATCAAAGCATCACTATGGAGCCCATGAATATGTACAATTATCTGTCAATGAAAAAATAAATTTAAAAAATACATCACTATATATATATCAATGTGACTACATAGAAAAATTATATAAGTACCAGCAGCAACTATTGTCATTATA
This sequence comes from Chlorocebus sabaeus, assembly GCF_047675955.1. NCBI lineage: Eukaryota > Metazoa > Chordata > Mammalia > Primates > Cercopithecidae > Chlorocebus > Chlorocebus sabaeus. The sequence goes on from NC_132915.1 coordinate 22,476,912, forward strand.
AAAACACTGAGTGAAATATCTCTATCCAAGAAAAAAAAGCCTGTGGGAGAATTGTGTTTCAGAATTGAATGCCTTTTCCACATAGGAGATATTTTTTAATATTTCTTAAGTGAATGTAGAACAGACGCACACCTCTGAAAGATGACTTTGCTTCCTTCTAACAGCAGGAGCTACATAATTATTTGTGCTTCAGTTCTGTCCTACACAGAGTCCTTCCAACCCTGAGATCTAGGTTTAAAAATACAAACATGACCATGTTAACATAAACAATCCTTAATGTGATAATCTATACAGGTTTGATATTCTTAAATCAGCGGGTTGGAATTTTATATTTTCCAAAAGAAAAGAAAATACCATGGAGAAAAAAAAGGACCCATTGGAGAAACCTATAAGTCCATTAAGTCCCAAAACAGAAAAGAGGCAACGAGGTCACATGCCTGAGAGTTGCCTTCCTTCCCGCCAAACAATGCTTCCTCCTTTCTCTCCTTGTAGACTGCATTTCCATAACACTCCGGGCTATAACCACTGATTTGCTACCTGTCTCATTGGAGGGCAGGAACTCTAACTTGGTCAATTTCCCAGCACCTAACTGGCACAGAGTAGAACTTAATTAATGTTTGCTAAATGAGTATAATCATCCCTCAGTATCCAAGGGCACCAGTTCTAGAACCACGATGGATACCAAAATCCATGTGCGTTCAAGACCTTTATATAAAATGGCATAGTATTTGCACATATATACATCCTCCCATATACTTGAAATCATCTTTACCTATTACGCCTAATGCAATGTACATACTACGTAAATAGTTGTTATACTGAAATTTTTATTCGTATTATTGTGTTGTTATTATATTATTTGAAACAGATTCTCACTCTTTCACCCAGGCTGGAATGCAGTGGCGCAATCTCAGCTCACTGCAACCTCCACCTCCCAGGTTCAAGAGATTCTCCTGCCTCAGCCTCCCGAGTGATTGGGACTACAGGCACCTGCCACCATACCCAGCTAATTTTTATATTTTTAGTAGAGTCGGGGCTTCGCCATGTTGGCCAAGCTGGTCTCGAACTCCTGACTTTAAGCGATCCGCCTGCCTCAGACTCCCAAAGTGCTGGGATTACAGGCATGAGCCACCATGCCTGAACAGTATTGTTATTTTTTAGTAGTTTTTCCCGAATATATTTGATTCACAGTTGGTTGAATCCATGGATGTGGAACCAGTGGATACAGAAGGTCAGCTGTACAAAGTAAATTAACAAACTCAAACAGTATAGGAAAAAAGCCTATAGATAGCAAAAAAAAAAAAAAAAAACCGGGGGATCCTTTTTTAATAAAATAAACAGATTTAGAACAGATATCAAAATAGAAGGACTATCTATTTGATAGCTATTTAAAAGCTTTGGGAGGCCAAGACAAGCGGATCACTTGAGGTCAGGGGTTCGAGACCAGTTTGGTCAACATGGTGAAACCTCATCTCTACTAAACATATAAAAATTAGCCAGGCGTGGTGGCATGCACCTATAGTCCGAGCTACTTGGGAGACTGAGGCAGAATAGCCTGAACCCGGGAGCTAGAGGTTACAGTGAGCTGAGATCGCGCCACCACACTCCAGCCTGGGCAACATAGCAAGACTCTGCCTCAAAATATAACAACAATAATAATAAATAAAAGCTCAGTTGCAATACTAGAAGAACCTTTACAGATGATTATCTAAGACAAGAAAATCATGCAGAACAGTGGCCTCCAAGGTGGCATACGGGAAGACTACCTCAGAAATTATTTACATTTTTATCCTTCTTATTCTTTCTATTCCTAGTTGAACATATCTTATGATATAACAGCATAGAATAATATACATACAACTTATAAATCCATATGCATTTATATAGACTGAGTACTCAAAAACCTTTTGTGGATCAACTGTAAGCGTTATGAAGACAAGTATTTTTGTTGTTTTCTGAATGAGACACCCGAGTACCTACCACAGTGCCTGGCACATACGAGGCACTCAGTAACACACACTAGACTATTCAGTCTTAAAAGAGATCCTATCATTTGTGACAACATGGATGAACCTGAAGAACATTATGTGAATTAGCCAGGCATGGAGAGACAAATACTGCATGATTTCACTCATATATGTGGGATCTGAAAACGCTGAACTCATAGAAACAGACAGTAATATGGTGGTTGCTAGAGGCTGGTGGGTAGGGAGACTTGGGGGGATGTTGGTTAAAGAACACAAATTTCTGTTAGACAGCAGGAACAAGTTCAAGAGATCTAGTCTACATCATGGTGACTAGTTAATAACAATCTATTACATACTTGAAAATGCTGAGAGTAGATTTGAAGTGTTTTCACCACAAAAAAATAATGTAAGGTAACACACGTTAATTAGCTTGATTTAGTCATTCCACAATGTATGCATATCAAAACATTATGTTGTATACCATAAATGTATACAATTTTTACTTGTCAATTAACAAAAAGTGTTGCCTAGCCTGGGCAACATAGCAAAACCCCATCTCTACAAGAAATACAAAAATTAGCCAGGCATGGTGATACGCACTTGTAATACCAGCTACTGGGGAGGCTGAGGTGGGAGGATGGCTTGAACCCAGAAGGCGGAGGTTGCAGTGGGCAAGACTGCACCACTGCACTCCAGCTTGGGCAACAGAGCAAGACTCTATATCAAAAAAAAAAAAAAGAGAGAGAGAGAGAGAGAAAAAAAAAAAATGCTGCAGACAGAACCACAGACACTGACATAGAAAATAATCTACACACAAAAAAAGCAGGTTTAGAACAGTGGGCAAGTACCATCCTGTTTATGTCAACAAAACACACCGTCATTGAATGAGAACACCAACTGTGGGGGCATCATATTCTACTTGACATTTACTGTTTACATTCATTACGCCAAGTGTGTATTATCTTTATAATCAATGAAAACAGTAACAGTGTGATTTGGGATTGGGAGGAGGAATCATTCTCCTTCTAAACATCTTAACATAGAAGAGCAGCTCAGATCCCTGTTACAAGAAAACACTCTTTTCACCAGCAGAATTCCAGGGCCACATCTCTCCCGCTCTACTAAGAGGAGCTTAATACGCACACACAAAAGTGGAAACTTTTTTGGGTCTGGAGTTTGTTTTTCACTCATATCGACTGAAGAAAGGAAACACCAAGCGGAAGGAGGAGCTGCCAGGAGAAATACAGTATTTTCTGCTGACTGGATTGTCTCCCTGAAAGCAGAGATTAGTTATCTTGATTACTTCAAACTTTCCAAAGAGAAGTTATACAAGGAAGCAGTCCACTTGTGACCAAAATCAATAACAATAGAACTTTCTTGTTCCTCTGAGGGAAGGCAGCAATGAGATGTGTTATGGCTAATTTTGGAAACAAGATCCCATGTCAACTAAATGGGTTTAGGTGAACTTCAATAAAAATTATAGAACCTGAAAACAACTATGTGCAGTGTGACTAAACCACTGATTTTTGTAATTGTATCTTTCATGATCATCTTACTTAAAATGTCCACAACTGAAAGTGAGATTTATTTGCATTTTGATTTATACTAAACAGTGAACAGCAGGCAACTCCTTAGACTATTTTGCAAATGAATATTCTATCTGTTGTAGAAAACACTTTCACATATACAAACTTATTTATTGCTTAATGTTGGGACATTAGCCTCTTGTCCCTTTTCATCCATACATTATAAAAGTTCTGGGATTAATTTATTCCGTCCTCAAAATTGAGTCAAGTGGTAATGAAAGAAGGCAATAGAAATAGCCTCAGAATATAAAAGAAATGCATAAAGAAGAAACACAGATGACTTTTATGATTACTGTTTAACAACCCTGGATATTATCCCTCTCAAAACAATAATACTGAATTCATTGATCATTTTACATCATATTTATTTCAATTTTGAGCAACGTTCTATAGGTCTATACCTTTATGTGCCGAGGGGAAGAAATTAGAGTACTCTGTGTTTCTATATTATCTTCCCTGAAAACATCTTTAAAAAAAAAAAAAAAAGTGTTATGGCTAATTTTGGAAATAAGATCCCATGCCAACTAAATGGGTTTAGGTGAAAATCAATGGGTTTAGGTGAAAAAAAAGCAATAGGTGGGGCGCAGTGGCTCATGCCTGTAATCCCAGCACTTTGGGAGGCCGAGGCAGGCAGATCATAAGGTCAGGAGTTTGAGACCAGCCTGGCCAACATGGTGAAACCCCGTCTCTACTAAAGATACAAAAAATTAACTGGGCGTGGTGGTGCGCGCCTGTAATCTCAGATACTCAGGAGACTGAGGCAGAAGAATCACTTAAACCCAGGAGGTGGAGGTTGTAGCAAGCTGAGATCGCGCCATTGTACTCTAACCTGGGCAATAGGGAGAAACTCCATCTCAAAAAAAAAAAAAAAAAGCAGTAAACATCTTAATAGGTCACCAAGAGGAAGGAAGCACTGATCAATTCCAAATTTACTTGTTCTTGTATATGCAAGGAGGCTAAGTTAGATGCTTTCCTCAGGCTCCCTCAAGCTTGATCATTTTCTCATCAAAGTCTAGTGACATATAACAAAGAGGAAAAGTGGAGCTCAGAAGACTCTATGAATACCCTGAAATTACCCTGAAATTCAACTGAATTAAGGTTAAAAAGAGGTCCAATCTTTTGACTGAGGCTTTAGGTGAATCTTGCATGAACCAGCATGTATTAGCACTAAGGATCTATGCAGCGCTGGTCTCCTCATGTAAGCAAGATCAGCAAACTCCCATTACAGCAACAGCAGTGGTGCACCTGCTGACTCACTTCACCGGCTCCTCACCTTGCCAGTCCCACCCTTCTCTGTTCTGTCCAACCCCACTGTGTCCCTGAAGAGAAGGGTGAGTCCATAGTCATCAGCCAAACACTGTATTTTCCTCTAGAGTTGGGATGACCCTAGGCTTCCATAAACGAATCCCTGTCCATGGTGGCAGAGGCATGGTAAAGGCAGAGAGAAGGGTTCTGCAACAGGATATTCTACAGGCAAAGGGAAACTAGGTGAAATTTCTGCTCTAAGTTATGCAAACAGAGTATGAGTCAGCTCATTTTTGAGGCCCTGAAACAGCACTTAGAGGGGCTTGGAGCTTACAAATTTGAACAAATAATTTCTAACCTATTTTATTCCCTGTTGGTGAAGAACTGGAGAAGCCTCTAAAGAAAGCCACTCAGACATCACTAAAAAGGGATTGGTGCCGGGCACGGTGGCTCACACCTGTAATCCCGGCACTTTGGGAGGCCAAAGTGGAGGACTGCTTGAGCCCAAGAGTTCAAGACCAGCATGGGTAACACAATGAGACCCCAGCTCTACAAAAAATTTTAAAAATTAGCCACGTGTGGTGGCAGGTGGTACACACCCATAGTCCCAGCTATTCAGGAAGCTAAAGTGGGAGGACTACTTGAGCCCAGCAGGTCAAGGCTGCAGTGAGCCATGATCATACCACTGCACTCCAGCCTGGATGACAGTGAAATGCTGTCTCAAAAAAAAAAGAAAAAGAAAGAAAGAAAATGCTCACTATAAGAGACAGACATACAATAAACAACAAGACAAATGACTATTTAAAATATCAGCCCCTGGCCATCTGTAATAGATGGACTATTTCACTTATGTCTTTTTAAGAATGTTAAGAAGCGTGAGACATTTAGATGGGCTTCACTTACAATGGCTATAACTACTACATACCCACTCTGATGGCTAAAGTGAAAATTACTGACAATGGGATAAATCAACTGTGGTGTATTCAGACAACGGGATATGATTTACCACTAAAGAGAAATGAGCTATCAAGGCATGAAAAGACATGGAGGAAACTAAAATGCATATTACGAAGTGAAAAGTCAACATGAAAAGGCTATGTACTATATGATTCCAACTATATGACATTCTGGAAAAGGCAAAAGTATGGAAACAGCAAAAAGATCAGTGTTGCCAAGGGTTGGGGCAGGTACAGTTGAACAGGAAGTGCACAGTGGACGTTTAGGGCAGTGAAACTACTCTGTATGATACTCTAATGGCTTATTAGAGTATCACTGTCATTACGCATTTGTCCAAACCCATGGAAACCACATCAACAAGAGCAAACCCTAACGTAAACTATGGATTCTGAATCTTGATGATGCATGGATGTGTCAGTGAAGATTCATCAATTCTAACAAATGTCTTTTTAAGAATGTCATCTCTGGTGAGGGATGTTGATGATGGAGGGGCTACACACGTGGGGCAGCAGGGGTATATGAGAAATCTCTGTACCTTCCACTCAATTTTGCTGTGAAACTAAAACTGCTCTAAAAAAAAACAGTCCATTAATTTAAAAACAATACCAGCATTGCTAAGCATTACAGAACAAATAGAATTCTCAGATACTGCTAGTGGGAGCGTAAACTAGTACAACCACTATAGAAAATTGTTTGATGGTAGCATTAATTTATTTTTACTAGTCTTAACATGCCTTGAAACCTTAAGTTGCATTTTTGGGAGTGGAACATAACTAGAAATCCCTTCCAGTCATCTTCCGTAGGACGAAAATATTGCATACAAAAATAACCCCTCCTCACGGTTTCACTAATCCGACAACACAGTGAGTCACCTCAACACTTTTCAACTGAAGGTCATGACCTATTAGTAGATTGAGAAACTAATTTGGTTGACTTTAAGACAATTAAATGAGTCAGAAAGACCAGTGTACACTATACATAATAGAAGAAATCATGGTTTTGTGAAATTTTGTTTTATTGGGAATGGACAGGTGGATGAATCTTTAATTAATAAATTTACCAAATACACATTTTTTGGCCTAATGCCAAATGATCAAATGCTAAAATAAATATTTGCCAAAGCCAAATGTGGCTTTAACAGAATGAACTACTGGGATACAAGAATAAACCTGAAACCTGGCCAGGCGTGGCGGCTCACGCCTGTAATCCCAGCACTTTGGGAGGTGGAGGCCGGCAGATCACTTGAGATTGGGAGTTGGAAAACAGCTGGCCAACACAGTGAAACCCCATCCCTACTAAAAACACAAAAACTAGCCAGGCGTGGTGGTGGACACCTGTAATCCCAGCTACTTGGCAGGCTGAGGCAGGAGTATCGCTTGAACCCAGGAGATGGAGGCTGCAGTGAGCCAAGAATGCACTCTAGCCTGGGTAAGACAGTGAGACTCCACCAAAAAAATAAATAAACCTGAAATTTTATCCAAAAAAATAATTAAAATTACACTCTTATGACTAAAACTCCGGTAGACTCACTTTGAAAGTCTGATATAAAAGGACAAAAATAGTAATTCCTTGGTACTATTAACTGCAGCCTGATGGGACTTTCGTAAAACTAAACAAATCCTCTCTCTAAAATAAGATCTGTAGAAAAAGTAAGATGTTTTTGCGCTAGCTCTGCCAGAGTCACTACTGCCAGCAGTGATGCTGCCGGTACATTAGTAAACTATCCTTCCTCCCTAATAGGAACCAACTGAGGTCAAGACTTAACCTCTTCATCTCCTGGGCCTGAAGATTTGCTTAGTGATGATGATATAAAGTCACCGACAGTAATCCCACAAAGAATACAATGGATTCCAAAATTACTAGCAATCACACTCTCTCAACATTAATTCTCAATCTATGCCTGTAATGTTTACTCTTTATATAATAATTTTCATACTTATAATTCAAGACTCATTATCATCATTATTACAAGTTTACATCTCCAATAGTGAATAATCATTTACACATTCAACTAACTGAGAGAATTTCAATTTATTAATATTGAAAATTTTCTTGGCGAAAAATGGAAGAAAATGATTTCAGTCCTGGGAATTAAAAAAAAAAAAAAAAGTTACCCTGGTCATGCCACCTCCACAAAAGGCAAATCAGACCAATACATAAAGCACACATTGTAAATAAGTTACATTTAGAGAACTTACCTGTTTTCAAAGCAAATTTTCTTTTTTTTTCTTTTTTTTTTTTTTTTTTGAGAGACAGGGTCTCACTCTGTCACCCAGGTTGGAGTGCAGTGGTGAAATCATAGCTCACTGCAGCTTCGACCTCTTAGGTGCAAGAGATCCTCCTGCCTCAGCCTCCTAAGTAGCTAGGATTACAGGTATGTACCACCACACCCAGCTAATTTTTTGTAGACATGGGAGTCATGTCGCCCAAGCTGATCTCAAACTCGTGGCTTCAAGTAATCTTCCCATCTTGGCCTCCCAAAGTGTAGGGATTACAGGTATGAACCACCAGGCCCAACCTTCAAAGTGACTATTAAGGTAACAGTAAATCCATATGTCATGCCTTGTTTACATTACTGATGCTGCTAAAGTGATTAGGTATGAGTGTCACCTATGCAATCTATAATCCTTGCTCAAGCAGAAATCTTGGTGTGCCAAATAAAGTAGGCATTCCACCATTTGGCCAGTTATCCAAAGCTTAATGGTAGATTTTGGAAGAAATCTGAGTCTAAAGTGAACTTCTGTGTTCCCCTCTGGTCATGCGTGTGTATGTATTTTTATCTTCTGGGTTATCAAGAAAAATACATCTTACTGAAGTTCAAGGTCAAAAAATGTTTGGGAGCCATTGCTCTGGACTATCTGATGAAATTAGGAATTGTTACAGGACTCTATAAAGAATATTTTCCTACTTTGTGGATTTCAGTAAATATATGAAAAACAATATTCTCTCGCTTCCCCCAAAAGCAGATAATTACAAGCAATCTTAGAGCTCTCAAAATGAAAGAAGAGGAAGAGAATTATTTGATCAAGAGAGAATCATGGAAAATAATACTTTACTATATACATATATCTTTCTCACATCTGTCTAAGAACATGCAGGGAGCATTAATCTTCTTAACTTATGAAAATTAAGTGGGTATGAAAAAACAGTGTCATCATCTCTGGCTATTCTCAGGGTAAGAAAAAGTATTAATTATTTCTATGAGGCGTATTTGAATTATTCTATTAAACATGCATGATGAAACAGGATGTTTTCTGTTGAAAAACAAAACAGGAGGAGTCTGTGGGATGGTATCCAAGAGTTAAAGGCCATCGTTTTCGATTCTTGGGAGAAAACAGCTGTACTCTGTTGGGCTAACATAGGCTCCCCCTCAACCTCCGGCTTTGTGGATTCCAACACCCATAAATGAGGTAGGTGATTAGCTCAGAACAGGCCTCCTGAACCACATCTCTATTGGCGTCATTCCACAAAAGTCCACTGCTTTTTGTTTCTTTTTTTTTTTTTGAGATGGAATTTCACTCTTGTTGCCCAGGCTGGAGTACAATGGCCTGATCTCTCGGCTCACTGCAACCTTCACCTCCCAGGTTCGGGCAATTCTCCTGCTCAGCCTCCCAAGTAGCTGGGATTACAGGCGCCCACCACCATGCCCAGCTAATTTATGTATTCTTAGTAGAGATGGAGTTTCACCATGTTGGCCAGGCTGGTCTTGAACTCCTGACCTAAGGTGATCTGCCCGCCTCAGCCTCTCAAAGTGTTGGGATTACAGGTATGAGCCACCAAGCCCGGCCTAAAAGCCCACTGCTCTTGAAAATAAAAAGAGGGGCTACAATCCTTGGAAAGAAAGTCATATTGTGAGCCTAACAATGCCCAATAGTTTCCAATGTAACAAATAAGTTCCTTCCTGCCTACTTATACTCTTGGATTTATTAAATCAAGTTCAATTAATTGTTTGCACATATACCTTTACAGAAAAAACTAAGAACAATGACTCTGAACACATTTCCATCCCTCCTCTCTCTAACACCACCTCTTCCCCATCACTTCCCCTATCCAATCCAAAAAAGAAATAGAAAAAACCTAAAGAATGTGAAACATGTCTTGACTTCAGCTGCAGGAATAGCGGACTCTAAAAACAGTAGCCTGTGTGTTTTCTGACAAGAGGGTTCTGTTTATTAACAGTGTGCCTTTCTAATCCATTTTTTTCTTTGCTTATACTTTTCAGTGCCTTTCAGCAAACTTGGTTTACTTTTACATCTTGAGGGACCATACCCACTGGTTAATTTTATTTAGTCTCCACCATATAACATAAAAATCCCAGAAAGCGGGGTTTGAAATTTCAACTGACAAGCTCTTTGCCAACTGTCTTCACTGGGCAAAAAATAGAGAAAGAAAGCAATGGTCCCTAAAAACCCTTCATCTCAGGACAAACTGCTTCCAATGTCAGTTTGGGGAGACCTTGGGAAAAATGGAAGAAAATGATCTCTGTCCTTGGAATTTAAAAAAAAAAAAAAAAAAAAAAAAAAAAGGTTACCCTGGTCACGCCACCTCCGCAAAAGGCAAGGTCAGTCCAAAGGCTCGTCCATGAAGGCAATGCTTGTTTTTGTATGACGTTTAAGCTAAGAATGGTTTTACATGTTTAAACAGATGAGAGAAAAATGAAAAGTAGTATTTCAAGATACATGAAAATGATCTGAAATTCAAATGCAGTGTCCATGAATAAAGTTTTATTGGAGCACAGCATTCATTTGTCTTTTGTCTGTGGCCGCTTTCACATGATACCATGGCAGAGCTGAGTAGCTGCAAAAGAGCCACACGTGGCCTACGGAGCCTAAAATATTAACTATTCGGCCCTTTATTGATGATGTTTGCAGACCTCAACCTTGTAGTCCTCTTTTTCTGCAAGTAACAAGTCAGACAGAGCACTGGGCCACAGCGCGAACATCTGCAGCTCCTAACCTGCCTCTCTCCAACCCCAAAACCAACCTGGGTCACGACTTCCTCCCATATGAAATGACTGGTTGGGCAAATGATTACATACATGCAAGATCAAAGACAGAAAATTCCCCAACATCAAAATCTTTAATCCAAAACTAAATTATCCTTCTACACTCATGTTTATGGGACACTTACCATGGGCCAGACATCATGCAAAGTACTAACTCACAGCAATTTATTTAATCCTCAAAATAATCTTGTGATGTAAATGTTTTATTAACCCTCTTTTACAGCTGGGGAAACTGAGGTTAGAGAGGGTAAGTAACTAGTCCAGGTCCACACAATTAGGGAGTGGCAGCAAAGAGCCTTAAACTCAGGCCCCTCTGGCTCCAGAACCCATAATCTGAATACCGAGCTCTTAATTCTGGCACCCAGGGACTGAATGACATTAAACAAATACCACGTGTGAAGTACTGAGTGCAGCTCCTGATGTGTTGTACGTTCCCATAAATGTTAGCTACTATTAATTACTATATCTTGTTACACTATTCTGGGACTTATTCCTTGTGTTTCTCCTTACTGGCAAGACAGCATTATTGAAATCCTCACCCTGTATACTAGAAAATTTATCACATATGATATCCCAGCAAGAGATGTTCTAATGCTTTTTTTTTTGTTTATTTTTAATTTTAGAGACAAGGTCTCACTCTGTCACCCAGGCTGGAGTACAGTGGCTCTATCATAGCTCTCTATAATCTCAAACTCCTGAACTCAAGTGATCCTCCTGTCTCAGCTTCCCAAAGTGCTGGGATTACAACCACCATGCCCAGCTAACTTTTCAAAAACATTTCTTGTAGAGACAGGGTCTTACTGGTACCCAGGCTGGTCTTGAACTCCTAGCTTCAAGCAATCCTCTTGCCTTGTCCTTCCAAAGCACTGGGATTATAGGTGTGAGCCCCTGCACTTGGCCATAATGCTTTTTTTTTGTTTGTTTTAGACAGGGTCTCACTTAAGTCACCCTGGCTGGAGTGCAATGCCATCATCACAGCTCACTGCAGCCTTGACTTCCCCGGCTCAGGCAATCAACCCACCTCAGTCTCCCAAGTAGCTGAGACTACGACTACAGGCTTGTGCCACCACACTGGGGCTGGGCTACCTTTCTTTCTTTTTTTTTTTTTTTTTTGTATTTTCAGTACAGACGGGATTTCACCATGTTGCACAGGCTACCCTTGACCTCCTGAGTTCAAGTGATCTACCCGCCTTGGCCTCCCTAAATGTGGGATTACAGCCTTGAGCCACAACGCCCAACCCGTAATGCTTGTTTTAAGCAAACAAAGCTCACACCTGTAATCTCAGCATTTTGGAAAGCTGAGGCGGGAGGAATGCTTGAGCCCAATAGTTTGAGACCAGCCTGGGCAACATAGCAAGACCTTGTCTATAAATAATTTAAAAAACAAACTAGCTGGGTGTGATGGTGTAGGTCTGTGGGTCCTAGCTACTTGGGAAGCTGACATGACAGAATCTCTTGAGCCCAGGCAGCCGAAGCTGCAGTGAGTTGAGGCTGTGCTACTGCACTCCAGCCTGGCACTCCAGCACTCCAGCACTCCAGCACTCTAGCAACAGACAGAATTACCATAATTAAAAATAAGAGTTGATTGTGTCCCTTAAAATTTAGCTTTTGGGGTATATACTTATCTTTTGTTGTTATGTAAAAAAAAAAAGGCTGGTGGTAATATTATACATGCAATCAGCTATGTAAAACAAAAATCTGCACAGAAGAAAAACTGGAAAGAAACAGTATCAAAATGCCAACCATTAGCTCTGAGTGGTAGACCTATGAGTCATATTTATTTTCTTCTTTATTTTCTAAATTGTCTACAATGAATAGGTATCCCATATACAATCAGGAAAATGTGTTCTCTTTTAATGCCCTTTTGAAGAATAACTTACAAGGTACCTGAATTTTATATATATTTATCATTTATTTGTGACAGAGTCTTGCTCTGTTGCCCAGGCTATAGTACAGTGACGCAGTCATAGCTCGCTGTCATCTTGACCTCCTAAACCTTCTGCCCCAACCTCCTGGGTAGCTGGCACCACAGGCACGTGCCAGCACACCCAGCTAATTTTTCTTTCTATTTTTTTATAGGGATAGAGTATCACTGTGTTGCATGGGCTGGTCTTAAATGCCTGGCCTCAAGCAATCGGCCCACCTGGGCCTCCCAAAGTGCTGGTATTATAAGTGTGAGCTTATAATCTGGCCTACTTGTATTTGATTTATCGGCAACGTATTTACTAATATGAGTCCTTCTTTATTCTCTTTCTCTTCCTGACTTCACCACAAAAAAAAAAAAAAATTGCCATGCCTCGTACACCCACAAAACCGAGAACACAGGGAGACTTAAACGAACACAGTGAGGAGACCTTCATGATCAGCGCAGGCTATTGTGGGAGGTGGCATCTACTTTAATTTTGGAGATAACAGTAGTTATCCACTGTGATGCCACAGGACTAGAAAAAAATTAAAAAAACAAACAAACAATAGTTACCCACGCAAAAGGGGGTAGGGTCAGGCAGCCCCAGAATAAACAGCAGGGTCTGGGGTTCGGGAAGCAGGGTCTAAGAATGTCCAGTCAATCAACATGCCTGAATCCCGGGGTAAAAGATGGCAAGAGATTAAACTGGGGCGTAAGCGGATGCTAGAGGTTTTGAAACTTTTTTGAGATCCACAGGAAGAAACATATTTCGTATCAGGACACGCACACTCATGAAACGTAAAAAAGGTCTCACAAAAATTTCTTATCCTTACTTTGAGTGATTCACTCTGATATTTTTTGTTCCTATTCTATTTTCTTTTCTTCAAGATGCTAGTCATGACAAATTATACTGACTTGACTACCTACCAAGTCACCACTCACAGTGTGAAAAAACACCAGGCCAGAGCATGTGTGCGTCCACTGTTTAGAGATGAAATTATAAAAATGCCCTCACTGGCTGGGTGTGGTAGCTCACGCTTGTAATCCCAGCACTGTGGGAGGCCAAGGTGGGAGGATCACTTGAGGCCAGGAGTTCAGGGTCAGCCTGGGCAACAGAGTGAGACCCCATCTCTACAAAAAACAAAAATAAATAAAAAATTGGCTGGGACAGTAACGTGCGCCTATAGTAATGTGCGCTACTATATGGGAAGCTGAGGCTGGAGGACAGCTTGAGCCCAGGAGGCTACAGTGAGCTATAATTGTGCCACTGCCCTTCCAGCCTAGGTGATGGGGCAAGACGCCATCTCTAAAGAAAATAATAACTTTAAAACATTTTTTTAATGGCCTTAGTCTTGGCCGTCTATGAAGATACATGCTAGCAAGACAACATGATGATATAAATGTGCCGTTTATTTATAGCGCAACCTCTTTCAAACCTGATACAGAGACCAGGATATACACAGTATCTAAGAAGACATAATGGGAATCACTAGGGACAGAACTGAGCTTCAGCTAAGAGTTCAATCAAAGCTGACCCAACAGATACACAGGAGCCAAGTTTGTAGCTGAGGATATGTTACTATTTCTAGCTAATATTAGAACTCTGGTAAAATAATACAAACTTTGGACATATGAGAAAGATTATAAAACACAAGAGGAAAAAGTAAAGCAAAGGATTATCAATATCTTTGAAAACAGAGCCCCTCTTTGTTCAGAAAACAGAAGGATTCAAATGTTCTTATGTAGCACATATGAGAACCTCCACAAAAGTCCATGTCTCAAATCCTAACAGACCCAAAAAGAGGAAAACGAGTTCAGAAAGGCCATCTATGAGAAACTAACAAGCTGTCCAAAGCATCTGTTTCTTCCAAGATCATCTACTCACTAAGACAACAGCCTTTAAACTGAACATTGTTTCCCTAATCGCATCCTCTCTCAAGTCACAGCAGTGCTACTTCAAAAGGCTGGTGTTGTGTTCCTAAGGGCCACATTCCTATCATAAAAGTGGCTCACCTGGTGACCCGGAAATGTCTGACCTGATGCCCAGACCTGCCACTCCATTCCAGGGCTCCACCTAGACAGCCCAGGTGGTGAGCTCTTTCTCCAGCTTGGCCTGGTCCTGAGAGTTGAGATTGTTTATGGGAAGGAGGGGCTAGGCAGGTCAGGAGGATCTGGAAAGACCGAAGGAGTCCGAGTGACTCCCAAAAAGGCCAGGGGAGAATTTTAACCCTAAGAAATGTCAAGGTATTTTCCAAGCCAGCTCAGATTAGGGGTGGAGGAAGGGAAGCACAAGAGAATGGAGTCCTTTAGGATTTCCCCAGAGAATGGGAAGGCCAGGAAGTGAAAAGCTGTGGTTTCTGGGGCTGTCATTAAAACAGGGTAAATTACAGGACCATTCTTGCAGAAATCCCCCTTTGTTCAGGAAGGTGGGGGAGAGTTGTCACAATACTTCTATGGTCGTATTCTTACCTTTAGCCAGGCCAAGGCCCCGGGTCACACCTACCCCTGAGGCTGCAGCTGCTCAGAGACATTTTTTTTTTTTTTTTTTTTTTGAGATGAGTCTCACTCTGTTGCCCAGGCTGGAGTACAGTGGCCTGATAACAGCTCACTGCAACCTCCGCCTCCCAGGTTCAAGAGATTCTCCTCCCTTAGCCTCCCGAGTAGCTGGGATTACAGTCATGCGCCACCACGGCCCGGCTAATTTTTGTATTTTTAGTAGAAACGGGGTTTCACCATGTTGGCCAGGCTGGTCTCAAACTCCTGACCTCAAGTGATCCATCTGCCTCGGCCTCCCAAACTGTTGGGATTACAGGCGTGAGCCACCATGCCTGGCCTCAGAGACTTTAAAAAAAAAAAAACTCTTTTTCACTGATGGATGCCCAGAAGATCATTTTATCTTTTTATGAACATGGGCACATGGACAAGAAGGGAGGAAATGGAGACAATGGAATTTTTTCTTAAACTTCTAGGAATGCCCTGGTTCCCTACCAAGCCCTTGAGCCTGCAGAACTATTTGCTGTCGGAGATGTGGATGGCGTGGCAGTGAGAATAGCCTCTGCTCACGGAGACAGAAGGAGGAAAAATCGTGCTCTCTAGGGCAGCGGCTTGCCACCAATATGCAGTGGTCATTTAAATTGTAGGCTTTCAGAATAATCACTAGGAATTTGCTCTCCTTCTATACCTACTGTCTACATGCAGAAGCACTCTGCTATCTCTTGCTCTCTGTCCTAACAAATTGTAGTTCTTTACCTTTGGTTTTGAGATACTTAGTGGAAAACTAACGCTTGAGCACTATAATAATTTTCCACTATGAATAGAATGATTTTTGTTTGAATTCTAAAGTCATAGCAACAGAATTTATTCCCACAAGTATAATTCTATGTCCTTAAAATTGCCATTTTGGCCGGATGTAGTGGGTAATCCCAACTTTTTTTTTTGGGAAACAGAGTCTCACACTATTGCCCAGGCTGGAGTGCAGTGGCATGATCTCGGCCCACTGCAACCTCTGCCTCCTGGGTTCAAGCGATTCTCCTGCCTCAACCTCCCGAGTAGTTGGGATTACAGGTACCCACCACTATGCCCAACTAATTTTTTGTATTTTTAGTAGAGACAGGGTTCCATTATGTTGGCCAGACTGGTCTCTAACTCCTGACCTGAGGTGATCCACCTGCCTAAGCCTCCCAAAGTGCTGGGATTACAGGCGTGAGCCACTGCACCCAGCCTAATTCCAACACCTTGGGAGGCCCAAGTGGGAAGATTGATTGAGCCCAGGAGGTCCCACTATGGAGACCCCATCAGACCAGCCTGGGCAACACTGTGGGACCCCATCTGTACAAAAAATTAATAGCTGGGCTTGGCAGCATATGCCTGTAGTCTCAGCTACTCAGGAAGCTGAGGCAGGAGGGTCACTTGAGCCCAGGAGGTTGAGACTGCAGTGAGCCGTGCACTCCAGCCTGGGTGACAGAACAATACCTTTTCCTAACAAAAAAAAAAAAAAAGCAAAAACAAACAAAAAAAATCCATTTATCAGATTCTCTTTAAATATATAAATGTTATTTTCTTTACCCCTGTAATCCCAGAATTTTGGGAGGCCGAGGTGGGTGGGTCACCTAAGATCAGGAGTTCGAGACCAGCCTGGCCAACATGATGAAACCCCATTTCTAATATAAACACAAAAAATTAGCTGGGCATAGTGGCACGTGCTTGTAATCCCAGCTACTTGGGAGGCTGGGGCAGGAGAATCGCTTGAACTCAGGAGGCGGAGGTTGCAGTGAGCCGAGATCATGCCATCGCCCTCCAGCTTGGGCAACAAGAGCGAAACTCTGTCTCACAAATAAATAAGTAAATAAAAAAGAAAAAAAGAGGCTTTTGGTTTCTGCCAGTATAACTGGCAGAGTGATGGGTAGGCAGAGAATCATTCTCTTAGTAGATTAGTCCTCTCTCTTCTCGAGATAAGCACTGAAAACCCTCCTCTCTGGAATCAAATACAATGATTTCTGTAAAAAAAAAAAAAAAAAAAGGACTGAATTTAAATCTATGGCTTAAAACTATCACCTCCAAAAGAGATGGGAAAAAATAAGATGAGAAGAGACAAGAGGATCCTGAATGATACTTTGCACAGAGAATTTCTAAAATCTAGTAGAATATCTAGTATTCTCACATCTTGGGCCTACAGAGTTGATGTTATTGAGTTATAACCAACTTTACATCTTCCGAATATGAAAGTCTTCAGTATCTAGATGGCCGTTCATGAACAAACACATTTTGCAAGGGTCTTACTGGAATCTGTGCATATAAAGCCCCAGACATATTCCTGCAGGGAGACCACAGTATTCTCTTTGTCTAGACAGTTACAAGAAAAGAAAAAAATAAAAACTGCCCTATGTAGCAAAAGCCTAAGTGAAATCAGATCAGACCTAATTATTAATACATTACACCCCTTTCCTAACCCTCATCCTGTCCTTTCCTGTCTCTCTGTTGTTTCTCATGGAAATCTGGACTTATGAAAAGCCCTTGCTTGGTGTGTTTAATTCCTCCATATGTTTCTATCCACATTGCTGCTGAGCGCTGAGTAGCTGGGAGTCGGGATGGGGATCATTGAAAATGGCCCAGGAGTCTAGGAGAAGGAGAACGAGATGAAATTAGTCAGAAATGTGAGAAATTATTTGAGAGGCCAGTATGAGGCCATGAAGATGATTTCAAATCAGATTTAGCATGAGATGAAGAAACTAGCCTGGGCAACATGGTAAAACCCTGTCTCTACAAAAAATACAAAAATTAGCCAGGCATGGCGATGCACACTGGCAGTCCTAACTCCTGGGAAGGCTGAGGTGGGAGGATTGCTTGAGCCCAGGAAGCAGAGGTTGTAGTAAGCCCAAGACCATCACACCACACTCCAGCCTGGGCAACAGAGCCAGACCCTTGCCTCAAAGAGAAAAAAAGCAAAAACAAAAACAAAAAGAAACAAAAGAAACTGAGGCATAGAGTGGTCCAGTGACTTATAAAGGTCAACTAGCAAGTTAACTACAAAATTGGTGCTAACGGAGCTGTTGCTTTAAAAAAAAAAAAAGGGGGTGGGGGAAACGGCCTTATTATGAATCCCACTAATAAGGCATGTCCAACCCCCATTAGACGTTTATGTTTGGAAAACGTAAAGGTGATTATAACTCAGTAACATCAACTCTAGAGACCTCAATATGTCCGGGACTTTATATGCACAGATTCCAATGAGATCCTCAAAACATGTGGTTGTTCACGAATGGCCATCAAGATACTGAAGACTTGATGTTTGGAAAATGTAAAGTTGATTATAACTCAGTTTATCATGGTCCGAACTAGTTTTTCAGGTCAAATCTGGATGAGGGGAGGGGTCCATTCCATTGGTGAGGGAGCTTAGAGTTTTATTTGGGGTTTACACTTTAGAGCCCCAATATTTAGATACAGAATAGGTTTTCAAGAGTGCAAAGGCCTTAGGCAAGGACCAGAAGCCGTGTCAGATGGGAAGGGTTCCCTGAAAGTGGAAGCAGGCAGTCACCATAGCAGCGACTCCTACCTCACATTTCAGCTTCAGATGGGCCCGGGTTCTAGGGAGCAGGTGCTTGGATGACCTGAATGCAGAGATCAAAGAGAATCATTTATTCCCCCAAAGAAAAATATGGTCGACAACAATTTTAACTTGACACACCATCAGAATATTAACTTTGGCAGGGATGGTTTGTATTGCAATGTTTCATGGACACTTCCCTTGCCTGAAAAACCAGTAGGAACACCTTCAGATGAAGTTGTCCCAGGGCTAGCTGCAGATAAATCTGAGCACTGACTCATCAAAACAATAAGCCCAAGAAAGCAGTGAAATAATACATGCTAGCCAGAAAGTCCTGTGAACCTGGGTAGTCAACGTTTCAGACATAAGCATAAGAGTTTGGTTTTCAAATAAGGAAGAATGAGACTCCGAGATCCTCCAAATCTTCTGGAGTCTGAGATACCTTCCAACCGTGTCTAAAACCTAGAGGGGCTTCTTTCAGCCAACCCCCTCCAACCCACACTCAGCGAGCTAAAGTTTGGAAGCATCTTCTCCCCAAATATGGATGTGGTCAGGAAGTTCCTAGAAGACACACAGACATTCCAAGATAACCTCCAGGTTCAAGTCATTTCTTGGTCTCATGGGAGTGAGTCCTGGCTGGGAAGCCGGGAATCCTAAAATAGAATCCATGAGTTTCTCAGAACCAAGCAAAATTCCTGGAGTGTAGGGATGCCAGACAGACCCTTGTAAGGGGCCTGAGACAGTCCCTCTAGTGTGAGTATAAACTGAGTTGGTTAGAGGATCTCCCTTAATTTGAATTCAAATTGCCCTCAGGCTCCATGGAAATTGGGAGTACCCAGCAGAAAAGATCCACATTAGATGCATTCTTGGGTCCCAAGAATATAAAACCAAAATAGCTTATCCAATTATAAGGGATGCTAAAGAGTTTTAAAATTCCATGCCAATCAAAATGCACAAATATAAAACTATCCCCCAACTCTTATCCCAAATGTAAGCTGAGAAATTTGCCTTGTGGCTTTCTAAAAATCCTACAGATGCACAGACATAAAGTGGTAAATAACTGAATAAAAAGGAGGGGGAGGCCACAGCAGTCACACCAGTAACTTGTTTAACTGATTTGCAGCTGCTAAATCTCTTTAACCCATTGCCCTAAACTAAACACCTACTACACCAACTGTTAACACTCTGAGAAACAAATAAGCAATCTGTGAGGAGAGCTGATGTGTGCATTTAAATTCCTGCTTTTTGTGTGGAGCAATACCATTTTTCACAAACTGTTACACGGGGTATAAATAGCCTTCTCTTTATTCAGAGAAAATTATGTGGTTCACAGTTCTCCGTGCACATAACAAATTTCCTTGACTTCTCTGAAAGCAGCTTTGCCCTTATTCAGTTAGACAAATGAGGATAGGAGGATGCATTCTTTCCTTTCCGCCTGAATCAAATGACTTTTCCCCTTTTGCTGCCCAGCAAACTCTTACTTAGCATTCAGAACTCTGCTTAGATTACTCCTCTTCCGTGACATCTTCTCAGCTTCCTCAGGCTCCTTGCCCTGTGCTTCCCAGCCCTCTGATCACACTTTGATAACATCTCCTATCACAAGCACTGTGACCTTTCTGTTTAAGACATGCTCATACATTTTTGGGAGGGAAGTAAACTGGTACGACCTCTTTGAAAAGCGATTTGGAAATTTCTATGAAAACAGCAGTGCGCGTACCCTCTGAAACAACAAATCCCACTGTCAGGACTTTATCCCGTGGATTTACACATGTAAGCAACAACAATACTGTTGGGAGACTATTTGTGATAACAAAAGATTGAAAACAATCCAGAAGTACATCAGTTAGGGTCTGGTTAAATGAGCTCAGCAGAATACCTTGTAGTTATTTAAAAGAACCAGGAAGTTCTCCTGGTTCTAATATTTGTATTGTTTGTTTGAGACAGGGTCTCGCTCTGTCACCCAGGTTGGAGTGCAGTGGCACGATCTTGGCTTGCCATAACCTTGACCTCCCAGGCTCAAGTGATCCTCCCACTTCAGCCTCCTGAGTAGCTGGGACTACAAACATGCACCACCCAGCCCGGCTAATTTTTTTCACATTTGTTGTAGAGACAAGGTTTCACCATGTTGCCCAGGCTGGTCTCAAACTACTAGGCTCAAGTAACCTGCCTGCCTGAGCCTCCCAAAGTTCCAGGATTACAGGTGTGAACCACTGTGCCCAGCCTGTAAATTTTTCTGAAACTCCTTTAATTTGATAGAGAGTCTTGACAGCTCGCTCACATCAGCCCACTGAAAGGTGTCTCTGTATTTTTTTTTTTTTTAATGTAGTTTGTCTTCCCCTGTCCATTAAGCAAGTGAGGACAACTTTGGCAATGGCTTCTGTTGTGCCTTGAGGTATAAGGTGTGTATTAGAAAATCTCACTGCACCAGTCATGTAAGTCAGATTGTGGGAATGCTGAAACACCAAGGGAGGGAACCCCAGTATTTCCAGAAGGGAGGAGTGCTGATCAGAGGCACACAACCTCCAGCCTTTGCTCCTTTGTGGTAAAGCTACAAGAAAAGCCCAATCACAGTCTCTGAGTCCACCCCTCACCTTCTTTCAGACAAAAACAAACCAAAAAAACACCTTTTCTTTTTTTTGTATCAAAGCATTTTATGTATCTGTCATTCATAAATGATTTAGTGGCTGTGCAGTTACAAAGAAATAAAAGACTGTTCCACTCTCAAAAAGTATATAGTTTAATGGTCTAATACGGATCCACTGAAAGAGGGCAGTTACACAAACCAAATACCAATAATACAACTGCATAAGCTACTAAAATGACTGTCCAACCAAAGCAGGTCCAACCCAATAACATCTCCGGCAGGTTTCTCTGCTCACATGCATGGACCCAATTAAAGCTTGCGTTCCACTTCCAGGTCACACCAACCACTCACTAGCTTTGAGATCTTAGGTAGTTTACTTGACCTTATTAAGTACTACTTCATCCATAAAACAGGGAGATGAGGACCCACCCACCTGACAGGAAAGTCAGAATAATTAAAGGAGACAGAGCATACACAGTGCTGGGTGCAGTCCCTGACATATAGGACCAAATATACGTTAACCATTCCCATCATCATCATCATCATTCTGAAATTTTCAAGATGTTTCTCAGGCTTTATTCTGCCATCAGGTATAAAAAGTATCAAGTCTATAAAAGAAGACTATTCACATGCATATTTCACCTTGCTTTTGATTAATTCCTTTGTTGGGGTAAAAAAACACACAACGGGCGCCTGTAGTCCCAGCTACTCGGGAGGCTGAGGCCGGAGAATGGCGTGAACCCGGGAGGCGGAGCTTGCAGTGAGCTGAGATCTGGCCACTGCACTCCAGCCTGGGCTACAGAGCGAGACTCCGTCTCAAAAAAAAAAAAAAAAAAAAAAAAAAAAAAAAAAAAAACACACACAAAAATTTAGTTCATTTTAGATAAAAACCTTTTTCTCTCAAAACTGTTATTTAAGCAGCATGTGTGTGATGTCTTTTAAGTTTTATGATGTTTTTACTCTGAATAACAAAAGAACCTGAAACACTGACATTTGCTTCTTCAAAGTTCCATGAATTTATTTTCACAAGGCACATGAAATATTTATGTTGCTTCACTTTCACCACCAAAATCAATAAGCCATTTGGGAAAAAATGGCCAAGGTCAGACATCAGGTTTCCAACTACAATAGAGGGCTACCAGACCTGCTTAGAATGAGATGATTCTATGGCCCAAATCTCATTCAGTATTCTTTGGCCCATCCTTACTCTCAGAATAAAATATTTTTTTAAAAGATTTCATGAAAACAAAAGTTCTGTTTTCTACACTTCTACACTCTAACAAGCCAGACAGATTCACGCTAATTGAACTGCAAGGCTTCTGAGAGCGGCTGAAAACAACATAAATGCTGTATGTGTAAAACTAAGAAGTCGTACTCATTCAGAAAAAGGAAAGGAGGGTCCCAGCCAGGTTTGGTGGTGAGCACCGATAATTCCAGATACTCTGGAAGCTCAGGCAGGAAGACTGCTTGAGCACAGGAGATCAAGATCAGCCGGGCAACACAGCAAAATCCCATCTCCAAAAAAAAAGAAAAGAAAAGAAAAGGAAGGAAAGAACCATAAAGAATGAGCTAAAGACCACGAAATTGAAACACATCTTAGTAGAGTACCACGGTGACACAGATAACAGTTAAGAGAGAAAGTTTCAATGACAGACCTTGTGTGGCCAAAAGTGATTCTACAGAAACAAAATCAGTAAGCAAGGAAAGGTCAAGCTGCGACAGAATTGATTTTTCAAGCAGAATGCGGGCAATACCATGCAGCCTTTTGGAAACATATACCAACCAACAGCAAGACATTTCAAATGGAAGCTGACACACTGTTCTAAGGATAATTGTTTTTATTTTCTTTTTTTGAAATGAAATGGATGTGAAGAAGAAAGAAACCTGAAACAATATTCAACCAGATGTAAATAATGATTACCGGTAGATGACAGGGATGATTTCTATATTTTTGTTATATATTTATTACCTTTTCCCAAATTTTCTAAAAATAAAAAAATTACTTATATTTTTAATTACAAGCTTTTTTTTTTTTTGACAAAATGAATGAGATCAGCCATCCAGTTGTAGATACGGGATACTCTAGGTAATATCTATAGATACATTTGTCTTCCCCATTAGACTCAGGACCCTCGTGAATGACACCTTAGGTTACTGCTCCTTAGAACCCCAGTGTCTAGCACAGGGCCTAAAATATGAGCTACATTTACTAAGAAATGTTTGTTTAGCAAATGAATTCTGGATACGGCCAAAAACCCAAAGACGCTAACCCTGATCTATCCACCAGATGGTACAAAAATGGCCAGGGTCTCCAACTAGTATCTGCCCAGGACTTCTCAGCCTCCTTCCACCAACGATGCCCCTGTTGTGCTGATCAGCCGGAAAGATGCGATTAGTCTGCATTATAGCTTAATGTCCCTCGCTTTTACTATCTTCCAGCGAGTCCTTTGTCCTTACTCATCTAGCTCCTTTCCTTTCAGTATTGTCTACTGAATTGAGCCATGCTGTTTTGCCCACATCTTGCTCTGAAAGAAGCTATAAGAAACACAGTTAGGATATGCTGTCTTGTATTTCTGCTAGAGATATCCAGGCCACTCCAACACTTTAAGAGAACCCACGGGAAAATCTGTCTCAGATCTCAATGCCATTAAAATAACTACTTTTCAGAGCAAGTGACACATTTTAATTTTATGAGCACTGTGAATCTTGAGATTTTTCTCTCGGCTTGCAGCTGAGAGCCAAATCTACAGTGACCTTACTACACGCAGGTCTGTCTGTAAGCTAGCTTTTCCTCTTGTTTCATCTTATTCTTCTTCCCTCCCTCTAAAATGACCTTGCTTTATCTTTATTTTTTTCCTCTCTCTCTCAGATCATGTGTATTTTTAGAAGTCCTTTGGGATGAGGTAGGATATAAACAAACCAAAAAATTAAACACAACCCCAGAGTCCCCAATCCCATGCTGTCTTTGGAGATTTGTATCCATGTAGCTTGCCTGCAGGACAAGAAAGTGAAGCTCCACACCACTCTCCTTGCTGCACCAGCCAGGGGGTGACCTTTCTGTGCATTTGTGACAAGAGGGTCTGTAGACCTCTTCAGAGGCCCCTCCCTTTCGACTTCCTGACCACCAGCTCTAAAATACACATGATCACCAATGTGAATGGAGCACTATGACTCAAGGCAGAATTGCAAATGGTTAAGAGTGCAGACTTCGGCTGGGGGCGGTGGCTCAGGCCACTGTGATCCCAGCACTTTGGGAGGCCAAGGCGGGTGGGTCACAAGGTCAGGAGTTCAAGACCAGCCTGGCCAAGATGGTGAAACCCCATCTCTACTAAAAATACAAAAAACTAGCCAGGCTTGGTGGCGGGCGCCTGTAATCCCAGCTACTTGGGAGGCTGAGGCAGAGAACTGCTTGAACCCGGGAGGCAGAGGTTGCAGTGAGTCGAGATTGCGCCATTGCACTCCAGCCTGGGCAACAGAGGAGACTCCATCTCAGAAAAAAAAAAGAGTGCATACTTCAAAGCCAGACTACCTGGGTTTTAATCCTGCCTGCTACATCCCCCACTCCAACTCTTGACTTTAGACAAATTAAATAACATTTCTGCACATCTTTATTTCCCCATCTGTGCAATGGGAACAATATAATGGTACTGACCTCATAAGATTATTGAGAACAGCAAATGCGTTTACACATGTAAAAGTGACTAGGCCATTGCCTATCACACAGTAAATGTGGGACAGTACTACAATAGGACATTTCTGTTTTTGTTTTTTATATTGAGACTGTTGAGACGGGGTCTTGCTGTGCTGCCCAGGCTAGTCTCAAATTCCTAGCCTCAAGCAGTCTTCCCACTTCAGCCTCACAAAGTGCTAGGATTACAAGCATGACCCACTGCTCCTGGTCATTGCTTTTTTTTCTACTAAGGTAGCCCACCCACATTATCAAGTCTGATTGGTAGTAATGTTTCTGACTGTAAATTACTAAACTGACAAACCCATTTCTGTGGTAACTTTGTGTCTGGATCTCATTTATAAATTAATGTTCATTCAAAATTCCCTGTATCCTGAATCAAGGACCAGATAAAACAAAATAAAATAAAATAAAATGCAAAATTCCCTCTAAACACCAGTCACGTTTAACCACAAGCTTTCTGATGTGAAGGAGAAAGCAAGTTCCTGGGAATGTATCCACAATTAGTAACAGGATGATCCCTCAACCCCCAAGTGTGAATGAATGCACAAGTATACACTACTGTGTGCACATACACACACCTGTCATTTTCAATATAGACATTTAATATGCCTGAAGAGATTTTAAAAAAAGAAAAAAAAAACCTCATGAACTTTTTCTCAGGGCATTCTTTAAAATAATGTATTTCAATAGGCCGCAGGTGGTCAGGAAAAAAATATATTGTTTAGCTATCAAAGAACAACTCTGCATTGTTAGATACTTGAGGTCCTGATTTGCACCTGGGTTTAGAAAGCTACCTCATACACATGCACTTAAAATGGAAATTTCTCATCAGATTCCACATCTAATGCAATGCAGAGCCCAACTCTAGCTGTGCCCCATCTTTACTCAGGGAAGAGCCAGTCTCAGCAACTTCCTTCACACTCAGCCCACCGAGATGTGTCAGTCCTCAGTGAAGGACTATTCCACATACGTATGTACATGATTATCAAATAATGGGACTTCATACTCCAACTGCAGGAACACAAAGGAAGAAAACCAGACAAGTATGAAAGCTGTAGAGTTTAGGAAAATCAAAGAAAAAATTAATCACTGAAACTCTTAACTCCTGCAACGAAAGTTACTTCAAAATTTGATGTAAATGGATTAAATTTCAGCATTTCGCTATACCGAAATTACACAAGATGGGAGTGAAAATAACCAAGAATACATCGGAGTCATTTATCTTCCATTTCCCGTATTTCCCTTAATTACCTACCCAAATGAAAGCACCTAAGAGTTGTTAAAGTATTGAAATACGTCAGTCCTTTCTAAGTACCTACCCAAATGAACGCGCGGAAGAGTAGGTTACAATATTTAATTAAAATACGTCAGTTTCTTTCATAATTTTCTTATTTCTGCATATCACAAAAAATAGTCTAAGAACAGAGTAAAAATGAACAAGGACAATCCGCCAAGAAAACTGCTTTGAGGAATGTAGTAATCTCAGTCCTCTCAGGTTTACCACGCCAACGTCTTTGGGAGAGCGAAGGCAAAGGAGATGATAAAATGACACTTCCGAATAGCAACAGCTGAGATTACTTTCGCATCCTAGATTCTTTCTACCAGGAGCGCGAGCACAGGGTTTTCTAAACGCTCTTTCCACGATCCCGAGGTCAATTTCAAACGCTGCTCCTAGCCCAAGTCCCGAAGGAGGTTCGCTCGCCCACCCCACCCTGCAAGCATTGCACTTCCCGTTCGCTCTGGCCGGTCAGGAACCCTAACTTGACAGTGACAAACACTGAGAAAAGAGGAAGTGGCTAAAGACCATTTCAAGATATTTTTTAAAGGGAGATCAATGGCCCTGTCTTTCCGGAAAACTTCCATGGGACGTTGCCATCACACCCTCTGAAAGTTTCAGCGAATGACAACGTAGCAAAAGTGAGGTCGACTCCCCTTTAAAAATATATATATATATATTTTTTTTAACCCTCGAAATCCTCCCGCTATCAAAATCGATCCCTCCCCGGTAACAGCGAACGCAAAAGAGCTCCCATCCCAGTGGGGCAGATCTCGTAAGCCGGGCTCGGGGCCGGGTGCGCGCCGGGTCCTCCCTGCCAAGCGGCAGAGGAGGGGCCGGCACCGCGGCGGCCGGAGGACCCGACGAGCGCCTCCCTTACGTCCCTCACCTGGTTTGACTGGTTTGGGTGGCGGCTTCGACATCTCGCTTCCTGGAGCTGCAAATCCTAAAGACCCCGCCGAAAAGCCCACCGCTTGCCCGCCACCTGGCACTCAGGCACCCCAGTTTCTTTTTGTCTGGCTTACAACGTTGCGCCTCCCAGGACCGGCGCCCACCCTTGGCTGCGCAAAGAGCGGACACAGGCAGAGCTGCTCCGCCGTGTGCCCCGCCCCGCCCCACGGCCGCCGGAGCCGTCCTAAGCGCCAGCCGGGCCGACGAGGAAGTGGACCCTTCCTGGGCGAGCGCTTATTGGCTCCCGGGCTGGCAGCTTCGCCGCAGTGGGAGCGCGGGCGGCGCGCACGGCGGCGGAACGAGCCGGAGCCGAGCTAGGGCGAAGCGGGCGCGCGCCAGTGCCGCGGGCCGCGCGCGCTCCCAATAGGGAAGAGCCGGAGCTGGCCAGGGGCGCGCGGGAGAGGCCGCGCTCGCCGTAGCCCCGCCCCGCCCCGCCCCGCCCCAACGGGGGCTGGAACCCGGGGCAGAGCGGAGTGGAAAGGGGCCTCAGGTGGCCACCCCTACCTGGCATCCCTCTAATCCAGGAGGATCGTGGAGAAAGAGGCTGTGGGCCTCTCGGGGAGCGAGCTGCGGGTAGCGGCGCACTGGGGACAGGCGCACGCCTGGCTGTCGCCCTTGCCGCTGTGTTTGGGAGGACTCGAACTGGCGCCAGGTGAGTGCTTACCTGCTCGCCCCTGCCGCGCCGCGCCGCCTTGGTGGGGCCTGGAGGTGTTTCCAGAGGGTTTTTGTGCTGGAGCTCGGGACTTGGTTACACCTTGAAAGCCTTGCCTGGACTCTTGCCACCCTCAGAGAACTGATAGGTGGCCTGCCGAGGAACACGTGGACTCATGCTCTAGCGCCCTGGCATAATCCTGAAAATGGGAACTCTGCCTCCAAGAGACCGCGCAGCTGGGAGAAGTCGCCAGGGACAGGATTCAGTACTCGATCCTCGCGGGTCGAGATGGTCTCATTCCTCTAGCGTTGGGGTGATGACCTACTGCCCGCCTGCTGCCTGTTATTGTATGGCCTGCTAAGAATTTTTTTTTTTTTTTACGTTTTTAATGGCTGAAAAGAAATCAAAAGAAATATAATACTTTGTGACACGTGAAAATTACATGAAATTCCGATTTCAGTGTCCGTGAAAATTACATGAAATTCCGATTTTAGTGTCCGTAAAATTTTACTGGAACACAGTCACGCTCATTTGCATCTGTGTTGTCTGTGGCCGCTTTCGCATTACCCAGCAGGGTTGAGTAGCAGCTGGCAAACCCCAAAGCATTTCCTATCTGGCACTTTACAGAAAAAGTTTGCCGACCCCTGATCTAGCGGATATTATCTTCGGTGGGAGGAAAGAACTGGAGCACACAAGGAAGCCAATGGCATAAGTTCAAAATAACAGTCAATATTGTAAATTAATTGTGTATTTGGGGAAGGAAAAAAACTATTTACACAAGAACCTACATAAATGAAACCAACGGGGGAGGGGCATGAATTGCGTTTTCAAAAACCCCAGCCCTTCACGCCTGTAATCCCAGCACTGTGGGAGGCCAAGGCGGGTAGATCACGAGATCAAGAGATCGAGACCATCCTGGCCAACATGGTGAAACCTGATCTCTACTAAAAATTCAAAAATTAGCCGGGCGTGGTGGCGGGCGCCTGTAGTTCCAGCTACTCGGGAGGCTAAGGCAGAAGAATCACTTGAACCCTGGAGGCGGAGGTTGCAGTGAGCCGAGATTACACCACTGCACTCCAGCCTGGTGACAGAGTGAGACTGTCTTAGGAAAAAAAAAAAAAACAACCCAGCCTTGAGGGATTTGTTTACCAAAAGGGAGCAAAGTTTAAACAATAGTAGGAAGAGACTGCCCTATCTCCTGGAAGAAGAGAATCAAAATAGCCGTTGAATAGAATACAGAGTGAGAAGTCCTGGAAACATTTTCCTCTTTTTAAAATATCAGGCTGTCCCGTAGATACATTTGAAGAGCACATTTAGCAGGAACTTTGTCTTTCAGATCATTTGCGTTAGAGAGCTGCCCTCTTCGTACAATCTGCTGATTCTGCACATGCCACTTCTGACCCTTCTGCTGTTTAGAATCCAAAATGTAAATGTTTAGTAGTGAAATGAATTAAACATAATAAACACATCTGAATTAAAAAAAAAAAAACTCAACAACATTTTACTTAGGGTTAAAAAAAAAGTGTAAAAAATAAAAATTAGTCATTTTTAGATTTGCTCTTGGCTATCCTAGTTTGTTCTCCCGCTATGCAAAAGCTCTCTGCTGTTGAGGACAGCTTTGCACACACCGGTAAAATAAACTACACAGATTATTCCATGAGATTGAAGGTGGTGTGGATTCTAGTGATAGACGTGCCCTGAAATGATGACTCTTTGGACACATCACATGATTTACAGTTTGTACGAAGCTTGCATTTGCTTCATGAAGCCTGGCAAATCATAATTGCAAGCTTTTTAAATTTGATGTTTTGTTTTGTTTTTGGTTTCTTGGGAGGCAGTTTTGGGGTTGTCTTTTGTCTGTTTGCTTTGGTTTTTTTTCAAGATAAGGTCTCGCTCTATCGCCAAGGCTGAAATGCAGTGGCGGGCGCAGTCATGGCTCACTGCAGCCTTGGTGATTTTTTTTTTTAATTTTTATTTTATTTTATTTTTTTTATTTGTTTATTTTTTGAGACGGAGTCTGGCTCAGTCACCCAGGCTGGAGTGCAGTGGCGCGATCTCAGTTCACTGCAAGCTCTGCTTCCCGGGTTCACGCCATTCTCTTGCCTCAGTCTCCCGAGTAGCTGGGACTACAGGTGCCCGCCGCCACGCCCAGCTACTTTTTTGCATTTTTAGTAGAGACAGGGTTTACACCGTGTTAGCCAGGATGGCCTTGATCTCCTGACCTTGTGATCTGCCCGCTTCGGCCTCCCAAAGTGCTGGGATTACAGGCGTGAGCCACCGCACCCGGCCACCTTGGTGATTTTTAATAGTTCTTATAGAGGGCAACAGGCAATGAAACAGTAGAACATGATGTGGAGGTGGACAGTGCCAGGCCTGGACCTGGAGCTCCCCTAAAGCTGCCCTGTGCATGCACACTGTTTTTGAAATAAATGACTTCAGGGATTGCTAGGCCCACCCCCACCCACCCTAGTCACTTAGCCCTGTTGCCTCTCTTGTCTCTGCATGTTCCAGTTGCCCACCCTTCCGGTCACATTGTTACCTGCTCATTGCTGATAGGGTATGCCCAGCATTTACCCAAACACTGGCTTGGACAGGCCCAGACTGCTAACTAGTGTAGAACTGGGAGTTCCTGTTTTGGTTAAAAAACAAAAACAAAACTTACATTTCACTGTATCCAAGAGATTTTATAAGTGAGTTTTTTATGCCATCTCACTCCTGGTTCCTGAATGCAAGTAACCCCCTCAAGCCTATTTCCCGTGCCACAACCATGCTCACTTGTTATTTACATGCCATGTAATTGATGCAGCAGTCACACGTGTAAGCACAGATGTGGCAATTAGGACGGGGACCAGTAGTCCTTTCCATTCTGTGTGCACAGCAAATAGTGCCCCATCAATAATACATCAGTAAGAATGACATCAATTATCCATCAGAGCCTGACAATTAAGCTAGCACATATGTAACACCCTTTCTTTGCTGTTAGTAATAAAGTGCTTTTTAGCAGCTTGGAGTGATGGAAAGAAGTCAACTCAACTGGTTTAGTTTCATATCTGGCTTTTCCACTTACTGTCTGTGTGACCTTAGGCAAATCGCTCTATTGTCTGAGCCAGTTTCCACTTCTGCAAAATGAAGAGGTAGACCAAGTAATCTCTAAAGCTATACTTCTCCAAGTTTGAGAATTTATGCTTCAGCGAGCTATCCAAAAATAAGTGAAATGGGGGCAAGGAATGACAAAGTTTTATGAATTTTTATTTTATTTGGTCAAGTGAGGATATCACTCTGCTAACAATTTTTGACAACATAATTTTGTAAGAGAAAGAACATTTATCGCCACAAAAGTGAGATAAAGAGCAGCCTCTCCCTTCCCAAAATAAGGCTAGTTGGCATCATTGCACTGACATACCGAAAAAATAAGAATAGGGTAAAATAAAATTCAAAAGCAGAAAAATTACAACATAAAAATGTATTTTACAATATTCATTGTATGCAGTCGTTCCCTTGATACATCTTGTAAATTTGGATGGAGATGTGATTCAACAACATAACTCTGGATGAAACTCAAATATCCAACTTGTTCTGCTATTTTATTTTATTTTTTAAGCCAGGGTCTCGCTGTCACCCAGACTGGAGTGTAGCAGCTCAATCTCCACTCACTGCTACCCCCACCTTGCGGGCTCAAGCAATCCTCCCACCTCAGCCTCCGAAGTAGCTGGAACTACAGGAGCACACCACCATGCCTGGCCAATCTTTTGTATTTTTGGTAGAGACAGCGTTTTACCATGTTGCCCAGACTGGTCTCAAACTCCTGAGCTCAAGCAATACGCCTGCCTTGGCCTCCCAAAGTGCCAGGATTATAGGCATGAGCCACTGTGCCCGGCTGCTATTTTATCACAGTCATTATTGAATTCTTGTCTCACACAGACTTGTTAATGGAATTGGACCCAGTGTTAAGCAATTGTACTCAATGTGGAATATTCTAGAAAGGCCAAGAAGTCAGGCAACAATAGCCCTTTCCCCACCAGGCTTTTTTCTGCATAACCCCTCCCCAGGGAGAGTGTGGACACAGATCATAGGAACTGGAGCACTGCTGGGAGCCTCCAGCTTGACAGGTAGCCACTTGCCCCTGGCTACACAGCCTAGGTCCCTGGCCACCCCCCTGAGCAGATAGGAATGAAGAACAGTGACTGTCAGAGATGACCTTCAGCAGCCACTATTAAGGTTCCCTCCAGCTGCGCTTCACCTTTTCACTTAATGATGAAAAATGGCCCATTGTAATAACCAAGGACTGCTTTAGTGAACCTTAGGGAGGCATGTATGAAACTGCCCTCCATCCCCTAGGCCAAAGGTCCACAAAACAGCAGCTGGTGGCTTAACCTGGCCCTCTGCCTGAACATTTGCAGTTTCATGTAGAAAGCACTACAGAAATCCAATTAAGGGAAATGATAGCCCAATAAAAGGGAATTTCATTCTTGTCATTAGTAGACCTGTTAAAAAAAATTATGATTATATATTGAATTTCATCACAAAAATTTGTGAAAATATTTTTTCTCTTGTTATATAAGTCCATACATAACAATTTAGATTTTGCCTCTTGGCCCACACAGCGTCAAATATTTACTATCTGGCCTGTTTCCAAAAAACATGTACCTAGCCAGGCCCAAGATCTAGGCTTTTGGGTGAAGAAATCTCGTCTTTAAACAGCATTAGCTTCATTTTGCCTCTGGTCAGCAGTGACTTTTTTCCTGTCTTATAAGAGGAGAAAGAGGCCAGCCCACAGAGGTCCCTGCCTCACTGATAATGAGTCATACCCAGGTGACTGAACTGTGCAGGTGGAAGGCAACCTGGCTAAGGAGAGGAGGAAACTTCATATACCACACTGTGGCCTAGCAACTCTTCCACGCCTGGAAAACAGACATGCAAGGGGGAGTGCTCCGCAGCTCACCTGACGTTGAACTGGTTGAGAGGCCCTGAGCACGCCCCGGCTGCTGGCACTCAGTGGTAGCAGGGGAAGCCAGTACGGCAGGGAATGTGGATAATGCGGGGCTGTGCTGAGAGGTCACTGTCACCCTCCCCTCTCAGCTGGTGCTCCCAATTTAGGATTCTTTATCTCCCTAGACATCTAAATGAAATGCATTTGAATTTTTTTTTTTTTTTTTTTACTTTTAGGAAATATTAGGAAGCTGTGGTTTTCAAAGCTAATTATGAAAACATTTATCGTTGGAATCAGTGGGTGAGTAATTTTGGTACAAACAGCTCTTTAAGATACTGAGGATGTGCAAATGGTGTTTCCGTGTGGATGGAGTAGGGGACGGAGAAGCAGTGAGGATTCCAGAGTCCTGGGGAAGAGCAGACCACTGTGGGATATCAGTGGAGTGCTGGCGTCATAAATGCCAACAAGAGATGGGAGAGTTTTCTATAAACAGAGAAACAGAAGAGTCCGTCAACCACGTTTACCCACTTTCCATTTTATTTTGTGGAGCTAACACCAGAGGCAAGGTCTGATTGGGCACTGCTTTCATTCAGGATGATTTATCATTCCCCATATGGGTGTTCCTCCATCATGACGGAGGAGAAAGCTTAGTGTTCCTTTCCAACTGTGCCCACCTTCAGACATGTGCTATAGAGAACACCTTTACCTCCATTCCTTTCCCGCATGTTTTGGGTAGCCTTATGTCCCATGTTGCCAAAGCTAATACTTGTGGTCCTGGATGCACCTCTCTTTCTCTCAAACGTGTTCTAAATTATATGGTCACCCTACCTGTGGTCGCAGAGGCAGGCATGCAAATAAAACATCAACATCAACTGAAAATGACATTATTTGTTTTGCTACCATATTATGTTCACATTATTTGTGACCCAGTTAATAAAATATGAGACTACTTTCTTTGTAATTTTAGGGAGATCATTGTGTTATGGTATTACATTACCATAGTAAGTCACCAATCAGAAGTAAAATTGAGTGAACTAAATGTCAGAACTCTGCTTTGCCTCCCATCTAATCAGAAGAAAAGTTCAGTTTTTCTCTGCAGTACTTCTCTTGTGTTTCTCTTCCTTCCCGCACGCACTGCCACCATCCTGATATAGGCTGTCATTCCCTAGTCCCCATCTTTCCCTTCTAATCTTTCCTACACACCTCTACCAGTTTAAACTTCATACAGAACATTTTAATTATCTGCCTGATGAATGATATTCAGTGGTTCCCAGTTATTGAGAATTAAATCTGAATATCATGGTATATGAAGGCTATCCGTAAGTAATAAAGGAAATGTATTAGCCTCAGGGGTAGCAGGCTGCAGGAAAGATTTGATACAGGAGCTCAGTGGTATCACCAAAGACAGTTTTTCTCTCTTCTATGTGTCTTTCATTTGGGTTCATCTTAGAACTGACTTATCCTTTTGGTCACAAGGAACTGCTAGGAGCCCTGTGACTTGTTTCTTCATAGCCTGTCACTGGGCAGAAGGGGAAATACTTCTCTTCCCCTAGGTTATAGGTCTCCCTTTGACTGGACAAGTGTGGTCCACATACACGCAGCCACCGTGGTAAAAGAGGTGGGATTACATTGATTGGTTTAGGTCAGTGGGTTCTGTTCTGGAATTGAGAGTGGGAGCAGTTCCAACCAGACCTAGAAAACAGACATAGAACCTGGAAAGGCAACTACAGAGTCCACTACAGGATCCAATCCAACCCTCATTTGGCATTTATGTAAATAAGATTTCCCTCTGCTCAATGTCCCAATACAGGGCCATATACCTAGAAACCTACCTCCTGTCTTGTCCTGTGCACTAGGTACTATCCATAACTTCCTAAGAAAGCCTTCTTCCCACTATCTTTTCTTTAGCAAGTGCCATGATTTCTCCTTTTTCTCTTTTAAGAGATAGGGTCTTACTATGTTGTCCAGGCTGGTCTTGAACTCCTGGCCTCAAACAGTCCTCCCACTGGGGCCTCCCAAAGTGCTGGGATTACAAGGATGAGCCACTGCTGCTGGCCAAGTGCCTTGATTTCATTTTAGTGCTGCTGTACCTGTGAAGCCCATGCCAGATTCAGTTATGGCGACTTTTGTTCCTGTCTTGCATCTTATGAACTTAACCACTTGCTTCCCTACGAAGTAATTGTCCAATAAGTCTCGACCGAATTATTACTTCATAGGGAAGTAATAACAGTAATTATTCAATTGCAAATAACAGGGATTCTGAAGGATTTCAGAGGGTATCCATGAACCTCCTGGAGATTTAACACAAATGTAAATATAGTCATTTTTCTGGGTGTGTTAGTCCATTTGTCTTGCTATAAAGGAATACCTGAAGCTGAGTAATTTATAAAGAAAAAGAGGTTTATTTGGCTCACTGTTTTGCAGGCTCTACAAGAAGCATGGTGCTGGTACGTGCTTCTGATGAGGGCCTCAGGAAGCTTACATTCATGGTGGAAGGAGAAGGGGATCCAGCATGTCACATGACAGAAGAAGGAGCAAGAGAGAGTGAGATGGGGCTGGGCACAGTGGCTCCCACCTGTAATCCCAGCACTTTGGGTGGCCAAGGCGGGCAGATCACAAGGTCAGGAGATCGAGATCATCCTGGTTAACACGGTGAAACCGCATCTGTAGTAAAAATACAAAAAATTAGCCAGGCGTGATGGGCGCCTGTAGTCCCAGCTACTCGGGAGGCTGAGGCAGGAGAATGGTGTGAACCCAGGAGGCAGAGCTTTCAGTGAGTTGAGATCACGCCACTGCGCTCCAGCCTGGGCGACAGAGCGAGACTTCCATCTCAAAACAAAAAAAAAAAAGAGAGAGTGAGAGGGAGGTCTCAGACTTTTTAAACAACTAGCTCTCATGTGAACCAACAGAGCAAGAACTCACTCATTACCATGGGGATGGCACCAAAACCTTCATAAGGGATCTGCCCCCATGAGCCAAACACCTGCCAGCAGGCCCCATCTCCAGCTTGGGGATCACATTTCTTTTTTGAGCAGAGCCTCGCTCTGTCCCCAGGCTGGCGTGCAGTGGTGCAATCTCAGCTCACTGCAGCCTCGACCTCCCGGGTTCAAGGAATTCTCCTGCCTCAGTCTCCCAAGTAGCTGGGACTATAGGCATGCACCACCATGCCCAGCTAATTTTTGTTCTTTGTTTTTGTTTGTTTGTTTGTTTGAAATGGAGTCTTGCTCTGTCGCCCAGGCTGGAGTGCAGTGGCTTGATCTCGGCTCACTGCAAGCTCCACCTTCCGGGTTCACGCCATTCTCCTGCCTCAGCCTCCGGAGTAACTGGGACTACAGGCGCCTACCACCAAGCCCGGCTAATTTTTTTGTATTTTTTTAGTAGAGACGGGGTTTCACCGTGTTAGCCAGGATGGTCTTGATCTCCTAACCTCATGATCCGCCTGCCTTGGCCTCCCAAAGTGCTGGGATTATAGGCGCGAGCCACAGCACCCAGCCTAAGTTTTGTATTTTTAATAGAGGCGGGGTTTCACCATGTTGACCAGGCTGGTCTTGAACTCCTGACCTCAGGTGATCTGCCCACCTCGGCCTCCCAAAGTACTGGGATACAGGTGTGAGTCACCGTGCCCAGCCGGGGATCACATTTCAATATGACATTTGGAGAGGACAAACATCCAAACTCAGTCACTAGGGAAAGATATGATAACCTTTGTGGTATTCTCTCAGAGTCCCACAATGTAAAAAAAAATAAAATCCATCCTGGCATTAGACTTTGTATCCCATCTCCATTTCTTAACATGGACTGGTTTTATTACTATACAACTTCTCAATCCTTAGTTTCCTCAACTGGAAAATTGGAATATTAACATCTACCTGTTGCAGAATGTATTCTCCATGTGTTTAAATAATTACAGACAGCCTTTTAACTTCTCCCTAGTCCACTTTTATGTCCTAATACAATGAGCCCTCTTGTTACCTGGCACATAAAAAAATAAATGGGCCAGGAGCTGTGCATTTATTTGGGTGTTGTGAGCAAAGAAGGGAGCGGCACCAAGTAGTCACCCTTTTTCCTTCCTAGGATCCTAGGATCTGAGCACACTGGGCACGCTTCTCCTCAGGTTGGATAGCACATGCGAGCAAGGCTGTCAGTGTGCTGCACGTGGTGGTTGTGGGTGTGCCATAGGAGAAGGTTCCTATTCCTTTCCCATATGTTTTGGGTGACCTTCCTATTCCTTTCCCCCATTCCTTTCCCCCATCCTATTCCCCCATTTCTATTCCTTTCCCCCATCCTATTCCTTTCCCCCATGTTGTGGGTGGCCTGAGCTGTCACCTGACCAGGATGTCTCCCAGTCTGAGTGTGGATTTTAGGTGCAGGCTTGTTTAAATACTTTTTCTCTTCTCTCCTCTCCGTATCTCAGACTATCTTCTAGCCGGTCTGTCTCCTCCAAGGCTTGTGCAAAAATGGGGTGTGTATTTCTCATTGGCTTTAGCTAAGTCAGTGAGAAAGGATCTAATTACTACTGTTGGCTTGACTGCATGATCTTAACAGAGATAAGTCTAGAAAATGACAGATTTTTTTCCAGCCAGATTGTTCATATTGTAATAAAGTCACTCCCATTCACTATCTCATTTAAACCAAAACTTAATACCTAAACTATGGATACTTGGTATAGTTTACAGACATTTTTGTTAAAGAGGGGGAAAAGTTGTAATATTGTCTCGATACATAGGGTAGCACCCACTCCCTTTTCCTTATTTTCAAAGAGATGGCCCATATCCTACCCAATCGTGTATCGTAAGGTTAAATGAGAAATCTTGTGAATCAGGTTCCTTCTACCTTGAGGTATAATGTAATAGTAGAGTTATATGCAGGCCATTTTGATGAATGGATATTAGTTCATTTTCCCTTTTCTAGATTATAAGTATTTGTGGATTGATCTCATCTGGGATTAAGCAGCATTTCTTACAAATAGATGTGTAGTCAGGAGTTTTTTGTGCTGTGAACATTTGGTGGTATGGTGAAATCTTGACCTCAGAGTAATAGTTTTAAGTGTACAAAATAAAATACAGGAATACAAAGGAAATTGATTATATTGAAATATAGTTATCAAATTATTTTTAAAAACAAATTTGTGATATTGTGATATATAATCTTCTATGTCAATATATTAAATAACAATATCCAGAGGTGGGTCTAAACAATGCTATAAATCAGAAGTAATAATGAACATTGATGATACTTCAAGATATCCAACCCAACTGCAACATAATATGAAAATATCTGTGATTTCTCTTGGTGAATGTCAGGGGTACTTATATCACTTATATTTATAATTAAAGGAGATGCTAAAGTTCTGTTAGAATTCAGTGAAATTAAAGGTATAATTTTTTTCTCATTCAAGTTCACAAATGCCCTGACTTATGTTCACAGACATGAGTCCCAGGTTAAAACACTCTTTCAATAAACGACTGAGTAGGGAAGTACCTCCTTCCCGTGTGATCTCCTAGACGCTGGGAAACTAGATCTAAAGAGGAGTGACTCAGTGCCCCTTCTCCTGGACTTCATGGTCCGGCCAGAAGGGACAAATATCTGGCCTGATGGGATAAGCCACAGCGGACCTGCCAGCTGGCCCCCAGGTGGAGAGAGATGGGGAAGAGGAGGCACCACAGAGGAAGTGTGACTTCATGGTAGGTGGGCTTGTACTAAGCCACTCCTGTTTTTTCCACTGTGCCTTGAAGCAAAATCACAGTGACCATATGTAGTTTTATACACTTGCACTAAAATGTGCTACTCATATTCTCTGTGTTGCATATGAACCATGTGAATATTTTGACATAGGCAAAAAAACATTTCGCTTCCAACACAGTGTATTTTTAAGTGTTAGTGTTACTCAGTTCACTTACTCGGCAGTTACCTTTCTCCTTCATCTTTCCCAGCTTATTTCTTATCGTTTAGTACATCAGATCTGCTGGTGCCTGTGGTTTAAGGCACTATCTATGAAAGAAATCTTTTTTTCTTAAATATTAAATATTGCTTTAAATATCCTCTTTTAAAATATTTTAAAGTGTTTAATGATTTTTTGGCCAGGGCTCACGCCCGAAGTAATCCCAGCACTTCGGGAGGCCCAGGCAGGTGGATCACCTGAGGTCAGGAGTTCCAGACCAGCCTGTCTAACATGGCGAAACCCCATCTCTACTAAAAATACAAAAATTAGCCGGGTATGGTTGTGGCACCTGTAATCCCCGCTGCTCGGGAGGCTGAGGCAGGAGAATCACTTGAACCCAGGAATCAGAGGTTACAGTGAGCCAAGATCGCACCGCTGCACTTCAGCCTTGGTGACGCAGCGAGACCCCGTCTCTCAAAAAAAAAAAAAAAAGTGTTTAATGATTTTTAATGGTTTTTCCTTCTTGGTACTTTTCTTTGCTTCAGTGTGACAAACGGTGGGAAAACAACACTGGCTAAGAATTTGCAGAAACACCTCCCAAATTGCAGTGTCATTTCTCAGGATGATTTTTTCAAGGTATCTATAAAACTTCTTAAATTATTTATTTAATACAAAAAGGTTTAACCACCAAGTTAATTGAATTACATCCAAGAAGTCTGGCGAGTGATGTACCTTTTGTATTGAAATTAGGCTCAGTGCAATGGTGCTACTTATCCACTAGATGGCACTGTCTATCAGTGCTGATCTTTAATTGCTCATCCAAAGCATTTATTAAAAACTTATCTCCTCTTTAGTCTATAATTGTATTATTTCTTTCCTACACACTATTTTGATGGGTACTTTATTATTTTTCCAGCCAGAGTCTGAGATAGAGACAGATAAAAATGGATTTTTGCAGTATGATGGTAAGTAGATTTGCTTGTCAAATATTGTATGCTTATGTTCATTTTCTTTTTCAAACCCAAAGAACTTCACTATGTTGAACTTGATGGTTCTGCGAAACAAAAATTTAAAAAAAGAACTTTACTGTATCTGTGAAGACAGTCTTAAAATGTGTTTAAATATATTGCTGTACTTTAAGCCTGCCTTTGTAGTTTTCTGATTTCTGTTGAACTATTTAAATAAGTGAAAACCTTTTTCCAGTTTTATATTTAAAACTGAAAACATTGGGGCCAGACTTGGAGGCTCACACCTGTAATGCCAGCACTTTGGAATGCCGAGGCAGGCAGATCACTTGAGCTCAGGAGTTTGAGACCAGCCTGGGCAACACAGGGAGATTCCATCTCTACCCAAAAAAATACAAAAATTAGCCAGGTGTGGTGGTGCATGCCTGTAGTCACAGCTACTTTGGAGGCTAAAGTGGGAGGATCACTTTGCCCAGGAAGCTGAGTCTGCAGTGAACCCAGGTCGCACCACTCTACTCCAGCCTGGGTGACAGAGTGAGACCCTGTCTCAAAAATATGTGTATTTTTAAAATAAAAATAATAAAACTGAAAACACGGGAATGATAGATTTTTCTTCTTTTTAATTGAGGTAAAATATGCCTATATAATTTACTATCTTTACCAATCTTAAGTGTACAGTTCATTGGTAATAAATATATTTTTTTCTCCCTTCATTCCCCTCACCTGCTTCCCCTTTCAGGCCTCTGGTAACCACCAGTCTACTCTCTATCTTCA
Organism: Chlorocebus sabaeus; assembly: GCF_047675955.1. Taxonomy (NCBI): domain Eukaryota; kingdom Metazoa; phylum Chordata; class Mammalia; order Primates; family Cercopithecidae; genus Chlorocebus; species Chlorocebus sabaeus. Next base: position 22,517,325 of record NC_132915.1, read on the forward strand.
TGAAATCCACTTTTTTTAGCTCCCACATATGCATTAGGATATGTGATATTTGTCTTTCTGTGCCTGACTTACTTCATTTAACATAATGGCCTCCAGTTCCATCCATGTTGCTGCAAATGACGACTTCATTTTTTTTATGGCTGCATGATATTCCATTACATATACGCACCATACTTTCTTTATCCATTTCTTCATCGATGGGTACTTAGGTTCATTTCATATTCTGGCTATTTGTGAATAGTGCTGCAATAAACATGGCGGTGCAGATATTTCTTGGATAGATTGATTTCTTTTATTTTGGATATATACCTGGTAATAGAATTGCCGGATCATGCAGTAGTTCTATTTTTAATTTTTTGAGGAATCTCTGTACTTCTGCATAGTGACTGTACTAATTTACATTCCTCCCAATAGTGTGTGAAGGTTCCCCTTTCTCCACGTGGAATCATAGGGTTTTCTTCTGAAGCAAGTTAAACTTGCTGTTCCTCTGCCTATTCCTGTTCTGGAGATGTATAAGTAGCTCTATTGGTCACCCTCAACCACCCCATGACAGAATTTTGCCTGGAGCAAACTATATTCTCTCATTCTTTCAGCTTGCCTTCCTGGTGGCCAAAGTACTAGACAGCTGTGGTTTGGTTTTGTTTTTTTTACTGTTCAGAAAGTTTTGTGAACATATTTTACATGGATTCTCCTCATTCCTTACTCCAAGCTAACAGTTTTGAAGCCAAAGGATTATAGTCTATCCTAAAACATTTTCTGTAGAGAATATCATGCTAATAGGCTGTTTAATACTTGGTGGTCTTATTAACCTTTACAATTAAAAAGATGATCATTGAGTACTTATACAAACTAGTAACAGAGGGAGCTCTCTTAAAAAGTCATAAAGTATGTTCTCTATTTTTAACTGATAATCTTTTAGGAAAAGTGTTATATGATCAGTTCTTATAGACACATAATAGTTTTATGAGAGGCAAAATTCTTGACTCACTCTCTGTTCTTGCAGCTTGAGTTGCAGCCAGGATCATTTTTTCTTTTTTTTTTTCTTCTCTTCCTCTCGTCCAGAGGTTAGTGAGAAAAATCATTGCAAAGGAAGGGTGAAAAACAGGGTAAAACAGTTTTCAACAATTGGAAAAGAATTACTATTTCTAATTTTTAATGAATTCTTACAAACTGGTAAGAAAAACTAATATCCCAGTAGGAAAAGGGCCTAAGGTTGTGAATAAGCTCTTCCTAGAAGCAGTCAGTTATTGGATTGATAAATGTACGATAAAAGTCAACCTTAAAGAACTGTAAATTACTTTTTTTCCCACTTACCAAGTAAACGAAGATGTTTAAAGCAATGAGAATTATCCAGTGATAGCACGGGCTCAGTAAAACAAAGGCCCTAATATACTTTAGATGGAAGTATATAGATAAATTGGTACAGCCTTTCTGGAAAGGAGGTTGAGCATGTGTCCCAAACTTAGCATGTTCATGCCATGACTTCAAGCATCTCACATCAAGAATCTATCTTAAGGAAAGATTTGAACATTTTAGGTAAATGCACAAATTTAAGGTAAATCAAAGTACTAGTCAAGTCTTTCTAAGCACAAACAGGATAGTTTTAAAATGTGGAACCATCAAGTTTGTAGAGGAAATAATTATATTTTCAATGGAATATAGTTGATTAATATGAAAGAAATCAAAACAAAAATTAAAAATCAAAGGATGACCGGGTACGGTGGCTCACACGTGTAAGCCCAGCTCTTTGGGAGGCCAAGGTGGGTAGATTACTTGGGTCCAAGGAGTTCAAGACCAGTCTGAGCAATGTGGCAAAACTGTGTCTCTACAAAAAATACAAAAATCAGCCGGGTGTGGTGGTGCGCACCTGTGGTCCCAGCTACCGAGGAGACCGAGGCAGGAGGATCACTTGAGCCTGGGAGGCAAAGGCTATAGTGAGCCGAGATATGCCACTGCACTCCAGCTTAGGTGACAGAGTGAGACTGTGTCAAAAAAAAAAAAAAATTCAAAAGATGGTGGAAAAATAGAAAATAATAGTAAGATGATAGATTTAAGTCCAAATATACTAGTAGCCACATTAAGTGAAAGGAAGTAAAATACTCCAAAAATTGTCACACTGGTACTTTTTTTTTTCTAAGCCAACAGTAAGTTCGTCCCAGCTACTCGGGTAGCCAAGGCGGGAGAATCACTTGAACCTGGGAGGCAGAGGTTGCAGTGAGCCAAGGTTGCGCCACTGCACTCTAGTCTGGGCAACAGAGCGAGACTCTGTCTCAAAAAAGAAAAAAAATGAAAGAAATGGACTTAAGTATAAGAACATAGAAATATAGGCAGTAAAAGGCTAGAAAAAGATCCATGATGGAAACACCTACCGAAAGAACTGTTATAACTCTAGCAACTATACTAATACCAGACAAAGTAAACTTTAAGGCCGAGTTTTACTGAGATAGAGAGAAATGAGTTACTTTGACAGGAAAATAAAACAACCTAAAATTTTTATCTACCTAATAACATAACATTAAAATGCATTAAACACTGACAGAGCTAAGAGGAGAGAAAGACACAAATCCACAATTGGCGTGGGAGTTTTTTGTTTGTTGGTTGGTTGGTTTTTTATTGAGATGGAGTCTCACTCTGACACCCAGTCTGGAGTGCAGTGGTGTGATCTTGGCTCACTGCAAACTCTGCTGCCCAGGTTCAAACAATTCTCATGCCCCAGCCTCCCAAGTAGCTAGGACTACAGCCGTGAACCACCATGCCTGGCTAATTTTTTTTTTTTTTTTTTTAAATAGAGATGGGGTTTCCCCAGGTTGGCTAGGCTGGTCTTGAACTCCTGACCTCAGGTGATCTGCCCACCTCAGCCTCCCAAAGTGCTGGGATTACAGATGTGAGCCACCACGCGCAGCTAATGAGGGGGATTTTAACACAACTTCCTTTGTGTATTAGTTTGCTAGGGCAACGTAGCAAAGTACCACAAAATGCCTGAAACAACAGAAAATTATTGTCTCACAATTTGAGAGGCCAGAAGTCTGAGATCCAAGTGTCAGCAGGCTGGGCTCCCTCTGAGGCTGTGAGGGAGACTCTTTTTGGTGCCCCTCTCCCGGCTTCTGGTGTTTGCTGAAATCTCTGGCAGCCTTGGCTTCGGCTGCATCACCCCAGTCCCTGACTTCATCTCCACATGGTACTGTCCCTATGTGTGTGTCTGAATTTTCTCCTTCTGTAATCAATCATATTGGATCAGGTGCCCACCCTACTCCAGTGTGACCTCACCTTAACTGATTGTATCTGTAATGACCATATTTCCAAATGAAGTCACATTCTGGAGAACTGGGCATGAGGACTTTAACATAGGGGGACACATTCAGCTCATAACAGCCACTAATGGGACTAGCAGACAAAAATTACTAATGATATAACATGTTTGAACAATACAGTTAACTAACTTGACCAAAAACTGACATGTACAGAACATGCACCTAATAACAGCAGAATACATATTTTTTTTCTTGAGTACATGGAATATATTACCCCAAATAGTCCATATATGCAAGGGCATGGAGTAAGTCCTAATACACTTTATGGATTGAAGAAATATAAAGATACTCTGTAATCACCATGAAGGAAATTAAAAAGCAATAACCAAGTGTTTGAAAAGTAAGCATTACCCTTTTTTCTGATTTTCAAAAACTTTTTCTAATGGAAAATTTCAAACATACGCAGAGGTCAGCAGAAAAGTATAATGAACTCTCTCATGAGTTCACCATCCAGTTTTAATAAGATGAAATTTTGACCAATTATATTTCATCTATACCCTCACCCACTCTATTCATCTATATTGTTTTCAAGCAAATCCCAAACATCAATTGTATTTTATCTGAAGCAAAACACATATCTATTCCTTGGGTCAAAAGCTAAATCATAATGAAAATTAGAAAATATTTTTAATGAATGATCACAAAAATACATCAAAACTAGAAAGACTGCTGGTTCCAGCCAAGACAGATTAGTCCCGTTGCTCACTGGTCCTCCCTCCTACAATGAAAAACCCTGGACATAATGCAACAAACAGACGAAGGAAGACTGAAGGGAAAAAAGAAGGCATGCTGGCTAGAGATCCCAGGATGTGAGGAATGACATGGCTATGGGATCCCTGGGTTTTCCTTTTGCTTCCTACCTATACAGGAGAGAAGTATAAAACATGAAACCATCCATGGGCACAGGCTGAAAAAGGAACAAGGAAAAGGGTGGCCTACCAGAATAGAAAACCTTTTTGATAATATCCACCCTACTCTAGCCAGCCACAAAAGGCAAAACCGTCCTCCCTTCATGGTGTTAGCTGGGTGCGGAGCTGGACTTCCAGAAGATCCATCCAGCATTAGCAAGGCAGGGTGAGTCACCCCTCCACGTCACCCACGGGGGTTGGATCAGTGGAACCAAATGGGTAGCTGCACTTTCGCCTCCACCTGGCAGTATTCAGGTGGAAGGAGGCAGTGTGCAATGGAGCAGGTTGGCACTTCACCTTCCTTACTCAGGTGGTGTCAGCTCCTGTCAGCAGAACCCAGTGGAAGGATGAACTTCTGCCCACAGCTAGCAGCAATGAAACTTAACCGGCACTCTCCTTGACCCCCTCTTCCCACAATGGACCAACTTCCCCCATCAGCAGGGCCTAGCAGGAAGCAGAGCATCCGCCCCCACCTGAACCTGCAAGCTATACCGGAACAGGGTGACTGCCTGCAAAAGAAGATTAAATAGGATCTACAGCCTTATAACACAGGATCTAAAATGTCCTGGACACAACTGAGAATCACTTGTTTTACCAAGAACCAAAAAAGTTTCAACTTAACCAAGAAAAATGAATCAATAAACACCAATACCGTGATGACACAGATGTTGAAATTATCTGACAAAGAATTTAAAGCAGCGTTATTAAAAGGCTTTAAATATAGTATTGCAAACAGGCTTGAAACAAGTGAAAAACTAGAATGCCTCAGTAAAGAAATAGAAGATTTGAAAAAAGAACCAGATGGAAATTTTAGAATGGAAAAAATACATTAATCAAAATTTGAAAACTCACTGGATTGGCTCAGTAGCAGAGTAAGTACGACAGAGAAAATAATTAGTGAACTTAAAGACAGAACAATACAAATTATTCTCAACAGAGAGAGAATAGACTGAAAATAAATGAATAAAAATGTGGAACAATAATGAAAGATCTAATATTCGTATCTTTGAAGTCTCAGGAGAAAGTGTGGGACTAAAAAAGTATTCAAGAGGTAATGGTTTAAAAAAAAAACTTCTCAAATTTGGTTTAAGACATAAAACTTCAAGAATCTGAGCAATCCCCAGGTTAACTAAGTCTGATAAAAAATATAGAGATGGAACAGATTACAAATTCCAAAAGCAAAATATCACTGTAAACCCTACAGACATTAAGGAGATAAAAGGATATTATGAACACTCATTATACAAATAAGTTTGAAAAGTTAGGTGAAATTGACAGTTTCCTAGAAAGACATCACTTATCAAAACTAACACCAGAACAAAGAAAAACAAAACCTTAATAGTCCTATGTCTACTAAATAAATTAATCCATCATTGAAAAACCTTCCGCTAAAAAACACTGTTAAGTGCTGTTGGCTCAATTAAGTAGTTCTGGAGTGGAGCTGAGAATTTGCCTTTCTGACAAGTTCCCAGGTGATGCTAATACTACTGGTTTAAGTACCATATTTTAAAAGCTATAGGCTACTTTTCTAAAATCACGATTAGCTCAAGAAGCATGTACATTTTAGAGTGTGACAATGACATATTTGTGTTCTTTACAAATAGTCTGACTTTTAATTATTTATCTAGAAGAGCTCTTGCTAATTAAATATCTTAACTCTTTGCCAAAGACATTACAGGTATTTCCCCCCATGAGTCATGTATCTTTCAAACTTATCTGTAGATATTTCATCTTCTAAAAATTTTACATTTTTGTGTAGTCAGGAGAGAATCAAAGTTATAAGTAAAGCAAGGTTAGCCATGGGTTTCTGATTGTCAGAGCTGGTATTAGGGACGTAGGAGTTCACTGTACTTTACTTTTTTGTATGTTTGAAATTTTCCGTAATAAAAACGTTTCACTCTGGTTTATCAGTATTAGAGTTTCAAAGTGTCATCTAAAATATTTGTTATTAGGAGTTTTGAAGGGAAATAAAATGGTGGTCTATATATTTACAGAATCCTGGATATATACATCACAAAAAGTCACATCACAAAATGTTTTGCTATATTGATTGCATATTTTTGTGTGTGTGTTTGAAGTGCTTGAAGCTCTTAACATGGAAAAAATGATGTCAACCATTTCCTGCTGGATGGAAAGCGCAAGACGCTCTGTGGCATCAACAGACCGGGAAAGTGCTGAGGAAATTCCCATTTTAATCATCGAAGGTTTTCTTCTTTTTAATTATAAGTAAGCATCTCCACTCTAATATTGGCTCTAAGTGAATGGGGGGAAGAAAAACCCTTGTGAACTAAGTATGCTGTTATTTTAGGCCCCTTGACACTATATGGAATAGAAGCTATTTCCTGACTATTCCATATGAAGAATGTAAAAGGAGGAGGAGGTAAGTTTTGAAATCATCTTTGTGAGTTGTAATTCAAAACAAAAAATTTAGAAGAAAAATGAGGACAGCAACATTATTGAGCAATGTCATTTTTCAGACACAGGAAGCCTTAACTCTTCTTTATAAAAGGAGCAAAACCTTTTTCCATAAATGGTCATCCACACAAAGTAATGCAAATTACTTTCTAAGAAAAGCGCCTTATATCAAGCTTTTGGCTCATTTCTCCTAAATCCTCAAACAAAACAAGCCCATGGTGATTATGATTTTAATGTGAGTGAGCCTGTTCTGCCACAGCTACAGAGAACACCAATTAGTTCAAAGCTTAATCCAACATAGTGGTCTCTCCATCATTATTTACACTATTTGTCTCTTAATTCTCTTATAAAGCACTAGAAGGAAAAAGGATAATTAAGAATGATAGTCAGTGGATTACAAAATTAATTTTAGGATCAGAGAACTAAATCCACGTTACTACTGTCTTTCTAACTGCCACTGAGTTAAAACATGTAGCACACTGTTTAGATTCAGCCTCTGAGTGATTTCTCCATTATCCTGACCATTCATATTTTACTTTATCAATTGTGTGTTTCTGTCAACATAAAGTTTCCTACATGTTTTGATAGTACAAGGGTCTATGAGCCTCCAGACTCTCCAGGATACTTTGATGGCCATGTGTGGCCCATGTATCTAAAGCACAGACAAGAAATGCAAGACATCACATGGGAAGTTGGTAAGTGCCTTTTCTCCCTCTGTTCAAAAAGTCCCCCTTTTACTTGTCATTTGCCTCAAAGTATAGAAAAGAAAGGACTCATAAAAAAGTATAAAGGGACACTTAAGCAAGAACACTCTGGGCTTCTCTTCTTCCATAGCTGGTTCTCCTGGTTTCCGTTTCTCTCTGTGGCTCTCATCAGCCTCTGGGTGGTTATTCATTCAACCAGTATCGAATGAATGCCTTCTGGTGCTACCCTGGAGATGTTAAGGGGAATAAGGCAGACCCAGCCCCTGCTGTCATGCAGGTGACATTCTATCGTGGAAACAGGTGCTAGAGACACCAGCCTGTCCTTTCCAGCTGCTGTAAGTTCTGTGACACCAAGCTCTAGGGGACTGCCGAGATCCCAGTAGTCAGGGAAGGCTTCCTTGAGGAAGTCACATTTAACCAAACTTCGATTAATTTAACTGAACAAAGGAGATGGATTGGGGAATAGAAGATCACCCCAGAAAGTGGGTATGGCACACGAAAGGACCAGGGGCCAGGAAGGAATGAGAAGCCCCTGAAAGAAAGCTGGTGTGGAGAAAACTTTCTGGTAAAGAAAACCAAGGGAGCAGATTGATGCTGGTGATACAGGCAGGGTCCAGACCCTATAAGGCCAATAGTCTAATAAGGACTTTGATCATTATTCTCAGAGAAGTGGGAAGCTCTCTAGAGAGAAGTTTTAAACAAGGACATGATTGATAAAAATTGTTTTTAGTTAAGACCCCTCTGACTGTGTGGAGAATGGAGGAGGACAGATTTATAGGGTGTGATGTTAGACGCCTGCACTCAGTAGAAATGGGTGATAGAACAGCTATGGAGGGGGCGGGAAGATGACAGATGCCTCAGCAACTGACGGATGTTAGAAAAAAGTGAAGACATTGCAGACCTGTAAGGGAGGAATGCATGTCTGTTTTGCATATAATAAGGTTGAGGTGCCTGGGAGACATATGTAGCAATTTGGAGGTAAGCTTCCGGATCTGTGGGCTTGAGCTAAGAACACATCACTGGAATAGGGCACTCAATGCAGAGAAGATGGCAGAAGGCTGTTCTATAAGGCAAAGAAGTTAGAACTGATATATGCTTTTCACAATAAAGGGGACTTGTCTGTGTTGTGAGAAGCCTGTTGGCCTCCAGGATAGGTAGCTATGTCAGAGCCGTGTGGAATGCATACAGAGTGTATCCCCAGGGCCGATGCTGAGATTCTGGCTGCACCATGTCCACCTTGGACCATTGGTTGCAAGAACATCCTCTTGCTTCCCTTCTCTCCCTTTTACCTAAAATGCAAATCTAATCAGGCTCTTGCCCTGCTTGAATACCTTGAGACGTCTCCAGATCTTTGAGATACAATCCAAACAGCCAGACATCAAGGCGTCTAACGACTGAGGTACTGAGGTACAGTCTTGCTCTAGAATCTCATCTCATGTTGTTCCCAGAGCTTCCCCGTATTCTAGCCATTCCAAATGGTGCATCATTGCTTTTGCCTCTCCCTGCTATTTTCTGACCAGAAGGCCCTTTCCTTCCTTTAACCTAGACAACTTCTACTTTTTCTCCAAAGCTGCTTATGCCAGTTTTATTAAAAATACATCTTTTCTCTGATAGCTGAAAACACACACACACACACACACACACACACACACATATTTTCTGAGCCTGGTGAATTCTGAGTTAGTACATATGTTGCAGATCCCAGACCACTGCATGGTTTAAGAAGCTTCCCAAGTGACCCTCATGTCTAAGTATGTTGAAGAATTACTCCTTAAGTGACCCTTTTGGGTGAACACCTTCAGTGCATCAAAAGTGCCATGTGCAGAACACCACTTACTTTCTTCTGTTTCATTCCTCTTTTCTTCTTTCTTTCTCTTCTCTTTTAATTAAATAATTTTCACATAAGCCAGTGTGGATTTATCTGTAACAATCCAGGATTTTTGACCTATTATACCTGGCTAGTATCTATTTCTTTCTTCAATCACTATTAATTTTCTTTTAAGTTATGGTCCTGGGTGCCTTGGTTAAACCTATTGGCATTTACAAGAGACGTTGGGTGCCAAAGTAAACATTGTATATTAATAAGCCTGTTAGCATTTGAACCGCTCTCTTTTCCCCTTCGTAGTGTACCTAGATGGAACCAAATCTGAAGAGGACCTCTTTTTGCAAGTCTATGAAGATCTAATACAAGAACTAGCAAAGCAAAAGTGTAAGTATGGTGCTAACAAAGTGGAAGGTAGAGGAGAAGCAGCCAGAAAAATAGTTCATTGCATATGAAAGGACGGAATATACCAGAATGCTAATGCAGGAAGGATTGTGCTCGTCCATTCTTTGCTTTGAGGATAATTCAGAATCAGAAATTCCGGGGGGAAGGTTTCGAGACTCAGTTAGTTTGTCTGTCTGTTTTTAGGGGTGAAACCATGTACCCTTTGTCACATCTCTTAATGCTATTTATGTGATTTACTTTAAAATGTTTAGTAGATGGCTGTACCAAATGGGACTGGAAGTATCCTTTGGGCAGAGTATAATTAAAATGCTGATGATTTTGTTTTAGTATGTCCAGAGCTCCCTGTTTCTTTTGTTCCCTTAAAGATTTCCATAAAATTTCTACTTTCCAAATACCTCAAAGATAAACAAAAGATTTTAAAAAGTATTATGAAGTGTTTGTTTAAGGTTTTCATATTGGACAGCACTTTCTGCAAGTGCCAGAGATTTGCCTAAATATGGCTTCAGCAGAAAGACAGTACAGGGGTAATGGTGGCTTCAGACCCAGCTGGATTAACCCGTTTATGCCTAGTGTTCCACTGTTGGGACTGTAAGCTAGTAGAGTTATTTATATCCTAATGCTCAAGGTCATCACCAAGGTCTGGTTTTTCACACAAAAAATTTTGCAACCTCCAACATTAATGGGTTAAGGAACTCAAATAAGGTCCTCAGGACTCTGCTTCTATTCTACTTTCTATTTAGGGTTTATTTTGAAGTCAGGCTCTCCACTGACCTGATGTCTGTTGATAACAACATCCTTCTAGGTCCATCAGTCCCAGTGTGAAAAGATACCTTTTTCAAGATTTGACCACGAGTTGATAAATGTTGGAGCTGGGTATTGAGTACAAGGAGGTTCATATTTATTCTCACTTCTTCTGCATAAATTTGAAATTCTTTATCTTAAATCATTTTCTAAAAAGCAGTGTTCTGTTGTAGCCCAGATGATTGGTCCTGCTGGACCACATGACTTGCCAAAGCGATCGTTATGGCCAGAGGGATGGCATACTTTGATTGGCGAGGTCTGGATCACGTAACCCATCTTGTAATTGAACACCCCACCTAACACCTTCTGATTTTAAAAATTTCTCTGGCCAGGTGCAGTGGCTCATGTTTGTAATCCCAGCACTTTGGGAGGCTAAATTGGGAGGATTGCTTGAGGCCAGGAATTCAAGACCAGCCTGAGCAACATAGTGAGAGAGACTCTGTTTCTACAAAAATTAAATTTTTTTAAAAATTAGCTGCCAGGTGTGGTGGCTCACACCTGTAATCGCAGCACTTTGGAAGGCCGAGGCAGGTGGATCACGAAGTCCGGAGATCAAGACCATCCTGGCCAACATGGTGAAACCCCATCTCTACTAAAATACAAAAGATTAGCCAGATGTGGTAGTGTCCACCTGTAGTCCCAGCTACTCAGGAGACTGAGGCAGGGGAATCTCTTGAATTCAGGGGGCAGAGGTTGCAGTGAGCCGAGACTGCGCCACTGCACTCCAGCCTGGTGACAGAGTGAGACTCTGTCTCAAAAAAACAAAACAACAACAAAAAAACTAGCGGGGCATAGTAGCACACGCCTATAATCTCAGCTACTCAGGAAATTGAGGTGGGAGGATTGCTTGAGCCCAGGAGGTCAAGGCTGCAGTGAGCCATGATTGTGCCATTGCACTCCAGCCTGGGAGACAGACAGCCCTATCTCTGAAAATTAAAAACTTAAAAATTTCCCAAAGAGAAAGCAGGGCAGGAGGTAGAAACCAGAAGAAGAAGGTCGAAAAAACACGCTGGAAGGACAGAACTGTAGATCTAGCTATTGTTATATTTGAACTATTTGAATTAAAAGAATTTCCATGGCTAACACCAGCAAAATGCAATCATCAACTGGCTCAGAGAAGACAGTATGACTCACTCCAGCAGTGAAGAACATTATATGTTTTTTTGGTGAAAGGCAACTGCCCTAATCCAAATGTCCTTCCTCAATAAGAGACTGAACCCAACTAGGCAGCTCATTGATCCTAAATATTGTTGATTTCAGGATCAGCCCATCATATAGGCATGAACCCATTTGAAGGAATTTCAGGACCATTTTAAATTTTCTTCTTGCAAGTAGAATTTAGAAGCTTTGCCAGATATGCCCGCCCACTCCTGCCGTCTGTTACTTTGATGAAAGTCAGGCCTCCCATAATGAATCTCAGAGCACCAACGTGAGTGGATATAGAGGGTGTGGGGTGAAGGGAAGGGCTCAGCCTTCATAAATGATAGCACATGAGCCAGAGCCACTTCTCTGAGAGTTACTGGCCCCCCTTTCTGTCCCTAATGAGGCACTTCCAGAAGTGTTTCAGCTGTTGGACACCTGTAGCTCTTTGTCTTCTCAGCGATGGCCAGTGCTTGGGTCCAACTTTCCTTTATGACTAAGTCATACACTGGAGTTTGGCCTTATGATCTACCTACTGATAAAGATGAAAGTAGCCTTGGTCATGTAGCTCAGGTAAATTGCATCCAGTTCCATTCCAAATTCAGCCTTCACCATCTGTTCCAAGGCCCAAATACAGCTGGCATGTTTTGACAGGTGCTGCTAGCCCACAAGAAAGTGCATTTCCCAATGTTGTGATGCCCCTCCTCTTTCCTTCCCTACATCCTAGAGGCAGGCAGGAAAGTATTTAGCTATGCCATTTGAGGCTTCTAGATATTAGATAAAGTTAAAAAAAAACAAAACTTAAAAGAGAGATAAAAACAGAAATCCATCAGCTTTTCTTACCTCTAACATTTGTGCTGTTTTTTCTCAGTTACATAAATAAGTTACTGTTTTATTTCTAGTAACCTATTACCTTCCCTGGTTCTTCCATCCACAGTAACCTGGCAAAGCTGTCCTGAAGGTACCCTCAGCGTAGCCTGGTTTAACCCTGAGTATGACACACACTGAGCCAGCTAGGGAGACCTTTCCTGTTTCCAGTGACTGATCTTCAGGGTTTTTTTTTTTTCTCACATCTCATAAACTTGTCTAGCTAATTTTTCAGTCTTAAGTACATAAAATCATAATTATGATAAAGTAATAATAATGAAGGGGAAACAAGAAAGACTGAATTTAATTGTTAATAAAACAATAAATTATTCAGCAGAGTAAGGGAATGGAGTTATACATTTAATTTAATCCTTATTTAAATTCAAAGGGTGAGGCAAAATTTAATCATTTCCTTATTCTTACTAAAACAAAGTAGTCTAGCCACCAGGAACATTCAAACTCCCTTTTAAAACATTTATTTTCACCTCATTATAAAAGCATATTATTTTTAAAGGTTTATTTATTTATTTATTTATTTTTATTTTTTTGATATAGTCTTTTTTCCATCTTTTTTTTTTTTTTTTTTTTGAGACAGAGTCTCACTCTGTCACCCAGGCTGGAGTGCAGTGGCGCTATCTCAGCTCACTGCAACCTCCGCCTCCCAGGTTCATCTCATTCTCCTGCCTCAGCCTCCCGAATAGCTGGGACCACAGGGGCCCTCTACCACGCCTGGCTAATTTTTATTTTTTTTAGTAGAGACAGGGTTTCACCATGTTACCCAGGATGGTCTTGATCTCCTGACCTCATGATCTGCCCGCCTCAGCCTCCCAAAGTGCTGGGATTACAGGCGTGAGCCACCGCACCCAGCTGATATGGAATCTTGTTCTGTCGCCCAGGCTGGAGTGCAGTGGCGTGATCTTAGCTCACTGCAGCCTCCACCATCTGGGTTCAGGCGAATCTCCTACCTCAGCCTCCTGAGTAGCTGGGATTACACGTGTGCACCACCACGCCCTGCTAATTTTTGTATTTTTGTCAAGACGTGGTTTCATATGTTGGCTAGGCTGGTCTTGAACTCCTGACCTCAGGTAATCTGCCTGCCTTGGCCTCCCATAGTGCTGGGATTACAGGCATGAGCCACCACACCCTGCCTTGTTAAATGTTTATTATAAAGCAAAAGGGAGGAAGTAATTACCTGTGTTCTCTCCAGTCATTAGTGTTAACATTTTAATGAGTACACATCCAGTCTTTTTACTGTTCACATCAATCTCTCCTTTACAAGACTGCAAGGGCAGTGTAGTTAATCAGCCGTGCTTATCTCTGTTTTTAAATTAGTATTTAATTTTTATGCAGCTTTATAGAGTTCATTATATAATGAAACTAAGTAGCTCTTCCAGTTAAAAACAAAAATCAAGGCTGAGTTCTGTTTTGTACATGGAAGAGAGATATAAGACTTGACATTGACCTTTTAGTAGAGAAGAAAGATGTCACATGTCTAGTTTCAAATCAAAGGAATAAGAAGTTGCAAAATAAAATTTAATTATCAGATGTTTGCATTGTTCTCATTAAATTTAAAGTATGATCTCATTATTAAATTATAGTATAATTATCTAGGACCGTAGTCCAAATTAACATAAGATCACATAACCATTTCCCAATTGTTGTCTATTTACTGTTGTTACAGGTGTTTCACATGGGTAAATCACATGCTATAACAAAATATCTACATGTATTCTATGTTGGTTTTCTTCTTTTTGAATTATATCCCTGGAGTAAATTCCCAGAAGTGTCACTTGTGTAGTCAAAGGATGTAATCATTTTTACATTTCACATATTTCAAAAATGAAATACTACACTGAAAAATGTGTGCTCTCCAATATGAGCTGTGTAATAAGAATGTGGTAGGTTTATCATTGAATTTCTATGCCAAATCAAGTATTCCACTGGGCTTCCTTCGTTTAAGAAAAGGGATTAAAGGTAATAATACGTTCCCCACATCAAGGGTAACACTCCAAAACAAGGATTATACTGCAGACAGCTACCCTTTGTGGTTTTATTCTAGTCTTCAAACTATTTCATTCCCTGAAGTCAAGGATTACTATACCAATTACAAATGATTTTGGATATCTATCTGATATTTTCAGTCATGCTTCAAATTTAATGCAGGGATTAAAAGAATGGGACTTGGACTCAATTTAGTTCTTTACAGGAAACCAGCATTTTTGGCTCCAGAATCCCCGTAATTTAAACATCCTTAGATTTATTGTTGTTGATGTAAAGATTTAATAAAATGAGAATTGGAATTCTCCATTAATTTCTTTTTATGTTTATTCCCAAGGTTTGCAAGTAACAGCATAAAGACGGAATGCAGCAAATCCTTCCTGAAGTGAATTAGGAAACTCAAAGGAGTAATTTAAGAACCTTAACCAAGATACAAGGTGTACTGTGGTACAATGACAGCCATTGTTTCATATGTTTGATTTTTATTGCACATGGTTTTCCCAACATGTGGAACAGTAAATATCCATGCCAATGGACAGGACTCTAGCTTAGCAAGTTGCTCCCTCTCCAGGAAGCACATAGATATAGCAGAGCTCACAGTGAGTCAGAGAGTCTCCACTTTTTGAACATAGCTCTAAAATGATGATTGTCAAACTTTTCTAACTGGAGCTCAGAGTAAGAAATAAAGATTACATCACAATTCAATATATGTAGAATTCATTGTATGTGTATGTGTGTCTGTAGGTGTGTATATGTGTGTGTGATACATACATACATCAAGTATCATAGGACATTCTGCACTGTGATGTTTTTCCATCTTTGATTTCAAAAAGTATATTGATCACAACCACAATTTGGAAAATGTTGCTCCATACCATCCCATACCACACTCACCACCTGCAAATAATAGCATTACTAGGAGCTGCAGTCACAATGAATAAATCAACAATCTGCTACAAGATCTAGGATTATTTGTGTATTTTGGTAGGGGTGTGTGTATGTGTGTGTGTGTGTGTGTGTGTGTGTTTGCATGTATCTAATACCATTGTATCTCATTGTTGAGACTTTGTTACAAATAGGGTTTCTGGGTTCCCCCCCGCCCCCGCCCGCCCCGTCCTGGTTCATTTTGTTTTTGTCAAACCAGTGGTCTAAAATCACAGAAATAAGCAGTTACTTCAATCATGTGGAATCCAGGGGACCTATCTTTGGAAAGCACAGGAAGGAGGCCTGAATTGTGTGATCTCTTGAGGCTGCTTTCAATGCTGGAATTTAAATTATGTACTGGACAATCTTTTGCTTATTAATAACAAAAAGATTACACACAACCATCTCCATTTTCTTTTTTTTATACTTTAAGTTCTAGGGTACATGTACACCATGTGCAGGTTTGATACATAGGTATACATGTGCCATGTTGGTTTGCTGCACCCATCAATTCCTCATTTACATTAGGTATTTCTCCTAATGCTACCCCTCCCCCAGCTCCCAACCCCCGACAGAGCCCAGTGTGTGATATTCCCAGCCCTGTGTCCAAGTGATCTCACTGTTCAGTTCCCACCTCTGAATGAGAACATGTGGTGTTTGGTTTTCTATCTTTGTGATAGTTTGCTGAGAATAATGGTTTCCGGCTTCATCCAAGTCCCTGTAAAGGACATGAACTCATCCTTTTTTATGGCTGCATGGTATTCCATTGTGTATATGTGCCATATTTTCTTAATCAAGTGTATCATTGATGGACATTTGGGTTGGTTCCAAGTCCTTGCTATTGTGAGTAGTGCCACAATAAACATAAGTGTGCATATGTCTTTATAGTAGCATGATTTATAATCCTTTGGGTATATACCCAGTAATGGGATCACTGGGTCAAATGGTATTTCTAGTTCTAGATCCTTGAGGAATCACCCCACTGTCTTCCACAATGGTTGAACTAGTTTACCCTCCCACCAACAGTGTAAAAGTGTTTCTATTTCTCCACATCCTCTACATCATCTGCTGTTTCCTGACTTTTTAACGATCGCCATTCTAACTGGTGTGAGGTGGTATCTCATTGTAGTTTTGATTTGCATTTCTCTGATGATCAGTGATGATGAGCATTTTTTTCACATGTCTTGGCTGCATAGATGTCTTCTTTTGAGAAGTATCTTTTCATATCCTTTGCCCACTTTTTGATGGGGTTGTTTTTTTCTTGTAAATTTGTTTGAGTTCTTTGTAGATCTGGATATTAGCCCTTTGTCAGATGGGTAGATTGCAAAATTTTTCTCCCATTCTGTAGGTTGCCTGTTCACTCTGATGGTAATTTCTTTTGCCTTGCAGAAGCTCTTTAGTTAGATCCCATTTGTCTATTTTGGCTTTTATTGCCATTGCTTTTGGTGTTTTAGTCACGAAGTCCTTGCCCATGCCTATGTCCTGAATGGTATTGCCTAGGTTCTCTTCTACGGTTTTTATGGTTTTAGGTCTAACATTTAAGTCTTGAATCCATCTTGAATTAATTTTTGTGTAAGATGTAAGGAAGGGATCCAGTTTCAGCATTCTACACATGGCTAGCCAATTTTCCCAGCACCATTTATTAAATAGGGAATCCTTTCCCCATTTCTTGTTTTTGTCAGGTTTGTCAAAGATCAGATGGTTGTAGATGTGTAGTGTTATTTCTGAGGCTTCTGTTCTGTTCCATTGGTCTATATATCTGTTTTGGTACAAGTACCATGCTGTTTTGGTTACTGTAACTTTGCAGAATAGTTTGAAGTCAGGTAGCATGATGCCTCTAGCTTTTTTCCTTTTGCTTAGGATTGTCTTGGCAATGCAGGCTCTTTTTTGGTTCCACATGGACTTTAAAGTAGTTTTTTCCAATTTTGTGAAGAAACTCATTGGTAGCTTGATGGGGATAGCAATGAATCTATAAATTATCTTGGGCAGTATGGCCATTTTCACTATAATGATTCTTCCTATCAATGAGCGTGCAATGTTCTTCCATTTGTTGGTGTCTTCTTTTATTTCATTGAGCAGTGGTTTGTAATTCTCCTTGAAGAGGTCCTTCACATCCCTGTAAGTTGGATTCCTAGGTATTTTTTTCTCTTTGTAGCAATTGTGAATGGGAATTCACATATGATTTGGCTCTCTGTTTGTCTGTTATTGGTGTATAGGAATGCTAGTGACTTTTGCACATTGATTTTGTATCCTGAGACTTTGCTGAAGTTGCTTATCAGCTTAAGGAGATTTTGGGCTGAGATGATGGGGTTTTCTAAACATACAATCATGTCATCTGCAAACAGGGACAATTTGACTTCCTCATTTCCTAATTGAATACCCTTTATTTCTTTCTCTTGCCTGATTGCCCTGGCCAGAACTTCCAACACTATTTTGAATAGGAGTTGTGAGAGAGGGCATCCTTGTCTTGTGCAGGTTTTCAAAGGGAATGCTTCCAGTTTTTGCCTATTCAGTATGATATTGGCTGTGGGTCTATCATAAACAGCCCTTATTATGTTGAGATACGTTCCATCAATACCTAGTTTATTGAGAGTTTTTAGCATGAAGGGCTGTTGAATTTTGTTGAAGGCCTTTTCTGCATCTATTGAGATAATCATGTGGTTTTTGTCGTTGGTTCTGTTTATGTGATGGATTACATTTATTTATTTGTGTGTGTTGAACCAGCCTTGCATCCCAGGGATGAAGCCAACTTTGAGACAGTCTCACTCTGTGGCCAGGCTGAAGTTTGGTGGCATGATCTCGGCTTACTGCAACCTCTGCCTCCTGGGTTCAAGCCATTCTCCCGCCTCAGCCTCCCGAGTAACTGGAACTACGGGCATGCACGTGCTACCGTGCCCAGTTAATCTTTGCATTTTTGGTAGAGAGGGGGTTTCAGGACAGTCTCTATCTCCTGGCCTAGTGATACACCGGCCTCGGCCTCCCAAAGTGCTGGAATTAGAGGTGTGAGCCACCACGCCCAGCCAACTATCTCAATCCTTAAAATATATTGTTACATTAGCTATTCTCTACAGACTCAGTAAGCTCTCATTATTTCTTTATTTCTAACTAGCTTGCACTCACTTGGTGATGACTGGACAGTTCTTTGGCTCCCACACACTACAAAAAATACAAATAAAAACAAAACCCAGGTTCAAATTATAGTTCATCCGCTCAGTAGCTATGACTTCAATCAAGCCATTTAAAGTCTTGGTTTTCTCTTTTTAAGATGGGGGATATCAACAGTATTTAGAATGGATATAGGGTAGAATAAGGATAAAGTTCAAATATTTTAATGTGGCCTCCAAGGCTTTCTCTGATCTGGCTTCTCTGTACCTCTCTATCCTTATTTCCCATCAGAACTGGGTCATATAGTCACTTCTCCCTGCAAGGGAGGCTGGGAAGATGTCATGATAGTTTCAGACCAATTGTGATTCTGCCTTGGGATGTTGCCACTGAACAATATCAAGGATCTTTTAGTGAGGAAATAGGAAAGCCACTGAAGATGCCTACCACAGCCTTTTCTGCATACCTTCCCTGGCCATGATTGTATCAAGTTTGGGTTGCTGTAATTTGTGTTATTAACACATTAGGAGGGTTTTCTTTTGTCTTATTAGGATAAAAATAGAGTATCGATATGATTATTAAACTTCACTTCTAAGAATTTCTGAGATGCCCTCTTCTCCCCTCCCTGCTACAGAGGCATGGCCCTGCTGATTGAGAATCATCAGTTTTCTCCCCATTTCAGCATATGAAGGTCAGAGAAAATATCTTTATCTTGCAAAAAAAAAAAAAAAAAGCATTAAAAAGGAAAACATTTCAGTAATTTTGGGAAGAAATAAGTATATTTTTGCTCGCTTGTATCAGTGAGAAATAAATAGGAATTTGAAATAAGAATACCAGGGCTTCATTTCTGCATGCACTGATTCACTTACAGTTACTCTTTATTACAGGAGTTACTGGTGGTACTGATATCTATTTAGAAAGATACAGTACACATTTGACAAGGAGCAAATCTGCTGAAATCTTCACTTTCTGTGCATAAATAACCCCAGTTCCTTTAAGATGAGTTTGCTGTAGGAAGGCTTCATCATATTTAGTATTAAACATGAGTTTGATTTCAAAGGTTTGGAAGACACACAGACCATTACACTAAAGGATGAGATTCAAGCCAAATAGTTTAAGTATATGCTTGTGATATATGACAGTCACAAAATGTTGAGGTATTAGTCCAACACCCTATATCTCAATATTGAAATTGAAACTAAAGCTGTCCACAATCCTGACATCATACAAGCATGCACACACACATTTTTCATTTTAGACAAAGAATGGCAGAAAAGCAGTCTGCTAGAATACATCGTCTCTCCTTTCCTATTTTAAGGGAGCAAATCAAGGAGGCTGGAAAGGCAAGAGCTGTGTCAGGGCAAAATGAAGCTTTCTGTTCCGCACCTTTGGAGCCTAGTCAAGGATGCAAGCCAGCTCATGAGGTTATCCATGGGGTAAGGAACAGTGGTGAGGTCCTGGAGCTCCATGCCACCATCTGGCCGTGTTGACCTGTGGTTTGTGACTCTAGCTGTCCTTTCAATATGCCATCAATGGTGGGGAGTTCAGAAAAAGCAGGTTGAGTGCAGTGCTCTTGCCTGTAATCCCAGTACTTTGGGAGGCCAAGGCAGGTGGATCACCTGAGGCCAGGAGTTCAAGAACAGCCTGTCCAATATGGTGAAACTCCGTCTCTACTAAATATACAAAACTTAGCCAGGCCTGATGACATGCACCTGTAGTCCCAGCTACTCAGGAGGCTGAAACAAGAGAATTGCTTGAACTGGGGAGGCGGAGGTTGCAGTGAACCGAGATTGTCACTGCACTCCAACCTGGGCAACAGAGTGAGATACCGTCTCAAAAAATAAAAAGAAAGAAAAAAAAAAGATTATGGTAGAAGTGAGCTATGTGACTTTTTAGGCCAGATCATAAAAGGTGATACAGCTGAAAAGATATGCAAAAGGCAGAAAAAGCATTACTGTCCTGTGCACACACAGAAATAGATGAAAATTGCAATAGCAGCTTTTGGGCTCTAATCAGGGTAGCATGACATGCAGATAAGAGAACATCAAAAGCAAAACTTCTTACCACAGTGAGCATATCTGATCCTTTCATGCTCACGAGCCCAGAAATGCAAAAGTAGAGACATAGTAATACGTTCCTGGAAAAGTTCGGTTGTCTTCTTCAAGATTAGAAATAAAGACTAGGCTGGGTGTGCAGGAAGCTGAGATGAGAGAATTGCTTGAGCCCAGGAGGTCGAGGCTGCAGTGAGCCGTGCTTGCGCCAGTGCACTCCAGCCTGGGTGACAGAGCAAGACCCTGTCTCAAAAATGAAAAAAAAAAAAAAAAAAAGATAAAGAAATAAAGACTAGGCTGGTTGTGGTGGCTTGTACCTGTAATTCCAGGGTTTGGGAGGCTGGGGTGGGAGGATCACTTGAGGCTAGGAGTTTGAGACTAGCCTGGCAATATAGTGAGACCCCATCCCTACAAAACAATTAAAAATTAGCCACCTATGCTGCCTCGTGTCTGTAGTCCTAGCTACATGGGAGGCTGAGGCAGGAGGATCACTGGAGCCCAGGAATTTGAGGCTGCAGTGAGGTACAATTGCACCATTGCACTCCAGCCTGGGTGACAGTGACCTTGTCTCTGAAAAAAAAAAAAGAGAAACTAAAACTCATACAAAGAAGTCCTATTGACTCTTCCTGTCAAGCTTGCACAAGCAGATTCCTGGAACTTCCTGCATATAGCAGTGTTTTCCCAACCTTAGCATGTGTCAGAATCACTTGGAGAGCTTGTTAAAACGTAGATTGCTAGTCCCCAATGCCAGAGTTTCTGATTCAGTACGTTCGGGATAGGGCCCTAAAATTTGCATTTCTAGCATGTTTCTAGGTGATGCTGATATTGATTACCCAGGGACCACACTTTCAGAATTCCGGCTCTATAGTGGACAAATAGCAGCTTCCAGGCCCTGAAGGGCCCACACTGAATTGTTATTTGGATACTAAAAGCCTGAAATTATCAGTATTATCAGCCCCTAAAATATTGCAGAATCGCTCTTATACCAGTTATTGATTTTACTGACATTTAGTTCCAAATTCTCCCTTTTTGCCTCATCTGTGAAAATGAATCCGGGCCCTTTAAATATTTTTCTTTTGCCAGGTGGCATAATGTTGAGCATTGTCAGTAGAAGGCACTGGAGAGACACTGCAGGAGGGAAAGGTTTTGACTTTTGTTTCCTGTGTGCTGGCTTGCCAGGTGACTGCAGCAACATGACTTCCGCAGTTTTCAGTTCCTGCAGTGCAGGGCAGAGAGCAGCACCCCAGGGCCAGCCGCTGCAGTGGAGCCCCTATAGAGAAACACCTCCCTGTGAGCAGCTTGTCCATGGCACCCCAGAGGGCAGATTTCCCCCAAATTCCAGAGAATAGATTTCCAGCAAATTATGCCAACATGGCACCAGAGCTACTTTCTTTAGTGCCCTCTCTAACAAGGTCTGGCTCTCCTTCCTACCAAGGCTCTTCTTTCGGTGGCTGTTACTTTTTTTTTGGAGACAGAGTCTTCACTCTGTCACCCGGGCTGGAGTGCCGTAGCACAATCTTCACTCACTGCAATCTCCACCTCCCAGGTTCAAGCGATTCTCCTGCCTCAACCTCCCAAGTAGCTGGGATTACAGACATGCACCACCACACCCGGCTAATTTTGGTATGTTTAGTAGAGACGAGGTTTCACCATGTTGACTAGGCTGGTCTTGAACTCCTGACCTCGGGTAATCCACCCGCCTCAACCTCCCAAAGTGCTAGGATTACAGGCGTGAGCCACTGCACCCGGCCAGCTGTTCTTTTATCTCTTCTTAGAGTTTCCTTTTTACTTCTTACTAGCCAATCCTTTGTTTATATTTTATATAATATTTAATTATATTTATTTATTAAATTGTTTATGTGTATCTATATATTGTATTTTTGTTATATGTTTTCTACAGCCCTTTTTAAAGCATGAATGTTTTATATTTTATCTATTTAAGTAGATCTAAATAAATCTACTTAAAATATATTTTACATATGTATATATAATTTATTATCTGTTTATTATCAAATTTATATAAAGACTATTATATTTTTAAAAATAATTACATTTATCTTATAGAAAGATTTTATATACTTCTTTTTGTTGTTGTTTGGTTTTTTGACACAGAGTCTCCCTCTTGTCACTCAGGCTGGAGTGTGTTGGTGCAATCTCAGCTCACTGCAACCTCTACCTCTCGGGCTCAAGTGATTCTCATGTCTCAGCCCCCTGAGTAGCTGGAATTACAGGTGTGCACCACCACACATGACTAATTTTTGTGTTTTAAGTAGAGATGGGGTTTTGCCATGTTGGCCAGGCTGGCCTCAAACTCCTGACCTCAAGTGATCCACCCACCTCAGCCTCCCAAAGTACTGGGATTACCGGCATGAGCCACCATACCCGGCCTATATAATTCTTTATATTAAACTTCCAGTTCACATTATTGTTGACTGGCTTTTCTCTCCTGATTGGACCCAGACTAATACAACTATTTGGTGAATTATCCAACTGAATTATAGAAGATGGATTTGGGCAACTGTGTGGCTGTCCTTTCCTTTAAAAAAATGAAAATAAATAAAATAAAAAAACTTTTGCCACCTTTTACTTCTCAGAGTCAATGCACATACCATTTGCTCATAGAATAAAAACGTTTTTGCCAATCACAAGTGCCACAGACTACAGTCCTGAAATTTTACCTTACCATACTTGTTCTACATCAGTCAACGGGTTTCCTAAGGATACGCTGGATACCCTCAATTTGAGGGTACAGTTTCTCAGGCAGAAAGAGAGGCTTGGTTTTTTTGAGTCCAGGATTTCAAGATAATTTTAAAATATGGCTTGCTTTTTAGACATGATCTACCATCTGTTTGTCTGAAGGTTATACTGAAGGACTTTCTTAAAACCTCAAAGTTACTATGATGGAATAATCTAACAAAAATAATTTCCAACAGTGCTACGACCACTGTAGTGCACTTCACAGACTCAAGTCTAATAATGTGCTTATTTTATTGAATGGAAATTTGGCCTTCTACCTAGTGGCCTGTAAATTTACAATAATGACTAATATTTACTCAGCACCTATCATGGACTTGGTACTGTGTTGAATGCTGTAGGAAAATTTTCTAAAACTTGGGGTCTGGCGTGGTGGCTTACGCCTGTAATCCCAGCACTTTGGGAGGCCAAGGCAGGCAGATCACTTGAGGTGAGGAGTTCAAGACAAGCCTGGCCGACAGGAGAAACCCCATCTCTACTAAAAATACAAAAAAGAAAATTAGCTGGGTGTGGTGGTGGGCACCTGTAATCCCAGGTACTCAGAAGGCTGAGGCAGGAGAATCTCTTGAACCCAGGAGGCAGAGGTTGCAGTGAGCTGAGATGGTGCCACGGTACTTCAGCCTGGACGACAGAGCAAGACTCCATCACAAAAAAAAAAAAAAAAAAAAATTCTAAAACTTGGGAATAAGCAAAAGAGGTCCTTTCAGGGTTATCTGAGCATTGTCTAACCAACTCACCCAATGGTTATCAAATTCTTCATAAGTGTATACCTTTCACTTGGAGTTTTCTCTTAATTAGCACATTTTAAATCTCATAAAGGTAGATATTAACTTGCAGAAGCTGACAGCCTGGGTTTCTCAACCTCAGTACTGTTGGCTGGATAGTTCTTTTGTGGGAGGCTGTCCTGTGCATCAAAGGATGTTTAGTATCATCCTTGTTCTCTACCAACTACTACCACTAGATGCTAGTAGCACTCACCTCCCCCAACTCCAACACAGTTGTGACAATCAAAAATACCTTCAAATATTGCCAAGTGTCCCCTGGAGGGCAAAATCATCTCCACTTGAGAACTGCTGATTGTGATACAAATTAAATTTGTCCACTAGAGATGCAAATGATTTTTTTGGTAGAAAATATCATTCTAAAAGTTACTGTTTTACTGCTCTATACCTTAACCAGTTTTATATCAAATTAACGATCTTATTCAAACACTCTTCTTTCCGCCACCACGGATACTTTGCTGTCTCCAATTATCTTTGAACAAGATTTACCATCTTGCCAGGTTAAATGAATGAATCTTTGAGTCATGTTCTCTTTATATTGGTATAAGAGTCATATTTTCAACTTTTGAAAAGCATATTTTAACAATACTTTACTTACATTATTTAACCATTATAACAACCATATAAACATGAGGCTTTGAGTGGTAAAGTAACTACCCAAAGTCTCATGACTTACAAGTTTTAGAGCCAGATTTGGAACCCAAGTTTGCATGGCCCAAATAGTGAGTTCTTAACCACCCTGCTATACTGTATTATGAAGCTAGCCCCAAAACTCTATGACCCAGCCTGCGACTATCATGCATGTAGCTTGCAATTACACCTCTGTCGTCTTGGCTGCCCACACTATATTCTATGAAGAGCCTTCATAGTTCAGAATCCAAGAACCAATCAGAGAAGCCCTTTAACTTTGGAACATGCTGTGCTCACTTAATTGTATTATCACAGGAGGCTGATTGAGGAGTACCTGGAATCTATAGCTAGTCAATTCAAGACACTCCTTGAACTTATCTCCACGAGTGAGTTGCTGCTTTCTCCAGGCAAAAGAGAGACCCAGCAGGAACTCTGCAGAGGCTCACTTATTCTGATACTGACTTTTTTGTCCCTCTTCCTATTTTACAAAAGGTGGATGGATATAGTAGTGTAAAGCACAAAGGCATCAAAGATTGATGATATCAGTACTTAAAGATATTTCGTTTAGGTCTATGCTGATCTTCATGTCTTCTCTAAGTATTTTTTTTTTTTTTTTTTTTTTTGAGACAGTGTCACTCTGTTGCCCAGGCTGGAGTGCAATGGCCCAATCTCAGCTCACTGCAACCTCTGACTCCTGGGTTCAAGCGATTCTTGTGCCTAAGTAGCTGGGACTACAGGCTTATGCCACCACTCCCGGCTAACTTTTGTATTTTTAGTAGAGATGGGGTTTTGCCATGTTGGCCAGGCTGGTCTTGAAGTCCCGGCCTCGAGTGATCTACCCGCCTCAGCCTCCCAAAGTTCTAGGATTACAGGCGTAAGCCACCACACCGGGCCTGTGAATGCTTATTAGACTTTCTACTTAAACAGCCATTTACCTGAGTCTTGAAGTTCTGAGGAGGTAACTCAGATTATACTTCAAGTAGCTGTATCTCAAGTTATACCTCAAATAGCTATAACCTGTAGAGTGCTTATCACATACCATTCTAAGCACCCTACATAGATCTCATTTAATACTCATAAAATTCTATTAGGATTGTGCCACTGCACTCCAGCCTGACTGATAGAGGGAGACTCCATCTCAAAACAAAACAAAACAAATAAAACAAAAACTCTATTAGGAGATACTGTTATTTTTCAGATGAGGAAAATGAGGCACAAAGATGTTAAGTAACTTGACCAAGGCCACATAAGTATTGGCAAAGCCAAATTCAAATTTGACTTCAGAGTCCATGCTTTTAACCACTGGACTCTACCGGTGGAAGTGATTGTCTACCAGATTGGCAGGAGTACAATGAGAGGGTCAGAAGAAGAAGATTTTGTCATGAGTGAAAGCCAGCTATGGGGTTGGTGGTGTGGGTAGTAAGAAGAATTTACCAAGACAGTTGTAGATAAAGAAAGGTAGATGTATTAGAGAAAGTATGAAAGTATGTTGCAAGGAAGTAATGGGCAAGTCAGCAAGAGAGGAGCTGACTGCAAGGAGACAAAGACTTGCTGGGGATTTTATAGGACAGTGCTTGTGCTGGAGAGAGCTACGTGCAGTAGTGGTAATGCCAAGGCTGCAGTGAGCTAACTTGCACTTTTCTATCAGCCAAGGGTCTGGTGATAGCTGGGCACAGGAAGATTGTGAGTTATTTGCGTAGGAGGGCTATGTGTCCTGGACTGCGAAGAAAGGCAGACTTAGAGCTTATCTGCTTTTTCTTTTTGCTTTCCTCTGCTCCCACTAGCTTGACTCCTTTTCCCTAATTAGGGCTCCGCAGACTTCACTGAGGATATGACTGGCTGAGTGTTTGGGAGTCCCAAATAGGTGGAGCATGTAAGATGACGGCTCTTCCAGACCTCTATTTTTATGTGGTCCTTACTGTCCTGCAAAGGTGCTGCAAGGCTCAGAAGAGAAGGTCCCTTGTTCTCGCCTATGATCACCCTGATAATACTAGATTTAGGACGTGTTGTTCAGCTGGTCTACAGCTGCTAGAAATAGCAGATTCATTTGGTGGGAAAGTTGACATCTATATTGGATAATCTCAGGTATTATTATTATTAATCTTTTTTTTTTTTTTGAGTTGGAGTTTCACTCTGTTGCCCAGGCTGGAGTGAAGTGGTGTGATCTCAGCTCACTGCAACCTCCACCTCCCAGGCTCAGGAGATTTTTGTGCCTCAGCCTCCCGAGTAGCTGGGGACTACAGGTACTCACCACCACCCCCAGCTAATTTTGTATTTTTAGTAGGGATGGGGTTTCACCATGTTGGCCAGGCTGGTCTCAAACTCCTAACCTCAACTGATCCACCCACCTTGGCCTCCCAAAATGCTGGCATTACAGGTGTGAGCCACCATGCCCAGCTATTACTATTATGGCTTTTAGTAAGCCACAAACCATGTGAAGAAGTAATGTTTACTTCTTGCAGTTGGAAACTTTGACTCAAATCACATTTAAGCATATTTGTAAGGTAAAAGAGTGATTAAAAAGCTTGAGACATTAGTAATAGAGATGATATATGCTGCCTGAAAATGATTTATTTCACCCAAATACCTATAGGAATACAAAGTGCTTTCCACCATTCATGCCACCTATTCTACTATATCCATGAAAGGTAGGGCAACCCTGAGAAGTGTTACTACACTTGACAACAAAGGAAAATGAGGCACCAACATGTTATTTGAGGCTACTCAAGTAGTCAGTGTTAGAGTCAGACTTGTTGGGTTTATTTCAGTATAAACTGTGAACTACTTATCCTTTCCAATCCAATATACTTCCTTCTCTCTCTCTCTCTCTCTTTTTTTTTTTTCTTTCCAATAGGCTTGCAATAAAGCAGTCACCAAAACAAAAGGAAAAAAAATTGTTTAGGGCATAATAAGTGTGGACCTGTCTGGAGGCCAAAGCAATTCCATCTTCAATGCCTAATCCACTACATTGGCTTCTGACTAACCCCAGGTCCGAGAAGGCCTCTAAGATTTTCCGTTTATCTACTGTCCCTATGTAAGACCAGGTACGTACTATAAATCCTGCCCTTAGATCAAACAATCTTGGTGTTATCATACTTCAATTGTACTACATGTCCCTTCTGAACCACTCTTTCTCTAGGGAATATAAGCTGTGAATCTGGAGGGTAATTGCCCAGGGATCCACCATCTTGTTTCGCCACAGCCCAAGACACAGACAAGGCTTCTGTTCCTAAGTCCTTATTAAATAGTTTTTTCTTTTTTCTTTTTTTTTTTTTTGGAGATGAATTTTGTTCTTGTTGCCCAGGCTGGAGTGCAATGATACGATCTCGGCTCACTGCAACCTCTGCCTCTGGGTTCAAGCAATTCTACTGCCTCAGCCTCCTGAGTAGCTGGGATTACAGGCTCCCCCCACCACGCCCAGCTAATTTTCTGTACTTTCAGTTGAAACGAGGTTTCACCATGTTGACCAGGCTGGCCTTGAACTCCTGACCTCAGGTGGTCCACCCACCTCAGCCTCCCAAAGTGCTGGGATTACAGGCGTGAGCCATGGCGCCCGGCCTAGATGTTTTTTTTCTAAGAAACGAAATTCGTCAGGCTATTCCTTTGGCCTCTCAGCTTCCTTGGACTTTGGCAGCAAACTTGCATAGATATGCCCACCATGGAACAGTCTACGTTTTTAGGGTCCTCTGTCTTTTGGGGAGTCCTTTGCTGCCAGAAGAGAAAGAGGAAGTCAGGGATGGAACGTAAGGGAAGTAACAGCAATGACTGGTCTTGCTGAAAAATGAAGCAGCTGAGTTGAAAGCACATGGAACTGGGAAAGCTGGGTTCTCAGTCCGACTCTGATGCTTGGCCGTGAGCATGTCATTTAACCTCCCCAAGCCTAAGGAAGCTGAGCCTCCCTCAAAATTAAAATTATTCATTTCTACCTCATGGTATTTTATTTAAAGAGTTCATGAATATAAAGCATCTAGCCAAGTGCCTGGTACCTGGTGGGTGTTCACTATTATTAGCTCCATCTTTCAATCCCAACTCTCCTCATTCCATCCTACAAACCTAAGATTTGTTCTTAAATTCAAATAACAAGTTATGAAATCACCTGAGAAACTCTAAAGGGTTCTGCAAATATTAAAGATGTTAAAGATTAAAAGACAGAGCTAAGCCTATCACCATGGCTAAAGGCAGTCATCCATAACCCTTGGAGTTTTAAAAATTATTATTCTTTCCTCTTCAAGGCTTCCCTTGATATTCATTTTAATTATTTAATAATTTTCACCTTATTAAAAAGCAAATGGGTACAGTGGAACATGTGGTATATTTTCTTTTAGTACCTAAAACTCCATATAAGGGTGACCCTCAGCCTTTGCAACATTAGATCATCCAACCTATGCATACCACCCACCTTTTCCTATGCAAGGACTCCTGAATCCCAGCCGTAAAATTGGATTGAGCTGCTCTGCCTTGCTCTCTTGGATTGCTTGCTCTGGGAAAAACCAGCCAACCCATTGTGAGAATACTCAAGCTATTCTGTGCAAAAACCCATATGGCAAAACAGCAGGACCACCTGCCAACAGCCAGCACCAGCTTGCCAGCCATGTGACAGGCACCATCTCAGAAGTAGGTCCTCCAACGCCAGTCAAGCCTTCAGATGACTGAAGCTCAGCTGACACCTTGATTTCAACTTTGTGAGAGACCCAGAGGTAGAATCGCCACCTAAGTCACTCCCAAACTCCTGACCAAAGAAACAGTACAAGGTGACTGTGTTTTAAGCTGCTAAGCTTTGGGTAACTTGTCATGCAGCATTAGATAACTAATACACGACTCCCTTCAAATTGTTGGCTGAGGCTGATTTGAATTGCTCTCTGCCACTCCCAACCAAAGAAATTCTGAACAACACACCTACTGTATCAGAATTGCTTGAGATGGGTCCTCGGCATCTGTATGGTTTAAAAGCTCTGCAGATGATTCTGATATGCAGCCCCATGTTAAAAACCTGTTTTATTTGGGGATGTAGATATTTAACATGTAATTATAACCCACTGCTTTCAAATCGGCTAAATTTCCTTCTTCCTTTCATGATACATTGTTAGCATTAGGTCCAGTTTTTAGGTCAATGGGAGCTCAGGTAGGCTTCTCCAAAATTAGGGAAATTTAAGAGTTTTATCTTCCCTCTATTTCTAACAGAGAAATGAGCAAAAAAGATTAATTTTCCTTACTTTACTCTTGAATATCCATCTTGGCTTCAGTGTTCCAGAGGAAGACCAGAGGTAATTTATGTGAAAGACTCCTTGGTTGTGGAATGATTTACAACTGCTCCCCTGACATTCTGTTGCCAGCCCCTGACACAGATGTACTAATTCTTTCATACAACATTCAACAATATATATATATACTGAGATGGAGTCTTGCTGTGTCGCCCAGGCTGGAGTACAGTGGCGCGATCTCAGCTCACTGCAAGCTCCGCCTCCTGGGTTCATGCCATTCTCCTGCCTCAGCCTCCCATTTGTTGGGACTACAGGCGCTCAACAAATATTTTTAAAGTATGCGTCAAGTTATCTTTTACCCAGAGAAAATGAGGGCAATGATGAGATACTGGTACTTCTGCTTGGTTCTCACTCATAGATATAAACCAAAGATACTGAATTTCCAAACCTGGAACTTGAAAATAAGAATCAATAAATTGCTCAGCGTCTCTTCCCCATCCCCTCTCTTTATCACAAACATGGAGGCAGTCACACATTAGCAAATTATTTTAAAATCTTACTAAGAAATCTAAATTACAAAGATCTTGGCCACCAATTGACAATGGAGTCAACCATCTACCTACTATCCCAGTAATTACCCTCACTTCCTCTCTCTTCACTTCACTCATGGAAACAGCCCCCAAATCCTATTATTTTTACTTCAGAAATCTCAAATTCAGACTTTCATTTGTCTCTGCAACTACAGCCTTTGTTCAGAGCACCTTTGCTTAATCCCTGTCTAGTTTATTACAACAGCCTCTTAACTGGTGGCTTTGACAATAATCTTCCTCTCTCCAGTCTACCCGGCACATAGCTGTCTGATTTGTCTTTTGATTATAGATTGTGAATTGTATCATGCCACTGATTTGACTAAAAATATGCCATTTCTGTCATGTACCCTCTAATGTGTACACTGGGAAGGGTATGCTACTTTTATAGTATTATTGCTGAAAATGTGTACCCTTGATCTAATTATGAGAAAACAGCAGATAAACCCAAATTAAAAAACATTCTATGAAACAAATGACCAGTACTCTTCCAAAGTGTCAAGGTCATGAAAGAAAAAGACTGAACAACTGTCACAGACTGGAGAAGACTAAGTAGGCACAACGACTAAAGGCAATGCCAGATCCTGGATTGGATTCTGGAACAGTAGATGAACATTAATGGGGAAACTGGTGAAGTGCAAATAAATTCTGTAGTAGTGCTATGGTACCAATGTTTTAGATTTGATCATTGTATATCATCAAGCAAAATGCTGACAGAGGAAGCTGGGTGAAAATGATATGAAGACCCTCTGTACTGCTCTTAGAACTTTCCTAAAGTCCAAAATTATTTCACAAAGTGATGGAAAAGAGATCAGGAAAAAAAAAAAAAAAAGCGTATCCCATTGCATCAAATTCAAATCAACTATATAGGCTTAGAGGAAAGAGAGAGAGAGAGTGAGAAAGAGAGACAGATAGAGGGGCGGGGAGCGTTGGAGAGAATATGAACGCATACCTAGCAGGTACATGAGATGAGAAGTGAATTTACAAGACAAACCATCAGCTCCCCCAAATGCACATATAGTATGAACATCCCACTGTGCTAAATGTGGTTTGACTCTTGAGAGAATGTGATGCCTAATTGCAAGTCAGTTACTTTATCTGGCACTCAACTGAAGAAACAGTGGTCTGTTCCAGCACTACAGGAAAAAAATGATTGTGCTAATTTATTGGATGTGGCAGAGAAGCCCTCACAATTTCCATCTGCCCTTTCTTCTTTAGCAATAGAAACCCTAGTTTTCAGATTAGAACATTGTCACCCTGCAAAAAGAAATTTCAATATTTCTCTATGTGTCTGGAAAAGAGTATAATGTAATAATAAAATGCAGAACTTTGGTGTCCATCATTTAGAACAGAATCAAATCTAGCTGTGTGATTTCAAGAAGCTAAGTCTTGAGACTTAGTCACCTTGTCTGTAAAACAGAGGTAATGACAAACTTGCTTTATAAAGTTGCTTTGAAGATTAAACTTTTTAACCTACGCTTTACATTTATCACAGTAATCTGGCACAGGACACATGGCCTTTATATATTAGTTATTATTATCTAAAGATGTAAACAAAAAGTCTAACGTTTGTAGCAGTGGAATGCTAAGAGTAAGACATTCAAGTACAGCTGTTGGCTTCTAGTTCTTCGGATACGGAGTTGATGTGTGTTCCAGTAATCCAGTAATCAATAGTTTTGAAATTGTGAGCTGGCACTCAGCTTTCTTTTTTCATTGTAGACTTTACTTCTTTGCTCACTCTTACATTCTATCCACCAAATCATCTAATCACTCTAGTTTCCTAAAATGAAGAATCTGTCCTTCTGATCTAGTGCCCAGAGAAGGGAAACTATGAAGGAAAGATGAATATCTTTGTCTGAGTGCCAATGCCAGCCCTCTCCCAGTCTAGAGACATCTTTACCTGATGGACTTTTCATCTTTCATTTTCTCTCTCTTTTCTTCCTTCTGCCTATATATAATTGATATCCCTATCAAATAGTTTAATTACTAAAATTAGGTAGATATATGTGTGTGGGGGGTGGGCAGGCTGTCACTCTGTCACCCAGGCTGGAGTGCAGTGGTATGATCTCAGCTCTCTGCAACCTCCAGCTACCAGGTTCAAGCGATTCTCCTGCCTCAGCCTCCCTAGTAGCTGGGATTACAGATGAGCACCGCCACGCCTGGCTAATTTTTGAATTTTTAGTAGAGATGGGATTTCACCAAGTTGGCCAAACTGGTCTTGAACTCCCGACCTCAAGTGATCTACTCACCTCAGCCTCCCAAAGTGCTGGGATTACAGGCGTGAACCACTGCACTCGACCTAGACAGACACACTTTTTTTTTTTTTTTTTTTTGAGACAAGAGTCTTGCTCTGTCACAGGCTGGAGTGCAGTAGCACGATCTCAGCACACTGCAACCTCCTCCTCCTGGGTTCAAGTGTCTTTTCTTCGAAAACATTATCTGGATTTTTGCTTTAATCTCTTCCCTTTGCTATTATTGTCTAGCCTAAACCTTTATCATGCCATTTCAGGATTCTTTAAACAATTTTCTCATCTGGTCTTCCTGATGACAGTTCATCTCCTGGCTCTTGTCTAATGAATCATTCTATAATACTACTTTCATCATAGGACTCTAGTGCTTTAGAATCTAAAAAACAATCTCCATTGCTTAGTGATTTATCCAAACTTTTGGTCTGACCTGTAAAGTTCCTAATAGTTTTATACCACCTGAATTATTGAATATGATTTCTCCTGCTTCTTCACATGGTTTATAATCAGACAGGTCTTTGCTTACCTTTCCTCCTTGCTCATATTGTTATTCTTCCACTACACCAAAGATGGTTGTATTTTGCTGTCCAGAATCAGTTTTACCTTTTGGTAATATTACTCAGAATTTTGGGGGGAACCATCAGACCCTTACTTAGAGTCCATAAATTTGGAAATGGCTGACTCCGCAGCCAGCTCTAGGGTACCATGTGACCCAAACCCGGCCAATCATAGCACCTCAGCCCTTGGTTATAGCACTTGAGTCAGTGAAGGGCATAAGATCCAACTTGGTCCAATCTGGCCCTACCTAGAGCTTCTGTTAGAATTTTTAGAAAAGAATAGTGTTTGGGAAAGCCAAGAAATAGCAAGGGACAAGTTCCTGATGATGATATAATTTGAGCCTCTAGATCTACCTATGCCTGATCTTTTTAGTTACAAACAATAAATCCTTTTGCCTTTTGGCTTAAACCAACTTGAATTGGTTTGCAAGGAGTACTCCTACCTCTTTGCTTCTTTGAGTTAAGTTCACTCTTCAAGATCTAGCTGTCACACCACTTTCAAACTGTTCTTTCCTTTCTTTAATTCCCATTACATCCTGCTTAACCCATACTGTTTTAACACTAAATTGTCTCAACTGTTTAACATTTTCCAGTTTTGCTTTCCCAATGGGCCATAAGTTTACTGAGGGCTTGGACCATGAATTACATTTCTCTTAGTTCTCAACACTTAAGAATGTTTCATACTTGAGATGCAGATTGATAAATTCTTAAGATAAGTTATTTTCTTTAAGAAATTAGCAGTAAGAATCTCAAAAACAAATGAAAACTGGGCAAATTATTGCTAATCAGGACCTAGATAATTAGGTAATTCTGTTCCATCTTCCTGATTTCAAAAGACACATCGGGAGTGAAGGGAAAAATGATACCTGTTGGGCCTTTGGTGGGGCCCAGTAACAACGGCTTGTTTTAAAATGTAGATGCTATTATTTAGGTATGGTGAGGCCAGCAGACAATGAGATGACTGCCACTGAAGAGATGGCTTGTGACTCACAGTTCCCAAGAGGGAGGGGGCACAACATGCCACACAGGGCCACACGGGGAAGCACCAGTGTTGGTCAGGAGGCAGAAGCAGCAAGAGGAAACCATGGGCATGAGCCTTTATCATCATTTCTACATGACAGAGAAGGGGAGGGGAGGGCAAGGGAGGAGAGGGAAGGGGAGGGGAGGGCAAGGGAGGAGAGGGAAGGGAAGGGGAAGGGAGGGAAGAGGAAGGGAAGGGAGGGAAGAGGAGGGAAAGGGAGGGGAAGGGAGGGGAGGAGAGGGGAGGAGAGGGGAGGGGAGGGGCAAGGCAAGGAAGGAGCAAGGCAAGAAAAAAGGCAAGGCAGATGTAGGATTGGTTAGTTTTAATAATTTCAGCTGTCTCTGGGGTGCAGGGACTATCCAGAGTTGTGTGGTACCTGGCCCTAGGTTGATTAGGGCAGGGGAAAGTTGGCTTGTATATAAGAGTTCAATAAAGGAGGTGGTTGGGAGATATGAGTTCTGCACTGTTCAGTTTGCAAATGAAAGGCACAGAGGAGTTTTGACTATCTCTAGGAACTAGCTAGTCCTGGGAGAGTCAATCTCTCCCTGGGCAGTGAGGCTGCAGATGCCAGGATATCAAGAATACCGAATATAAGAAGGTATCTTTATACACTCCCCTCTTTCCCACTGGGCTCAGAAGAGATTAAACAATAAGAACAAACTGATGGTGGCCAAAATGTCTGCTTAATCATAGACAATAAAGCTAAGCTGGAAGAAATATGTTAATGTGAGAGTAAAAGGAGCCTCCTAACTCTATCCAGAAATAGTCAGACTTACATCATAATAGGCAGCACTAAATGAGGACAAGTAGGAAGAATTTTATGGAATGAGTAACAGAGAAGAAATTGCGCTTGATGTAAGCAAATGTAATCCTAGGAGGAAAAAATAAGGTCAGGGGCTGAGCCAAGCAAGCCCAGTTTATTCTTTCCAGATGTACCAATCAGACGACTTGCTCTACGTTTCCCAAACAGGATGAGTAAAGAATAGAAGACAAGGACAGTTGCTTGATTGAACTCCCTTTCTGTGGATAGAAACCTCAAACATGAGAAAGAAATATCACTCCCCCCAACACACACACACCACGAAAGATTGACTTTTCTAGAGATTCTAGGAAGATAAAATTCTGACACATTCCTAGTTATGATTCCAGCTTCAATGTTTTACATTTTAAATCCAGACTTTTAGCTAATTGATGTTCAGAAGAAGAGAAATGATTCAACCCACATAGGGGTCCATAGGTGGGTTCCTACACTATAAAATTTAGGGTGAACTTTCAGACTCTCTAGTATGTGGGGAATATCCTGCTATGGCTGTTGGTTTTATACTTTCCCTATTTAGACTTTTTTTTAAAGAGCCAGGGGAAGGGCCAATAGACCCAGACACTGGGGAAGTATCATCTGGCAGATATGTTAGTAATGAATGACCCAGACAGGATGCTTGAGGCCTAGAAAGGCCTCCAGGTGATATGGGAAAACAGGAGAAAGTCATTTACAGTAGCATTCATGTTTACTGTCAACATTTATTCATCTGTGTTAGGGTCAGCAAATTATGTCCTATTGGTCAAATCTGTTTTGTTTTGTTTTTTAAGTTCTATTGGCTGGGCACTATGGCTCATGCCTGTAATTCCAGCACTTTGGGAGGCAAAGGCGAGCAGATCACTGAGTCCAGGAGTTCAAGACCAGCTTTGGCAACCTGGCAAAACCCCGTCTTTATAAAAAATACGCAAAATTAGCTGGGCATGGTGGTGTATGCCTGTGGTCCCTGCTACTCAGGAGGCTGAGTGGGAGGATTGCCTGGGCCTGGGAGATTGAGGCTGCAGTAAGCCTGTATCACGCCATTGTACTCCAGCCTGGGTGACACAGTGAGACCCTATCAAAAAAAAAAAAAAAAAAAGTTTTGTTGAAACGCAGTCACATCACTCCTTTTTGTGTTCTCTGTGATTGTCTGCATGCTATAACAGCAGAGTTGAGTATTTGTAAGAGGTCTCATGGCCTGCAAAATTGAAAATGTTTATGCACTGATTCTCTGTAGAACAGTGGTCACCAAGTTTTTGGCATCAGGGACTCGTTTCATGAAAGACAATTTTTCCCACAGACCCCGGGTTGCAGGGGGATGGTTTTGGGATGATTCAAGTGCATTACATTTATTGTGCACTTTATTTCTATTATTATTACATTGTAATATATAATGAAATAATTATACAGCTCACCATAATGCAGAATCAATGGGACCGCTGAGCTTGTTTTCCTGCAACTAGACAGCCCCATCTGGGGGTGATGGGAGACAGTGGCAGATCATCAGGCATTAGATTCTCATAAGGAGCACACAACCTAGATCCCTCGCATGCGCAGTACATAATAGGGTCCGTTCTTCTATGAGAATGTAATGCCAAAGCTGATCTGAGAGGAGGTGGAGCTCAGGAGGCAATGTGAACGATGAGAAGTGGCTGTAAATTCAGATGAAGCTTCACTTGCTTGCCTGCCACTCACCTCCTGTGTGGCCTGTTTCCTAACAGGTCACCGAATGATATTGGTCCGTGGCCTGGGGTTTGGGGACCCCTGCTATAGAAGTTTGTCAATGCCTGCTCCATATATGTTCATTGTATGTTTACAGATTGCCCTCACTGTGCAAGGCACAGTGCTATGAACAAGGACAACCTATGCCTTAAATGAGTTCACATTCTACTGGGGAACCAGATATTTTAGCAGTGTGAGAAACTTAGTAACTGAGGAGTGACTCTTTGGGGGATGATAAGGTAAGGGGTTGAGAGGGAAGTCATGGGATTGACTGGAAAGATGGCCCGTGGCCCACATGGGAAGGACATTATATGTTATGTCAGGAAACTTAAGGCTCTGCCCAATAAACAGTGGAACACCATGGAGGGATTTGAATCAGAAGAGTAACATAATCAATTCACATTGGACAAAAAAGTTATTTATTGAAAAAAGAATAATCTGGAGTCACTCTATATCTAGTGGCACTGGAGGAAAATCGGGAGGCTGGCAGATTAGTTAATAAGTGTTGGCCCAATGACTGGACTATACCAAGCCCTGACCCAAATAATTTTTATGTAATGTATTGATTAGCAAGTAAAGCACACACCATCATTTCATTGGGCATAGAGCATAGAACACAAAAAAGTAAACCAGGCCGGGCGCTGTGGCTCAAACCTGTAATCCCAGCACTTTGGGAGGCCGAGATTGGCAGATCACAAGGTCAAGAGATCGAGACCATCCTGGCTAACAAGGTGAAACCCCGTCTCTACTAAAAAAAATACAAAAAAACTAGCCGGGCGAGGTGGCGGGCGCCTGTAGTCCCAGCTAATCGGGAGGCTGAGGCAGGAGAATGGCGTAAACCCGGGAGGTGGAGCTTGCAGTGAGCTGAGATCGCGTCACTGCACTGCAGCCTGGGTGACAGAGCGAGACTCCGTCTCAAAAAAAAAAAAAAAAAAGTAAACCAAAGCCAAACATTAATTAAATATACATATTTAGTTAATTATGCTTATAGTGTGGGTATATATTAAATCAGAGAGAATTCATTCCTTGAAGATTTAGTTGAGTTTTTTTTCTGTTTAAACACGAAGATAAAGTTATTTTCACTTGTCTTCTTAGAAGCAAACTCTCCCATCTCTACCCCACTGTTCACCTTTCTTCTTTCATGTTTTAATTTTTTATTAAAGACAGGGTCTCTCTCTGTTGCCCAGGTTGGAGTGCAGTGGTACAATCATAGCTCACTGCACCCTTGAACTCTTGGGCTCAGGTAATCCTCCTGCCTCAAGCCTCCCGAGTAGTTAGGGCTAATTTTTCAATTTCTTGCATGTTGCCCAGGCTGGTCTCAAACTGTTGACCCCAAGCAATCCTCCCACCTCAGACTTCCAAAGTGCTAGGATTACAGGTGTGAGACACTGTGTCCAACCCACCCTTCTTCTTGATAAGAGATGAGAGAGATTTGATTGGATTAGGTATCAAGTATTATGTGTTTCAGATCCATGGAGATGATATTTAGTCTAAGCCAGATAAGGTAATTCTATATTTTTTGTTTATTATTTAGAATGTGATACACTTCTGGGAAATCTGCTGGGGGCCTTCCAAGAAAAGTATCCCTACAGAAGAAGAGACATATGGAGGAGGAAACACACCTTTTTCTTTGCTGGATTTGCTGTATCTGGGTGTGATGCCTGGAACTGTGGCAACCATGTTTTGATCATGGGGGACTAAACTAATATGCTAAAAATACCAGAGCAAAAGCCTGAGAAAAACTGGGTCCTTGATGGTACTGATGACCCAGCCTAGGGTTATTAGAGCTTGAAACTTCATTTTATTTTACATAGTAAATGTCTATATTGTTTAAGCTGGTTTTAGTTGGGTGTTCCGTTCATATTGTTTAGAGCATCCTGACATAGGTTCTCAGCGAAAACAATACATATGAGGGTTCTTTTTTGTTTGTTTGTTTTTGACAAAGTCTCACTCTATTGGCCAAGTTGTAGTGCAGTGGTGCAATCTTGGCTCACTGCAACCTCCACCTCCAGGGTTCAAGCGATTCTCCTGCCTCAGCCTCCCAAGTGGCTGGGATTACAGGCCAGCGCCACCATGCCTGGCTAATTTTTGTATTTTTAGTAGAGACAATGTTTCACTATGTTGGCCAGGCTGGTCTTGAACTTCTGACCTCAGGTGATCTGCCTGCCTTGGCCTCCCAAAATGCTGGGATTACAGGCATGAGCCACCATGCCTGGCCATATATGAGGTTTTAATCTATCAGTAAAAGGACTGAGATGTATATGTTCTGCTGGAGCAGTGCTTTTCAAAACTTTAACGTGCCTGTGAATCACCTCGGGATTTTGTTTAAATGCCGAGTCAGATTCAGTAGGGGAGGTCTGAGATACTGTATTGCTAAGAGTATCCCAGGAGATATAAATGAGCTGGTGCAGGGTTCATACTTTGAAGTAGCAAAGGTGGACTGCAGGTATCACTCATTAAGCGTTGGGTAGAGGGGAACCTTCCAGAGACTGAAAGGATTTTAAATAGAGAGATAGGAGTCATGATAGGGTGTTAGAGTGATTCTGCTAATTCAAATAGGATAGCCCACTCTTACCTTTTATTAATAATTTCAGAAAAGGTCAGGTCCAGATGATAAAACCAGGCCAAGATCTTGGAGACTGGCTTTGCAGTGAAGAAGGAAGTAGAAAGTGCCTTTCTTACTTGTATGAGGGCCTCAGACAAAACACAAATCTGTGCTTCTGGCAGAGCTTTCAGATGAATTTTATAGGGCTTTTGCCCTGGACATCCTGTGGTACATCTTTGCCACTAAAAGTAATTTTAAAAAACAAAAATAATCTGTAAGCTAAATATAAGGAAGTCCAACCAAATTCTGATATTTTCCCCCATGATTATTATTTTGATGCTTCTTGGGGAAGTAAATACATAATTCAGCCGAGCACAGTGGCTCACACCTTTAATCTCAGCATTTTAGGAGGCTAAGGTAGGAGGTTCGCTTGAGTCCGGGAATTGGAGACCAGCCTGGGCAACATAGTGAGACCTTGCCTCTACAAAAAATTAACAAAATTAGCAGGGCATCGTGTTGCATGCCTGTGGTCCCAGCTACTTGAGAGGCTGAGGATGGAGGATGGCTTGAACAAAGGAGGTCAAGGGTGCAGTGAGCCATATTCATGCCACTGCACTCCAGGCTGGGCAACAGAGCAAGACCTGGTCTCAAATACATGCATACATACATACATACCTGCTCAAAATGTTTTATTTGGGTGCAGTTGCTTGGCTAATACCCTAAGCATGCACGGGAAAGCATTGAATAATGTCAGTTCAGAGTATTCTTTTAACTTGAAATGTTCCCCAACAACAAAAAGATGTAAAGGTTATGGGATGTAAAGATATCTTTGTAGGGACCACTGTAGGACCCCTAGAGAGACTTATTCCTGGCAGTACATACCCTATGAGGTTTCTCTGTGAACTAACTTAGCACTAATCAGTTACATAAGATCCATATCACTTCACTTTTTAACCATCCCCTCGAAAATTAACAACAATAATAGAATTTTCATTCCAAGTTTGAGAATAACCACTGAGCGCATTAAAACTACGTGCATACAAAAACTGCAACTGGATTCTGGTTCCTGTGATTAAGAAAGAATATAAAAATTCACTAAAGGTGTTCTATGAGTCACCAAGAGTAATAAGACAAAAAACAACTTAATTATTGTATAAAATATTTAAATGGAAAAACTCACTAAAGGCACAAGGTGACTATTTACAGGAGCTCCATAGTGGAGAGCATTCTTATTATTTTAAGAGCAAATTATAATATCCTTCGTGTGGATCCAGGGACAAGAACAAAGAATACAAAGGCAAAACTAGCTAGTTCTCAAAGATAGTTTTGCATAAAGAACAGAATTAATAGAGGAATCCCAGGAGTAAAAATAATAAATCCTAGAATGATGATGAGAATTGTAAGGGAGCCCTTGTATTAAGTGAAAAAAGCCCCTACTTGCCTTTGCCTTTTTCCTTGAGGTTCTAGATCAACAGCAGTATGAGTTATTGTTGATATATAAACTAGATTTTTAACATAAAGCGTAAGAAATTGTTTATTTTCTCTATAAACAGATTCCGTGGGCAATCTAGTCTTTCAGTTTTGGTCAGCAAAATATGCATTTTCTTACCCGACTAAAATGCTAAATCACTACAAACAACAATTATTTACAAATTAATAAGATTTCCAGAAGTAAAACAACTTAATGAAACTTATTTAAAGATAGACAGGACCAACTTTAGCAGAGGCAGTAGATCCAGTAATCATTTCTTGGGCTTGCTTTCAAATTGAGGCTTTGCTTATTAATAGCCATATGACTTTGAGCAAGGTACTTAATTATAGTGTGCTCACTGGTTTTTTAAAAAGTGTGTGTCGGGGGCTCCCAGCTATTCCAACCCAGGCAACACAACAAGTCCCGGTTTAAAAACAAACAAACAAACAAAAAAACCAAAAAAGATGATACCATTGTATTAAGTTATATGCAATGATACATTACAGGGTTTAGTGCAGCGTCTGGCACTTGTAAATTCATTTATTCATTTCAAAAAGTGGTTATAGAAAAATCTCACTTTACTAGATTCTGGAGATACAAGCACGAACAAAACAGATGTGCCTCCTGCCCTCAGACATACAGTCTACAAGGCAAGGCAGTTAAAAGGTCAGCTAAAACCAACATAATACATATTACAAACTTTCAATGAGGCATTTAACTGGGAAATGTGAGGCTAATAAAAATACATTTAGTAGCTGCTAAACGTTGACGTTTAAAAATATGTATATATACTTAAGATTAATAGATGAGTAGACTTGCACATTTCAAAACCCTTACTTACAAACATTTATTGATTATGAACCATCCTTGAAAATAACGATGGAGTACCTTCATTGGTATGACTGGGAAAACAAGTTGAGTCTTCCTGGTTCAGACAATAGAGCATGGAGTTTAGTGAGTTAACATTGATATAATTAGTGGACCTTATTTGAATTCACCAGATGGATGAATTTGTGTGTGGTGTTCATTTGTGTGTGAGTTGGTGTGTATATTAATTTTAAAATTTTATTTTATATTTTGTGGGGCGGTCTCCTGAGCCAAAGTGGGCTGAGAGAAACGCCTTCATTTTTATGCAATTGTATCTTGTGTATAGATTTCTGTGACCACTGCTGTAGCCAAGATACAGGACAGTTCTACTACAAGTTTCCTTTGAGCTACCATTTCATAAACACAGACACTGCCCTTACTCCCCACCACCCCCAACCCCCAGTGACTAATCATGTTTTTCATCTCTATAATTTTGTCATTTTGAAAATGCTATATAAATGTAATCATATTACTTGAAGCCAGGAGTTCAAAACAAGCCTGGGCAACCAAGCAAGGCTCCATCTCACAAAAGAAAAAAAAATCAGCCAGGTGTGGTG
The DNA here is from genome assembly GCF_047675955.1 of Chlorocebus sabaeus. NCBI lineage: Eukaryota > Metazoa > Chordata > Mammalia > Primates > Cercopithecidae > Chlorocebus > Chlorocebus sabaeus. Next base: position 22,559,506 of record NC_132915.1, read on the forward strand.
GCACACATCCGTAGTCCCAGCTAGTCACAGAGGCTGAGGCAGGAATATCGCTTGAGCCATGAGCTCAAGACTGCACTGGGCCACTGTCACACCACTGCATTCCAGCCTGGGTGAAAGAGTGAGACCCTATATCTAAAAAAACAAAAATAAAATAAAATAAATGCAATCATACAGTATGTAACCTTTTGAGACTGCTTTTTTTTTTTTCCCATTCAGCATCATCCCTTTGAGATTCTTCCAAGTTATTACATATATCAAGAGTTCATTACTTTTTATTGCTGAGTAGTATTCCATGGTACGGATATGCTACAGTTTGTTTAACCATTCATCTGCTGAAGGACACTTGGGTTGTTTACAATTTCTGGCTTTTACAAATAAAGCCGCTATGAACTTTTATGTACAGGTTTTTGTGGGTACATGTCTTCATTTCTCTGAGATAAATCTCTAAGAGTGCAATTGCTGGGTTGTATAGTAAGTGTATGTTCAGTTTTGCAAAAAAAATCACTATACTCTTTGCATGACAGTTCCCAGCGGACTTGGACTGATCGAATTCTCCCCAGTTTCTCACTTGTATTAATAGTTCTCAAGAATAACCGTAGAATGTGCTAGGAATGCAATATCCTGAGGTGAGGGACTGGTTAAAACATCCCAGGCTCTGTTCCAGTCCCTCCTAGAAACAGGATGTCCTTCATCATTTTAGTCCAGCATGTCATGTTGCCTCCAGAATGTAAAATCCAAGATGGTCTGCTTTCCAGGGTCACTCAGCTGTGGTGCAAATGGGGTACATACTAATGAGAGTCCATCCTCCTGGGGCAGCTTTCATGAGTCTTGGGAGATTGGCCCACAATGAATCCTATGCTTCTGTTGTCCCTTGTTGCCTAGCTGTAAATAATAAATTCACTTCGTGTAACTTGTACACATGGGTGTTCTGTCTCACCAGACTCAGCTGGTAACCAATGCACAGCAAACCTGCTTCGCACTCTTTTCCAGAGTGGCTGCACCATGTTACGTTCCTAGCAGCAGCGTACAAATGCATGTAAGCAGTTTAAGTGCTTAGCCAACAGTTCTTCAGAATAACTAACAAAAGTATAATGATGCTTTTTACTTATTAATTCCTGCAGATTAATTAGTCTCCTCCTGATAAAAAACATTCCAAATCTTGCAGCTCAAATCACTCTTCAGTTTGGGAAGATATTAATGGAAGAAACTCACTGCAAAGAACTTAGGTCAAGGAAGTCCTAAGAAAAGTGTTTTAAAACAAGGCTAAAACTTTATTCTAAAGACAACTGAGAGCAGGGAAGGTAACTAACATTTATTGAGCCTATACCAGGCATTTTTCGGTCTTTATCTCATTTATTCCTCCCAATGACCCTGTAAAAAGGGTAATATGTCTATTTTATAAATTTTACAATTGGTAGGCTTGGTGGCCCATACCTGTAATCCTAGTACTTTGGAGGCCAAGGCAGAAATATTGCTTGAGCTCAGGAGTTCAAGACCAGCCTGGGCAAAATAATGAAACCTCATCTCTATTAACAATTTAAAAAAACATTAGCCAGGAGTGGTTACGCATGCCTGTTGTCCCAGATACTCAACAGGCTGAGGTGGGGGGATCACCTGAGGCCAGGAGATCGAGGCTTCAGTAAGCCATGATCACATCACTGCCCTCCAGCCTGGGTGACAGAGCCAGACTCTGTCCTCCCCCCTCCCCCCCCAAACAAATAAACACAAAAAAGAAAGAAAAGAAAAAGAAATATAAGAAACATTGCAATTGAGGCTTTACATAATGTTTCATACAGGTCATGGAGTTACGAGGTGGCGAAGTGAGAATGAGAGGCCCATACTTCTATCTTCTGCTGCCTTCAGCTCTGGGCAAAGAAACACAGAGGGCAATCAATACATTTGTCGAAGAAAAGAAAAAAGAATAAATGAATGAGTGAGTTAACTTCAGCTCTGCTATTTATGTGTCCCTGGGCAGGAAAATTAATTTCTTTGAGTCGATTTCTTCATTTCTTATAGCAAGATAATAATGACATCTAGTTCACAGAGCTAAGGGACAAATAAGGTGATAAACTGGGAAAACAATTTGAAAAACATTAGATAAACGAATGTTAGCTAGCATAATATTTAAAAAGTACAATCACAGTCCTAAACAAATACTGATAAAATATAGGTATGAGACATGGGTGGTGTATGAAGATCACTTAATATCTCTGATTCCCTGGTTTCGTCACCTGTAAGATCACAATTGAGTTTAAAGTTGAGCACCTTCATGACACAGACTGTAAGACTTAACAAGTTAGGAAACAGAGTCAAGCAAGTCTCTGCACATGACATTAATTTGAAAATGTTTATTGTACCTCCGAGGATATTGCAAAGTATGGAGCTGAGTATCTTTATCCATGACATTCCGGCCTTCATCAATTAGGTCATTGAGACCTATATCAATACATGTAACGCATTACATGTATAACTTGTGTGCATGTGTCTATGAGAACAGTATTAGAAACAGTTACTACTATGAGAGTTTATACATAACTTCCAAACAATTAGTGTTTGGAAAAACAGACATTAGATAGAAAATCTGGAAGAATTGACAAAGAATTGGTATATTGTGTCTGGAGAGGAACATAGTTGGCTAGGGACGAGGTAAAGCAATTATTCACATTTGGCCGAGTGTGGTGGCTCATGCCTGTAATCCCAGCACTTTGGGAAGCCCAGGTAGGTGGATTGCCTGAGTTCAGGGAGAGCAGCCTGGGCAACATGGTGAAACCCCATCTCTACTTTAGTATTTTTTTTTTTTTTTTTTTTTTTTTTTTTGAGACAGAGTCTAACTGTGTCGCCCAGGCTGGAGTGCAGTGACGCGATCTCGGCTCACTGCAAGCTCCGCCTCCCGGGTTCAGGCCATTCTCCTGCCTCAGTCTCTCGAGTAGCTGGGACTACAGGCGCCCGCCACGACACCCGGCTAATTTTTTGTATTTTTTAGTAGAGACAGGGGTTTCACTGTGTTAGCCAGGATGGTCTCGATCTCCTGCCCTCGTGATCTGCCCGCCTCGGCCTCCCAAAGTGCTGGGATTACAGGCGTGAGCCACCGCGCCCGGCCAGTACAAAAATTAGCCAGGTGTGGTGGCGCATTCCTGTAATACCAGCTACTCGGGATGCTGAGGCAGGAGAATCGCTTGAGACTGGAAGTCAGGGAGGTTGCAGTGAGCTGAGATGGTGCCACTGCACTCCAGCCTGGGCGACAGAGCGAGATTGTCTCCAATTCATATTTGTAATCCTTTGCACTTTCTTTTTGAATTTTGAAACATGTATTACTGCATTACTATTAATAGACTCACATTTTAGAAAACTTTTATATAAAAATGTTAATATAAGTCATTTTGAGGGTTACTTTTATTTCAACTATTAATTTAAATTATGAAAATATGAAGCCACTTCACTTTCAATATGACTGTAACTTTTTAACAAACTTTGTGGTCACTGGGCATATTTAACCTTTTGAATAAAGCGATCTTTCCCTTTTATCATTATTTTGTAAGACTCATTTGCCAGGTGGTGGATTAACTTGAATAGAATAAGTTATTTCTTAAGAATAACTTAGTTATTTCCCAAGAGCCACCCTTAGATGCTGGTAGGTGTCACGGTCTTCCCAAGACCAGCTGCTGGATAGAAAGTCCTCGCATTTTCCTCATCTGCTGCCATCCTCAGTAAGGGAGGAATTAGGACTGCCGCAAGCCCCTAAAGACAGGAAAGATGGGACGGGCGCGATGGCTCACGTCTGTAATCCTAGCGATTTGGGAGGCCAAGTGGGGTGGATCACCTGAGGCCAGGAGTTCCAGACCAGCCTGGCCAACATGGTGAAACCCCATCTCTACTAAAATTACAAAAATTAGCCGGGCGTGTTGGCGCGCGCCTGTAATCCCAACCACTCGGGAGGCTGAGGCAGGAGAATCGCTTGAACCCAGGAAGCAGAGAGGTTGCAGGGAGCCGAGACGGCACCACTCACTGCACTCTAGCCTGGGCGGCAGAGTGGGGGAAAAAAAAAAAAAAGAAAAAAGAGTGAAAAGATGGCGCTCACTCCCCACCCCCTTAATTAAAAATAGGAATTTATTTAGGAAGCGAATTAAAACTTAAATTAGGATGGATACAAGACGTTCCTTCTAGACTTTCTGAAATAAAAATTCCTAATAAATTCATCAAAGCCAAACTTTTCCTTTTTGCCTTGCCCTTCTTTGCTATTGCCTGGGCCTGCGTTCAGCTTCCCGCTCCGCAATCCGGCACTCGCAGGCTCTTAAGTCCCACCCACGCGGCCGCGCACAGGTAACTGCGGCGCTAGCCCCACCCCACCTACGAGCTCCTCCTCCGTCCACCTCCCTAGGGCCTCGGCCCCGCCCTTGGAAGCGTGATCATGACGTCAGCACGCTGTCTCCGAAGCCCGGCAGCAAATGAGCGCAGACCGCACGGGCCCTCCGCGTACCGCGGCACACGCATGCGCGTTGGTTCTGGGAGCCCTGAAGACCTGGCGGAGCCCAGCGCGGATGGAGGCCTGAGGGTGGCGGGGGCGGAGCGCGCCGCGAGCTGGGGGCATGTCCGCGGCGGGCGCCGTCTAGAGGAAGGCCAAGCAGCCGCCACCACGCTGTCGGTCGCGGCGAGACGCAAGCGAGCCAGGCCGAGGGCCGCGGCGGCGATGCAGCGACGGCGGCGCCCTCCGCCACCCACCTCCCGGCTGCCCGAGGGCTGCGGGGGAGGCGGCGGTGGGAGCGAGGAGGTGGAAGTGCAGTTTTCCGCTGGGCGTTGGGGCTCGGCCGCGGCGGTTTCGGCGGCGGCGGCGGCGGCCACGCGCAGCACCGAGGAGGAGGAGGAGAGGCTTGAGCGTGAGCACTTCTGGAAGATCATTAATGCCTTCCGCTACTACGGGTAAGGAGCCCGTGGCGGACCCCGGCCCAGACCGTCGGGGCGCCCACTGGTGGCGGCAGACCCGCCGAAACGGGGGCGCTCGCCGTCCCGCCGCCACGCCTCCGAGGCGTCGGGACCCGGCTGCTGCAGCTGACCTCCGGGCCCCGAGTCACCTCGCACCACCCCAGCCCCTCCCGGCCCTGCACACCCGCGTGTCCGCCGCGCCGTCTGCTGCACAGCCTCGTGTCTTCTGACCTCAGGATCAGATTAGCTCTCCTGCCTCCGTCCTCTTAAAGGTTTGGCTTTGAGGCCGGTGGGGGTGACCGGAGAAGCGCTGTAACAATTTCAGATAGAAGACGATGGTGGTAGAATCGTCCACTGCTGGGCTGATTGGTGTGTGTGGTCGATGTCCTTCAAACTGAACACATGGAGAGCCCAAGTTCACCTACGCGTGGGATGCTGTAGGACGTATTTTCCCAAACTGTTACCAGTGCTTGTAAGAGCAGTTTAAGATTTCCACCCACCCCTTCTTTGGCGCTATGAACGCACTTGCACACTTGTGTGAGCGATTGAATGATGCTGCTCAGTATCTTTAACTGGTGGGTGATTAAGGGCGGAAGTGGTCCTGATATTCTAAAATTTGCTAATTATTAGGAGAGAAATGAGAGAAGTCACAATAAGAGCTGCCTTTACGTTCTTTTTTCCTGCAAAAATGTGTCTAATTTTCCCTGCTGTGCTAGGCACTGTGGTAGGACCTTTTTAAGTACACTCCTCATTCATAAAACCAGCTCCCTAACTTCCACGTTTCTTCTAGATAGATGTAAAAGTAGTTTAATCACAGAATTATAATTCCAAGAGCTGAAAGGGACTTAACTGGATTTTCAGGTGAAGATAACACTTTTATTCACGTAAGAGATATGAGTCCACCGGTGACTATGTTCTGAGTCTGCAATTGGAATCAGACAGACATGACCTCCTACGCAGGTAAACCTGTTCCCGTAAGTGGGTTCCTGCTGTGATTTATGCAAACTTTTTAAATATTGTTCATCTCATGTATTATATTTGTTTATATAAATCTCTTGCTTTGCTGTGACCTCCTCAAGGGCAGGGGCTGAGTCTTACTTATTTTTATGTCACTAGTGCTTGGCATATGTTGTTTAAGCTCTATTTTTAACAAAACAAATGGTAGCAAAGAAATACATTTCTCATTCCCAAATAGTCTGTCAAGTTTTTGACGGATAGTTAAATTGGTTTACTAGTCTGAATTTAGAAGCTTGCTTAATGAAAGCTTAAAGTTATTTGGAATCTGATTGTACATGTGATAGGAACTTTTGAACTTCGAAGATCTTGATGAAATAATTTACTGATTAAACCCAGAAATAGGGACCAGGGACAGCATTACTTTACAGAGCCCAAAAGAGGAGTTTGGATATTTTATTTCTCCGGATTTAGTAGTAACAGAGGGAGCAAGGCAGACCATCAGAGAATTGAATTTGATGCAGGAATTGTGACTGAAATAACCATGCAGTTAGGGAAGGCAGCTAACATCAGATAGCTAAGAGTGGGAGATACAGAAAAGTCTGGTACATTTTGCTCTTGAAAAATCTAGAAAGAATATTGGGAAATGTTTTGGGAATATAGTGGACCCATTTAGTTAAGTGTGTAGTTGTACTTACTTTTAATATATTAGGACCAATTTAAAATTGATGTTTGTGGGTAAGAATGGGATGGGACTTTATTGGGGTAGGGGTTGATCAGGAACAGAAGTGTGGCAATATAGAGAAGAGTTCTTGTGTGAATATTCTAGTGTTTGTGATACTATTTCCTATACTCAATTCTTTACTGGTGTAATGTTGGATTCAGGACATCTCATTTTTTAAAAAAATCGTTTTTATTTGTATATACTCTCTTGAAGCACTTCATATACTTGGACTGAAAATAGTATAACATCAAAAATATGCTTTTTAAAATCTCACTTAAAGGCTAGGGGTACAGAAAACTTACGTAGCAGAAAACAGTGGATTGTTACATTCTAATATTTTGTGATCTTCTAGACTTAAACTGCATGTAGCCACTAATCATATCTGGATAAATTTAAGCTAAAATTAATCAGTATTTAATAAACTTTAAAATTTAGTTGCTCAGTTTTACTACCCACATTTCAGGTGCTCAATAGCTACATGTGGCTAGAGTCTGTTGTATTGGACAGTGCAAATAAAAGCTTTTCCATTATCGAAGTAGATTGTGATGGACAATCCGGTTCTACACATTTAGCAAGTACAGTTGACCCTTAAACAATATGGATCTGACTGCACGGGTCCATTTATACACAAATTTTTTCAAATAAACATTGGAAAATTGTTTTGAGATTTGCAAGAATTTGAAAAACTTAGCAAACTTGCATAACCTAGAAATATTGAAAAAATTAAGAAAAAGTTATGCCATGAATGCATATGTGTAGATATTAGTTTATCATTTACTACCATAAAATATACACAAATCTATTATAAAAAGTTAAAATTTATCAAACCGTACACAAACACAGATCTTACATGGAGCCATTTGCAACTGAGATAAATGTAAACAAGCAAAGATGTAGCATTAAATCGTAGTTGCATAAAATTATCTGTAGTAGATATGGTACTACTGTAATAATTTTGTAGCCACTTGCTGTTGCTTTTGCAGTGAGCTCAAATGTTCCCATTATCTGCTTGAAAAAATCACTCTGCTTTTGTCTGTCCAGTAAATTGCCTATAGCAGTAAACAGATTTCATCAAACTTAATGCAATACCATAAACCTTTAATAACACCATGGGTCCCATATGAAGTGCCACTGGTGATGCTGGAAGTGCTCCCAAGAAGCAGAGAAAAGTCAAGACATTACAAAAAAAAGTTGATTTGTTCCATATGTACTGTAGATAGAGGTCTGCAGCAGAGGTTGCCCGCCAACCCCATTTCAGACAGAGGATTTATCTTGTAGTCAAATAATGTAAATTTACAGTATTGATAAATGCAGTGCAGTAGTGTAAATGTATTTTTCCTTTCTTATGACTTTAATATTTTCTTTAGCTTTATTGTAAGAATATAGTACGTAATAACATACAAAATATCTGTCAGTTGTTTATGTTATTGGTAAGGCTTTTGGTCAGTAGTAGGCTATTAGTAGTTAAGTTTTTGGTGAATTAAAGTTGCTTGTGGGTTTTCGACTGCACAGGGGGTTGGTGCCCCAACCCAAGTATTGTTCAGGGGTCAACTGTACGTCCAGATTTTGCAGGGATCAATTTTACTGGTATATATCTTTTAGTTAATACATAGGAGATTTAGATAAAAGCTCATAAAGCAAGGAATGTCTTTTGATTAATACTTTCTAATGGGTTCCAATTTTGTGATTCCTACAGATTTTGCTTAGATGACATTCTGATTAAGGTAAAAATGGGTATAGCTCATTTGTATTGAATAGCAAAAGTTAGTTTTATAACCCAGTGTTGTTATGAATGAAGCACCTTAGCACATAGACAATACTAGAGTTGAAAAGCTGAAAGTCTTTTCAGAAACTTCTTACTTTTAGAAATAACAGGATGAGATTTTTAAATATCGAGATTTGGAGCCGATTTTTGCAGGTGAGGATGTGGATAGACACAAAGCAGTAAGCAACTTGCTCAGGGTTACACAATCCAGTTGTGGTAGAATCTGACCTAAAATCCAAAACTGTTACCTAAAATTTTATGGTGCATTAATGCAGAATTATACTAGTAAGACACATTTAATGTTAGGTATTTAATAAAGATTTAAAATGAATCAAGACAGGCTTTATTTCTGACAAGTTATGTTTTTTTCTATTTGGATTTCCCAGAGTAGTTCAACTAAGTGCAGAGGAATGGGCCTATGACCATGGCATTTAGCTCAGACCTGGTGTGGGCTCACCCTGATGACAGGTGACTAAATCAGAGTTGAGGTCACTGCTGACACCAGCTTTCTAGAGAGAGTTGGAGGCAGAGATACCACCATTGAGGAAAAATGGCTATTAAGTTTACTTTCTCCTCTTATCAGCAAGAGGATGTCGCCTCCTGATGCTGACTTAGTTCGGAACCAAGGAGAGTCTGATTTTTGTAAAATACTCCTTCAAAGCAGGTTTGACAGAGTTTCATAAAAGGGCCAGGCAGTAAATATTTTAAGCTCTGAAGGCCAAGTGGTCTCTTGTTACAACTCATCAACTCTGCCCTTGAATGGAAGGAGCCTTAGGCTTTGTGTAATCAAATAGTGTGACTGTGTACCAATAAGACTACAAAAAAACCAAGTAGCCAGTGGGCCCCTGCCTTAAAGCAATACCGATAGGGTAAGCATGTGCAGGATAGTGAAGTTAGCCCCAGTTATAAGGGTATAGTAAGGATTGGACTATATTCTCAACTTTAGTAAGATCCCACCTATTTTAAGAGTCACTGGTGGATGTATGTTATGGCAGCTTTGCACACCAGTAAGTAACCAGGGGTTTAAGAATCTCATCCTGCTCTGTGTAGTTACTTCTGTATCAAGAATTGACAGCTCTTCTAACCAGTCTATAACTCATCTCAACTCACCCTTGCAATCTTGATACTACTTGGTAATAAGTAATCTCTGTGGAAAACCAAAAGTGGCACCTGTGGGAATGTAACTGAACGTTTATTGCTTTTTACATATGCTGAAGTACAGAGATACTGAATAATGACCAGGATGACACTTGTGTTTTAGAAGAATTCATCTGATTAGAGGTGGGGCGGGAAGGGCAGGGGAGGAGTTAGGAAGTAGAATTGGAAAGTATCCTGGGCTTATTGATTGATTATGGGACTAGGAGAAGAGACATTTAGGATGACTCCTTAATTGCTTTTTTTTTTTTTTTGAAATGGAGTCTCGCTCTGTTGCCCAGGCTGGAGTGCAGTGGCACGATCTCAACTCACTGCAACATCTGCCTCCCAGATTCAAGCGATTCTTCTGCCTCAGCTTCCCAAGTAGCTGGGATTACAGGTGCATGCCACCATGCCTGGCTAATTTTTTGTATTTTTAGTAGAGACAGGGTTAGCCAGGATGGTCTCGATCTCAAACTCCTGACCTGAGGTGAACTGCCCACCTTGGCCTCTCAAAGTGCTGGGATTACAGGCGTGAGCCACCATGCCCAGCTGATGACTCTTTAATTTCTAACTTGGGTGCATTTGTTAATATTAGCCATGAAGGAAGGAGTGCAGGTTTTTGTGGGGCATGTGCTAAGTTCACTTTGGGTATGAGTTTTGAGGTGTGGTGAGAGGGAAGTTGTGGGGCATCCAGTGCCCAAGAGTAAACACTAGGAAGAAAGGCTGTTCAGTCTGTTGACGGTGAATTGTAAATTGTCAAAGCTCTGCTGTTTGCCTAACTTGTTGTGGCCATTTAGTTCCTTTAATGTCATACTCTGTTGTTAGGAATGTAAATTGATGGAGTCTTTCTACACATCATTTTATATCAAGAACCTTAAAAATACTTACTTCTGGCCAGGTTTGGGGGCTCATGCCTGTAATCCTAATACTTTGGGAGACCGAGGTTGGCCGATCACTTCAGGTCAGGAGTTCGAGATCAGCCTGACCAACATGGTGAAACCCCATCTCTACTAAAAATATAAAAATTAGCCGGGCATGGTGGTGTGCACCTGTAGTCCCATCTACTTACGAGGCTGAACCAGAAGAATCGCTTGAAGCTGGGAGGCAGAGCTTGCAGTGAGTTGAGACTATGCCACTGTACTCCAGCCTAGGTGACAGAGTGAGACTCCATCTCAAAAATAAAGTTTTCCTGCTCACCTGGTAATTCTGTTTTCGAGAATTTATGCTAATTTTCCCCCTAAATTATAGACAGATTTTGAATACAAAATGTTCATCATAAAAACAGGTGAGTGTCTAAATGACCAGTAGTTGGGAAATAGCTAAGTAACTGTTGGTTACGTAAGATGGAATGAAGAACATCCACTTTGTACCCCACAAATATATACAATTTTAATTTGTCAATATTCAGCTTAAAAAAAGTAAGATGCTAGATTACTTTTTTTTTTCTTCTCTATTTTGGAGACAGGGTTTTGCTCTGTTACCCAGCCTGTAGTGCAGTGACACAATCATGGCTCACTGCACCCTTGACTTTCTAGACTCTAGCAGTTCTCCTGCCTCAGCCTCCTGAGTAGGTGAGACTACGGGCATGCACCACCACACCTGGCTAATTCTGTTTTTTCATTTTTTTTGTAGAGATGAGGGTCTTGCTGTATTGCCCAGGCTGGTTTTGAACACCTGGCCTCAAACAGGCTTCCCACTTTGGCCTCCCAAAATACTGGGATTACTGGCATGAGCCACTGCAACTTTGTATTAAGCAAAACAGAAATGTGCCAAAAGGTTAGAAGTGGTTCCCTCTAGAAGAGGAATTATTAGGCCTTCTTTCCCTGAGTACTTTTAATTTCTACATTTTTCATACTTTGAACATTTTAGTAATATAAATGAAATATACCTACTGTTTTTTTGAATAGGTGTATATATACTATATACTACATATACTATTTATACTATATATATACTATATATACTATATAGTATATATTTATACTATATATACTATGTATATAATGTGTATATATAGTATATTGAACAGTAGGTATATGTGTAATATATATATTTTGAGTGCTTGCTGTGTTTTCAAGCTATTGGGCTAAATCTTTTGAGTACGTTATTTCCAATGAAACGCTGTCTGGTAAGCAGAGGAACATAATGCTACCTATCTAATTATGGAGACGTTTCAGAATAATCAGTATTAACTGACTTGGTTTAGTCCTTGGCATTTATTAAATCTCAATAAATGGTAGCTTCCATGGTCACCTCGTTGTTCATTCTTTATCTTGCTTCTCTACATGAGAGAGTTGCACAAAGGAAGGAAGTAGTTTTCCTGGTGTTGTGGCAAATAGGTGTTATAACCCGGATTTCATCCCTGATCTTTCTGACTTCAAAGCTCATTATTATACTCTCCCCAGAGGGGGATGTCAGTGGAGCTTCTGCCAACTTGATCTCTTCACCTTATCCCTAAGGGCCCCCACACCAAGCCACCACACACAAGCTTGTAAAAACGCGACCAGCGAGGTTTTTGCTTGTTCGTCAGGATCTTCTTCTGAAGTTCATTACTGTTTGGCAGTTGGAATAATTTGGCAGAGGGTAAAAATAAGAAAATTGTTTGGATGAATAAAGATTTAAGAAACCAAACAACAAAGGTTTTGAAATTGAAAATGAAAATGAAGGCCGGGCACAGTGGCTCAGGCCTATAATGCCAGCACTTTGGGAGGCAGAGGTGGGTGGATCACGAGGTAAAGACATCGAGACCATCCTGGACAGTATGGTGAAACCTCGTCTCTACTAAAAATACAAAAATTAGCCGAGTGTGGTGGCACACGCCTGTAGTCCCAGCTACTTGGGAGACTGAGGCAGGAGAGTCGCTTGAACCTGGGAGGGGGAGGTTGCAGTGAGCTGAGATCGTGCCACTGCACTCCAGCCTGGGCAAGACAAGACTCCGTCTCAAAAAAAAAAAAAAAGAAAATAGAAAATGAAAAATACTTCCATTTTTATTTAATACTGAATTAATACCAAAGAACATTTAAACATACACACATATATATAGATATAAAATGTAAGGAATGATACAGTGAACACTCATCAATCACCTAGTTTTTAAAAAAATTATCCTGTCTCTTTCACCCTCAGAATCATTAACCTGAATTTTTACTTCTTTACTTTGTAGTTTTTCCAGATATGCTTAGTCCCTGAATAATAATATTTAGTTTTCTATGAAATGCAATCATACATTATGTCTTTTCCTGCAATTTTTTTCAACAAATGTATATGTTCTTGAGTTTTATCCAGATGGTGATGGGAGTAGCCAGTTTCTGCCCAAATATATTTAGAGGTTTGTTCTGGGCCAATATGATAGTGACCCCAGCCTGTGGTTACACGATCTCAAAGGACCCTGACAAAGTGTGCTCCAGGTGGTCAGGTTACAGCTTGGTTTTATACATTTTAGAGATACAGGATTACATGGAAGGTATATATTGATCTCACACAAAAGGCAGGACGTCTTAAAGAGGGGGTTACAAGTCATAGGTGGGTTTTAAGGATTCTTCAGTTGGTACTTGGTTGATAGAGGTAAGCTATGGTAAGTAGAAAGGAATGCCTGAGTTAAGGGACTTGTGGAGGCCAAGGTTCTTGTTAAGTTAAATGAAGCCTTCTAGGTAGCAGCCTTCAGAGGGAAGAGATACTAAATGTCACTTTTTAGACTTTAATGTTGTCAGGCTCTCAGTTAATCTCTCCTGGATCCAGGAAAGGCCTAGAAAGGGAAGGCCTGGTTGCATTCATGGAGATTCTCCACAGATGCACGTTTCCCCTAGGAAACATGGCTTTGCGGGGCCATTGAAATCTGTTGGCCCTGTGGCAGCCATTTCAAAATGTCAAAGAAATATATTTTAGGGTAAAATATTCTGATTTCCTTCTGAGCCTGCTATTTGTCATAAGATGCCATACCAGAATCAGGTTGGAAAGTAAGCCACATTATATAGGGTTAATAAAAAACCTGTCTAACAAGATTTTATAATTTGTAAGGCATGATGCCCCAGGCCTCTTAGTGAGGAACCTGGAGAAGAGAGAAAAAAAAAAGATCAGTGTTTAGTCCTTACATATTATTGTATGAACTGTAATTTACTCATTTTGCTGCATTCCACTGTATATACTGTAATTTCTTCATTCTACAGTAACTATATGATAATTTCTGATAATAGACCTTTGGGTTGTTTCCAGATATTTTGTTACTTTTTTTTTTTTTTTTTTTTTTGAGATGGAGTCTTCCTCTGTCGCCCAGGCTGGAATGCAGTGGTGCAATCTCGGCTCACTGCGACCTCTGCCTCCTGGGTTCAAGCGATTCTCCTGCCTCAGCCTTCCAAGTAGCTGGGATTACTGGTGGGCGCCACCATGCCCAGCTAATTTTTGTATTTTAGTAGAGATGGGCTTTCACCATGTTGGCTAGCTAGACTGGTCTTGAACTTCTGACCTCAAGTGATCCGCCCACCTTGGCCTCCCAAAGTGCCAAGGGATTACAGGGATGAGCCACTGTGCCTGGCCTGTTTGTTATTTCTGACAGTACTGTGAGAAAAATTGTTCATATTTCATGGGGCCCATTTCCAAGAGTTTCTAGGAGTATAATTACTAGGTCATAAGGCAAGTACTATGCTAAATTGTACTAGGTAATACTCTAAATTTAATTTGCCAAAGTGGTTGCACTAATGTATGCACTTACCATTAGTGTATAAATGTTCTAATTATACCATATTTTCACCAAAATTTGATATAGTCAGGCTTTTAAATTTTGGCCATCTTGTCAATGTAAAAATAATATACTATGAGTATATATTTAACTTTAAAAAATGATGTTCTTATGGCCAGGCGTGGTGGCTCATGTCTATAATCGCAGCACTCTGGGCAGCCAGGGCAGGCAGATTGCATGAGCCCAGGAGTTTGAGACCAACCTGGGCAACATGGTGAAACCCATCTCTACAAAAAAATACAAAAATATTAGCTGAATGTGGTGGCGCATGTCTGTAGTCCCAGCTACTTGGGAGGCTGAGGTGGGAGGATGACTTGAACCTGGGAGGCAGAGGTTGCAGTGAGCCGAGTCTGTGCCACTGCATTCCAGCCTGGGTGACAAGAGCGAAACTCCCTCTCAAAAATAATAATAGTAAGTAAATATAAGTAAAAATGATGTTCTGTTTTCTGGTTTTATGAATAAGTAGTCCCCAAAGTGACCTTTGGGGTCATTTTTGGAATGCAAATTGTGGATATTGTTAAGTAAAACACTATAGAATTTCAATTTTTGTTTGCTTGGTAATTTGTAGTATATAAGATCTTCTGTGATATTTTTAAAAATTCGACTTGGTTTGCTTTTAGTTAATTTCAGGACATTTTGTATGTATTATAATTTCACAGCAGTATTTATTTTGCTACTTAAAGATGGAAAAATCTAAAGCATTAAGCTGGTTTTGCTGAAAATTTAAAGTTTAGTACACAAAAATAAATTAATTGTACATCAGTCTTCTTTTCCCCCTTCTAATTGGTGCATATGTTTACTTTTACTAGTGATAAACCATTTGTATTTTGATGCTTAGAGAAGGATTTGTAATAAAGTAAAAACATATACAACTTTCTAAGTTAATGCCTTTTTAAAAGCCAAGAGATTGTAAATGATAGGACAGTATCCAGCGTAAGAAGGAAATAATTGTACAGAAAGACAACCTTAAAATAAGATTGGCCTCTGGTGAGAATTCTTTTGCGAATTTAAAAAACACCTTTTATGTTTTAGCACCAGTATGCATGAGCGAGTGAACCGAACAGAAAGACAATTTCGATCACTTCCAGCTAACCAACAGAAACTACTTCCTCAGTTTCTTCTTCACTTGGACAAGATCCGGAAATGCATTGATCATAATCAAGAAATACTACTGACCATTGTGAATGATTGCATACATATGTTTGAAAATAAAGAATATGGAGAAGATGTATGTGAAAGTTTGTTCTATTTGTGTTTATTTTAGGGTCAGCCTCTGTATTTTGAGGTCTTTTAATCTTTCTGGATTTCATTTTTAGATCTGGCACAGGCTATTTGCTTTACTCAGAAAGTTATAACTTAAATGTTCAGTCATTTGATTAGGCTTAGTAGAACAGTATGCCAGAGACTGGATCTGTTCGCTGGTTTTCCTTTTTTAAGTACTAATATAATTGTTGGGATTTTGATGCATTTTGACATAATGTTCGGTTTTGGGATATAAAGTTAGTGACTTAAATTTTTAAAAGCAACTTTACTAGCTAGAAATTAACTTCCCTTGCTTAACTCATATTTTTTCAGTGTCTTGTATCTATTGCTGTTCATCTTTTATTGTAAGAAATTATTTTCACTTATAAATCTCAAGGGACTGGCAGTACATAGAAACTGAAGTCCTCTTTTTGTATCCACAGGATGGATACAGTTGGGCCACTCCAGTGTGAGCCTCTCCATGCTGCCCCATCAATGACCTGGAGGGACTTTCTTCCCTCTCTTAGAGAGGATGTTCAGTCTCCATAGCAGCTCAGTGTGGTCCTCTCCTGAGTAAAGACTGCTTAATTATATGGTGGTTTTATGATTAATGGACCTTAATCTTTTGAGGGTAGCAGTGAGACCACCAAACTCTTTTCATTTAGGATCTCAAGCTGCACTTGAACCCCGGTTGAGGTGAGAGGCTAGTGATTTATCCACTAAACCACCTATATAGCCCCTTAGTAGCATGTCTATTTAACCATAATAAAAGTGGATTACTCTCTCAGAAGCTAATTGATGTCTGTTTTTTAAACAGGGGAATGGAAAGATTATGCCAGCATCTACATTTGACATGGATAAGTTAAAATCCACATTGAAACAGTTTGTGAGAGACTGGAGTGAAACTGGGAAAGCAGAAAGGGATGCCTGTTACCAGCCAATCATTAAAGAAATTTTAAAAAATTTTCCAAAAGAGAGATGGTAAATAGTACCTTGTTTTTAACCAAGTTTTTAAAGTGTATAAACACTTTTGTTTCTTGATAAAATGTTTCACAGTCTTGCTTCATTGTTAGAGTTGCTGTGTGCCTGTATGTTTCACATGTGTAAGTGTTACATTTGTTATTGGATACTCTGTGTGAGGTTACAGTTATTATTTTGAATAATTTTTGTGCTGGTGCTTAGGGGACATTACTTAGAAATTAAATAATAAGGTTAGATGGAAAATTATCAATGATGTGTATCTTTTTATAATTTGCTTTATGTCGAAGCAAAAAAGTAAACTTTTAATTCCCCTCATTGTGACATAGTTGTAAACAAGTGAGGGACCTGTACCTCTGAGCAAGCAGAGATTCTTAACTTTTTTGTGCCCTGGAACCATTGGTCAGTCTGACGCCCATGGTCTGCTTTTCAGAATAATTTTTTTTTTTTTTTTTTTTTTTTTTGAGACAGTCTCACTCTCTTGCCCTGGCTGGAGTGCAGTGGTGTGGTCTTAGTTCATTGCAACCTCTTGCCTCCTGGGTTCAAGTGATTCTCATGCCTCAGACCCCCAAGTAGCTGGGACTGCAGGCTTGCACCACCACGCCTGGCTAATTTTTGTGTTTTTGGTAGAGACAGGGTCTCACCATGTTGGCCAGGCTGGTTTCGAACTCCTGACCTCAAATGATCCGCCTGCATCTTCCTCCCAAAGTGCTGGGATTACAGGTGTGAGCTACCACATCTGGCTGGCCCAGAATAACAATTTTAAGTGAATAAATTTAAGTGCATAGGATTACAAAGTAAACAGTGATTTTGAAATAGTTATCAAAATATTTAAAAAGTAAATTTGTGACACATTTTTTTAAAATCATATATCACTTTAAATACAATTTAACTGCAAGTGTAATTACTGTATTATGAAAATGCTGAAAGGGATATACACTGTTTTGAGAACCTCAGCTAATGTGAAGTGAAAATATATGTGACTTCTCTTCCTGATAAAGTCAGAGGTATTGCTAAAACTGTTGTTTGTTGCCTGCATCTGTAATTAAGGAAAAAAAAATCAGTTTCTGAAATTAAAATGTAATTTTTTCCCATTCTCTTCAAAGACTCAGTGAATTCTATCCACAGACCTCTTGATGGATAGACTTTAATCCACCTAACCTCAGTCCCAGATTAGGAACCCCTGATTTAGGAGTATATATTTAACGAAAGCTACTGGATGGAATTCAGTCTTATTTAAAGATATTTTAGAGCGGCTCCTTTTCCTCCTCTCCTTCGCCTCCTTATTGATTGACAACTTTACATTTGAGTATATGCTTTCAGAAATTTCAATACATATGTGTCTCTTCTCTCTTTTTTGTTGGGACATTTTATTTTATTATTATTTATTTATTTATTATTTTTATTTTTCACTCTTATTCCCCAGGCTGGGGTGCAGTGGCACTGCGCACTGCAACCTCCGCTTCCTGGGCTCAAGTGATTCTTGTGCCTTAGCTTCCCGAGTAGCTGGGATTGCAGACACCTACCACTATGCCTGGCTATTTTAACTATTTCAAAATAACTTTAAAATTACAGATAAGTTACATGAATTATATGGAGACTTCCTGAATTCACTTATACTTTTTACCTGAATTCACCAGTTTTTAACATTTTGCCACATTTGCCTTTATTGTTTCCTCTTCCTTCTTCTCTCCCTTCCTCTTTCCCTTGCATTATGTATATGTCTGAAACCATTGAGGAAATTTAACCCTGAATACTGTTATGTAATTTACAGTCTACATTCAAGTTTCATAATTTACTGTGGTTCATACTGATAACTCTTAATTCCAATCTCAACTCTATAGGATTCTCCTTGGTTTTCCCTCTTCTCACTTTGCTTCCAACAACATCAGTACATTTACTTATTCGCCCAGTTGTCTACAATACGCACAGAATGGTTTCAGAATTGCTTCATTCATACCTCTGTGAAAAAGAAACCTACTAAAAGGAGTTCGGGATTTGTTAATAGTTATTTTTCCCTTAGACAAGGTGGTATAGTGAATTTATTCATTGCAATTTACCCAAATTAGCTCTCCCTTCAATCCCCAGGCCCCTAGTGTTTTATCCCTTCCCTTTATTCTATACCCCATTTGGATAATCAGTATCATTGGCATCTTGTTTATTCATCCTTTTATTCTTTTTTTTTTTTTTAAAGAAAGTAAGTAGATGTGTTTTTTTTCCTCTCTCTGTCTCTCTCTTTTTTTTTTTTTGACACAAAGTGTTGCTCTGTCATCCAGGCTGTAGTACAGTGTTGTTATCATAGCTCACTCTAGCCTTAAACTCCTGGGCTCAAGTACTTCTCCCACCTCAGCCTCCCAGCTAATTTTTTAATATTTTTTGTAGAGACAGGGGTCTTGCTATGTTGAACAGGCTGGTCTTGAACTCCTGGCCTCAAGTGATCCTCCTGCCTCTGCCTCCCAAAATGTTGGGATTACGGGCATAAACTACCATGCCTGACTTTTTTGTTTTTCTTTATAATTACCCCCTTTGGTCATCCACAAAAGATAGTGTACCATACATTTATTCTGTACCTTGCTTTTTTCACTTAGTGTCTTCTGGAAATAGCTATACTATCAGTTCATAAAGCTCTTCAGTCATTTTTTTTTTCCCCAGTTGAAGATTACTCTGTTATTTGGATGTATCATAGTTTATTCAACCAACTTTCTCCTACGTTAGGCTATTTAGGTAGTTGGCAGTATCCAGCAATTATACATAATGTTAAAATTAATAACTTTATGCATATGTATTTTTATATTATTGGAGGTATAACTTTAATTATTTAAAAATAACTTTATTTGATAATCTTTTAAAAAATCCATAATATAATTTCAGAACTAATTTATTCTGATTTCCCCTTACCAAATTTTAGAATATAAATAATGCCGAAGGATCTGTTTATTTTTCTTTGCAGCAGTTCCTGACCAGTCCATGGTGAGAAATACCAGTTGGCACTTAATTGCATCATAATAAATTATACCCAGTAAGGATGATTTTTCAGGTCTCAGTGCGTGGGTTATGGAAATTTTCCATCATGCATTTTTTTTCTGCTACAATTATAGGGCCTATATGTACTTATGAGAATTGGAGCTAATATCAAAGACAAAAAATGGTGGGGCCCTTTCCCCAACAGTCCACCAAGTTTTGAGGAAAAGAAGTATCAGTTGAAATAGCTCTGAAGAATTTATCTTCCTGGTTCTGATAAGTAGATCTCATGGTCTCTGATTTAACAATACATATAGATAAGATTTTTAAAAAACACAGTAACAACTTGAACTTTCCCGTGCAAACTCTGTAACCCACTGTCAACATGGTTCTGTATTTGGGCATGGATCATTCTGAAGCAAAATGCAGCTCTAATTTTTAAAAAACTCTTAAAACTTGAAGACCTGGCCAGGCGTGGTGGCTCACACCTATAATACCAGCACTTAGACTGAGCCAGATGGATCACTTGAGGTCAAGAGTTCAAGACCAGCCTGGCTAACATGGAGAAACCCCGTCTCTACTAAAAATACAAAAATTAGCTGGGCATGGTGGTGCACACCTGTCATCCTAGCTACTCGGGAATCTGAGGCAGGAGAATTGTTTGAACCCAGGTGGCAGAGGTTGCAGTGAGCCAAGATCGTGCCACTGAACTCCAGCCTGGTCAATAGAGCAAGGGCTGTCTCAAAGGAAAAAAAAAAAAACAAACAAACTTGAAGACCTTTGGTGCCTGGGCGCTTTTGACCCAGCATATTAATGTACCCTCAGAGCTCAGATATAAGTGATATTCAGTCATATCTCAAATGGTCAAGGATATATAGTATTTGGCATCAAGACCTTGAAGCTCACATTTGCTAGCAGAAAAATCCTTAGATAGTTCCTTTCATCGGGTATGTGTGCCGGAGAGTGTATCTTTAATTTAAATTCCTGGAAGTGGGATTGCTGCATAACACATTGATTTCAGTTTCTGTAGGTCAGGAGTCTAGGCTTGGCTTAACTGGTTCTTCTGGGTAGGAGCTTACAAGGCAGTGATGCAGATGTCTGCTGGGCTGTGTTTTCACCTGGAGACTTGACTGGGGAAGAATCTGTCACTCATGTTTCATTTTGTTTAACTGCAGTTGTAGTACTGAGGCAGAATTGTTTTCATTGTGACTGTAGGACTGAGGGTCTTAGCTGCTCTCTGTTTGTCAGTTGGAAGTCTGCCTCATCTCCTAGAGGCAACCCACAGTTCCTTGTCTTTCCCAAAAGGACCACTTCATCAAGCCAGCAAGGAGGGTGTCTATATCAAGCAAGCTGTCAACCGTCTTACAGTGTTGAACAGTCATAGAGCTGGGTGTCAAGGCTCATGTCTATAATCCCAGTACTTTGAGAGACCAAGATGGGAGAATCACTTGAGGCCAGGAATTCAAGACCAACTTGGGCAACGTAGTGAGACGTCATCTCTACTAAAAATTTAAAAATTAGCCAGGTGAGGTGGCATGCACCTGTATAGTCCTAGCTACTCTGGACTAGAGGGGATCATTTGAGCCCAGGAGTTCAAAGTTGCAGTGATAACATTACTGCATTCCATTCTGGGCAACAGAGCAAGAGCCTGTCTCAATAATAATAATAATGACAATCATAGGAGGGACATCTCATCACCTTTGCTATATTCTGTTGGTTAGAAGCAAGACATGGGGACCAGGAGGTAGGGAGCGTGGGAGTACCACTACAGGGCCTGCCTGCCATAGTCATTACTATATTCTTCTATAAGGGTTGTACCGTTTTTTCTGTTTACTGGCAATGTGTGAAAATGCCTGTTTATGCACAGCCCTAACAAATACTGTAGTTTTAAGCTTTTGACCTTTTGCCAGCCTGATGGCTGGGAAATTGTATATTTTCATAGTCTTAATTTGCATTTCTCTTATGAGTGAAACTGTCTTCATATGTTAAAGGGTCATGTTAAACTTTTTTTTTTATTTTGAGAATTATGCATTTCTCTTATGAGTGAAACTGTCTTCATATGTTAAAGGGTCATGTTAAACTTTTTTTTTTATTTTGAGAATTATATATTTATGTCTTTTCCCCTCAGTTTTTTATTGAGGCGAATTGCATGTAACAAAAGTAATCATTTAAAATAAATCAGTGGCATTCAGTACTTTCACAGTATTGTGCATCTACCACCACTGTGTAGGTCCAAAACATTTCATCAAACTGGAATAAAACCTCATACCCACTAAGCAGTTACTCCCCATTCTCCCCATTCTGCCTCCACCTTTTTTATTTAGCAGTTTGACTGTGAGGTGTCTTAAATGTGGTTTCCTTTGTATTTATCTTGCTTGGGGTTTGCTAATGTCTTGGGGTTTGGGTAGATCTATATCATCAATTCAGAAATGCTTTGCTATTATCTCTTCACATTATTTCTCTATCATTTTCTCTAATTATTTCTCTTCTGGTACTCCAGTTACATGTATATTAAGTATTAAACCATTTCATGTCATCTCTTAGGTTTCACATGACTCTTTCCATACACTCTTTCTCCTCCCAGCCCTTTATAGTATAATTTGGATAATTTCTGTTAAGCTAACTTCAACTTCACTGATTATTTATTATGCTAATCTGCTAAGTCCTTTGAAAGAGTTCTTGGCCTGGGGTGGTAACTCACACCTATAATCCCAGCACTTTGGGAGGCTGAGGTGAGTGGATCACTTGAGGTCAGGAGTTCAAGACCAGCCTGGCCAACATGATGAAACCCTGCCTCTACTAAAAATAGAAAAATTAGCTGGGTGTGGTGGTGTGCCCCTATAATCCCAGGTACTTGGGAGGCTGAGGCAGGAGAATCCCTTGAACCCAAGAGGCAGAGGTTGCAGTGAGCTGAGATCATGCCATTGCATTCTAGCCTGGGCAGCAAGAGCAAAACTCCATCTCAAAAAAAAAAAAGAATTTCTTCTTTCTTTCTTTCTTTTTTTAAATAAGAGAGTAAAAAAAAGAGTTTTTTTACTCTCTTATACTCATTTTTTGATTTTTTTTTTTTTAAATTTCTGGCACTTACATATATATCCACAGCCATACACATATACTCTCTGCTCTCTCTACCGAAATTCCTGTTTTGTATATGTGATCTACATTTTGCACTAGATGCTTTAACATACTTTTCATGGATATTTTAAAATCCCTACCTGATGATTCTTACATTCTGTTTGTGTGACTGTTTTCTTGAAGCCTTCCTTACAACAATGAGTTCCACATTATCTTGCTTCTTTGCATGTTTCTTAATTTTTTTTAATTGAATGCCAGACATTGTATGTAAAGGAATAGTAGACATTAAAGTAATATTAATGACCAGAAAAAAATCATTTCTCCTTAGTCTTATTAGGCCACTAGTGGGCTGGGGGGTGGGGGGAAGGGGTGGTGCTGACTGAATCATTAAGTGATTTTAATTTCTAGTATATTTGCATGTATTAGCTGCTTCTGATAATCACTTATTTGTCTATAAGTCTTGCATCTAGAAATATGGCAATGCAGGAATATTATTGCTTTCTGAGGTTTCATATGCATCTCACCTTTTATGTTTGATGATTTTAACATTTTTCCTGCATCAGAGTAGTAGGAATATCTTTGCAACGTTAAGAAATACTTGGTATGGGTTACTTACACCGAAAAAAAAAAAAGAAGTACTTGGGCTGGGCATGGTGGCAAACACCAGTAGTCCCAGCTACTCAGGAGGCTGAGGCAGGAGGATTGCTTGAGCCCAGGAGTTCAGGGGTGTAGTGTGCTGTGTGCTCTGATTGCACCTCTAATAGCCACTGCACCCCAGCCTGGGCAACATTGCAAAGACTTCTCTCTAAAGTTGAAAAGAATTTAAAAAATAAACTAAAGTTTTTATAGTTTTAATTCCCAAGTTTAGGTCTTTGATCCATTTTGATTTAATTTTTATATGTGATTAAGGTAGTAATCCAACTTCATTCTTTTGCATATGGATATCCAGTTTTTCCAGTACATTTGTTTAAAAAACAAAAACAAAAAGAAAGACTGTCCTTTCCCGATTGAATGGTCTCGGTAGACTTGTTGAAAATTAGTGGACCATATATGTGGGTTTTTTCTGTACTCTGTATTCTGTTTCATTGGTCTGTATGTTTATCCTTATGCCATAACATACTATTTTAATTGCCGTAGATTTATAAATTTCAAAGTCAGGAAGTGTGAGTCCTCCTTTGTTGTTTTTCAAGATTATTTTGGGGCCCTCTTGTAATTCTTGTGAATTTCAGGTTTTTTCATTTCTGCAGAAAAGGTTGTTGGAATTTTGATTAAGGATTGTGCTGAATATATAGATTGCTTTGGGTAGTACTGAGGTCTTGACAATGTTTTTTTTTTTTTTTTGAGACGGAGTCTTGCTCTGTCGCCCAGGCTGGAGTGCAGTGGCCGGATCTCAGCTCACTGCAAGCTCCGCCTCCCGGGTTTACGCCATTCTCCTGCCTCAGCCTCCCGAGTAGCGGGGACTACAGGCGCCCGCCACCTCGCCCGGCTAGTTTTTTGTGTTTTTAGTAGAGACGGGGTTTCACTGTGTTAGCCAGGATGGTCTCGATCTCCTGACCTTGTGATCCGCCCGTCTCGGCCTCCCAAAGTGCTGGGATTACAGGCTTGAGCCACCGCGCCCGGCCGACAATGTTAAATCTTACACATTATCACAGTATGTCTTTCCATCTATTTAGAGCTTAATTTCTCTCAGGAGTGTTTTGTAGTTTTCAGTGTATAGGTCTTTCACTTTGGTTAGATTTATTTGTATGTGGCCGGGCATGGTGGCTTATGCCTGTAATCCCAGCACTTTGGGAGGCCGAGGCAGGTGGATCACAGGGTCAGGAGTTCAAGACCAGCCTGGCCAACATGGTGAAACCCCATCTCTACTAAAATACAAAAAGTAGCTGGGCATGGTGGCATGCGCCTGTAATTGCAGGTACTTGGAAGGCTGAGGCAGAAGAATCGCTTGAACTCAGGAGGTGGAGGTTGCAGTGAGCCGAGATCGTGCCATTGCACTCCAGCCTAGGCAATAGAGTGAGATGCTGTCTCAAGAAAAAAAAAAAAAAGATTTATGTGTATGTATATAATTCCTTTAAATCAAACTTACCCAACCCATGGCCAGTGGGCTGCATGCGGCCCAGGACAGCTTTGAATGTGGCCCAGCACAAATTTGTAAACTTCCTTAAAACATTGTGAGGGTTTTTTTTATTTTTTATTTTTTTAAGTTCATTAGCTGCTGTTATTGTTATTTTATGTGTGGCCCAAGACAGTTCTTCCAGTGTGGCCCAGGGAAGCCAAAAGATTCGACATCCCTGTGTTAGATGCTATTATAAATGGAATTGCTTTCTTAATTTACTTTTCAGAATTTTTGTTGCTGGTGTAGTAGAAACACAACTGATTTTTGTGTGTTGTTCTTGTACCCTGTAATCTTGCTTTTTAGCTCTATTAACTTTCTTAGGGATACTTTGTGGATCACATTATGCAAAAAGAGATAGTTTTTACCTTTTCCTTTCCAATTTGAATGCCTTTTGTTTCCTTGTTTCTGTTCTTAGGGAGAAAGCTTTCAGTCTTTCATCATTGAGTAGCTGTGGGACTTTCATAAATACCCTTTATCATGTTGAAGAATTTTCTTAGTTTTTTTTTTTCTAAAGGCAGGATCTCACTCTGTCACCCAGGCTGGAGTGTAGTGGCATGATCTTGGCTCACTGCAACCTCTACCTCCTGGGTTCAAGCGATTCTCCTGCCTCAGCCTCCCGAGTAGCTGGGATTACAGGCGCCCACCACCACACCTGGCTAATTTTTGTATTTTCAGTAGAGACGGGGTTTCACCATATTGGTCAGGCTGATCTCAAACTCTTGACCTCAAGTGATCCGCCCACCTTGGCCTCCCAAAGTGCTGGGATTACAGGTGTGAGCCACCACACCCAGCCAAATTTTCTTAAGTTTTCTAAAGGTTTTTCTGATAGAGTGCTGAATTTTGTCAAATATCTTTTTTGCATCAGTTGAGATGATATATATATGTTTTTTCTTCCATTAATGTGATATATTTCATCAATTGATTTTCTTATGTTGAACCACCCTTGCATTCCTGGGATAAATTCCACTTGGTCGTGGTAAATAATCTTTTAAATAAATATTGTTGTTTCCAAAAAGATGTTATATTCTTAAAGTTTCTAGTTGGTATTCTCTCTCAATAGATATATTCAGTGCCCTGCTTTATAAAGTAATAGATACTAGTTTAATACTTTCTATAAAGTCCAGGTATACCTCAAAATTCAAAATATCTGTTGTTGAAATATATGTAGGTTTTAATTGATAAGGCTTTTAATAGAAATGTACCAAAGTTTGAGTGAATGTTGGAGGCTGAATGTGAAATGTTTATATCAACATCATTTCGGGCACTTAAAACATGACTTTGTTTAGACTCAGTGATTATAGAATCATGTATGAGACCATTAATTAGTATAATAGTATCAGCAATACTAAAAGGGCATGCCATTGTTAAAGATGATTAGTAAAGTAGCACACACTGTTACTTTCCATTGTTACTGTTACTTGATAAAATGTACACTGGTGAGGAAAGGATGAGTTAACTCTAAATGGTAACAATAGGTTATTTTTTAAATAAAAATAATTTAAAACCATTCTAAATAAGTGAAACATTTTACAGGATTTAAAACTTAAAAGGTTTCAAGGGATATATACTCTCCTTCCCATAACTGTTCTTCATAACTGTTCCTCAGTTACCCAGTTTCCTTTCCTGAAAGTAATTGTTATAAAAGTGGATAGGTATATATAAACTTTAAATGAAGTACCCTGAAATGTAATATCTATTGCACTGTTTTTGGGTTATATTTCTTTGTATGTTACTTGTTTTACTTACTTGATTTAGATTGATTTCCTTATAGTAGATAAGGTAAGCTATCAAAAAAACCTAAACAGGAAACCTAATAAAACACAGTAAAGGCTGCATCCATATTGAAATCATAGCTATGCCAGAATAAGTAAAGCCTAGAGCCTGGAAAAGGGGTATTAGGCCGGGTGTGGTGGCTCATGCCTGTAATCCCGGCACTTTGGGAGGCCAAGATGGGTGGAACACTTGGGGTCAGGAGTTCAAGACCACCCTGTCCAACACGGTGAGACCCCGCCTCTACTAAAAATACAAAAATTAACTGGGTGTGGTGGTGCACACTTGTAATCCCAGTTACCTGGGAGGCCAAGGCAGGAGAATCGCTTGAACCTGGGAGGTGGAGGTTGCAGTGAGCCGAGATCGAGCTACTGCACTCCAACCTGAGCAACAGAGTGAGACTCCATCTCAAAAAAAAAGAAAAAAAAAAAAGAAAGAAAAGGGTCATTAATTGTAGCCCTTCAGAATCCAGGTTGATGCTAGATAAATTCTGGTCAACTTTATGTCTTTCAGATAAATTTCTAGGACTCTGTTTATGCCACAGTAAGTACCTGGGGAATTTAATGTCTTTATACTCAGGCTGGAGTTAACACAAATTTATGTCAGCTAGCCTTTTATTGTGTGTGTGTGTGTGTGTGTGTGTGTGTGTGTGTGTGTGTTTAAATTTCAATTTCACTGAAGGCCTTTTCTGATTGAACTGCCTATAGAAGAACATATACTTAATGAAATATGTGTAGAATTAACTATATTTGTGGTCATTAAAATATTTTTCCTAAGGAAACACATACATCAGTTTCTCCAATTTGTCTATGTTTAGAGTTTTTAATATGCCTGAGTTTGCAAGCACAAGCAGCTTTGAAGCCACAGATTGACTTGCTTTTGTGTAGAGTCTGTTTGTTAATTAGGGAAATGCTGTTTTCGTTGTGCTGAATGCCAAATACTTCAGTAGTTATTATCCTCTGGTTTGTTTTTGTTTTAAATAGGATTTGAACACTAGTGAGCAGTTGCTTATTGAAATTTACAATATATATGTTTTTAATTTAAAGAATGAGCTTAGGATTTAAACCTTTTTCTCACATGTGAGCATAAACATAATGTAATAACTCTTCTTAATTGATGGTCAGACCAGTATGTATTGAGATTTTTTAAAAAAATTTTCCAAGTGAATGTCTAATCATTTAAATATAAGAATTCAGTGTTGTAAAGCTTATAGTAGGTAAGGAAATATAGATTCTTAAGTTTGCATCCTGTCTGGAAGGAAGGCTAACATGTCAAATCACATTTTTTGAGTCTAAAAGTTGCTGGACTATATTTTTTAGATCTTGATTTCATTAGCCCCTTCAATTTTAGAAGACTTTGAAGTGATTTGTGGGGGGAAATCTGTTATTTCTTTTCATTTTAATATATATACACAAACACACCAAAAAGATACTGATGCACTACTGACTGGTTGAATTCATTTTTTCTTTTATATAGTTGAGCATTAGGAAAAAAATACTCTGAGCTCTAAAGAAGCATTTTTTTCCCACTTAAGATAAAATAAATAATGTAAATTATAGTTCATGAAAAGATTATTTTAGCTAGGAGAACTCATTTTAAAAAATAAAATGGAGGAAATTGGAGGAAATGTAGACTGCCAAATAGTGCAGGTGGTAGTTTGGAGACTAAAGATAGATTTCTCCCTCATCCCGAAAGCCCTCCTAGACCAAAGACAAGTATGTGTTTCATATTTCTTTCATGTCAAGATTTCAAGTGCTTACATATCTAGAGGAATAACACAGTAGAAAACCACCCAGCATTCATAACCCAGTAGACAAATGCTGTAAATAAATCACAGAAAAAGGTATACA
This sequence comes from Chlorocebus sabaeus, assembly GCF_047675955.1. NCBI lineage: Eukaryota > Metazoa > Chordata > Mammalia > Primates > Cercopithecidae > Chlorocebus > Chlorocebus sabaeus. Next base: position 22,587,733 of record NC_132915.1, read on the forward strand.
GGACACTCAATCTCATAAGGAAATGCAAATGTAAAAACCACCTTAAGATGCCATTTTTTACTTACTGTAAAGGTTTAAAAGTTAGATAACTATTAGTGAAGGTGTGAGGAAGCATAAATACGTTGCTGGTGGAAGAATAAATTAGCAAAAAATTACGTAGAACAATTTGGCTTATTTGTCAAAATTCAAATGCAAATCTTGGCCAGGTGCTATGGCTCACGCCTGTAATCCCAGCACTTTGGAAGGCTGGAGTAGGTGGATCACCTGAGGTCAGGAGTTCAAGACCAGCCTCGCTAACATGCGAAACCTGTCTCTACTAATAATATAAAAAATTAGCTGGGTGTGGTGGCATGGGCCTGTAGTCCCAGCTATTCAGGAGGCTGAGGCAGGAGAATCACTTTAACCCTGGAGGCGGAGGTTGCAGTGAGTCAAGATCGTGCCACTGCACTCTAGCCTGGGCGACAGAGCGAGACTTTGTCTCATAACAAAACAAAACAAAAAACAAATGCATATCTTGATTCTTGAAGTTCAATTTAAGGGAAGTTGTTCTACACATATATTTCTGCCTCTGAAAGTTATTCATGCCACTACATTAGTGTAGTGTGGGAAGTACAATTTTTCAAAATAAAAAGGAGTTATTCATTCTAAGGGTATTAGTTTTAACATTATGATAATGAAAGATTGGAAACAATGTAAATGTCCTTAATTAGGAGATTTTGATAAATTATGTTACAGTCATGCAGTGAGTTAAGGAAGCTCTGTGTACTGCTATGAAAGAGATTTGGGGTACTGTATTAGATCAGGGGTTGGCAGATGTTTTCTTGAAGTGCCAGACAGTAAATGTTTTAGGCTTTGCCGGCAATGTGTTCTATTGAGACTGCTTAGCGCCTTGTAGGAATGTAGCAATAAACAATTCTTAGATGAGTGAGTATGGCTGTGTTTCAGTAAAACTTCATTTACAGTGACAGGTGACTCGCCTGCAAGCCATAGTTGTGGTACGTGTTAAGTGAATGATGCACAGTGAAGAACCTTGGTATGTAAACTATAATAGAAGTATGAATGAATTGTTGAAAGCATAGAGAAGAGAGTTCAGGGAACTTTGCCTGGGATATTTAGGAAATATAGATGAAGTGATAATTTATAATGATAAGGTAATAATTTGAGTTTCTGTGGGTAAAAGCTCTAAAGATTAACATGAGAAAGTCTTTTCGGGGATCAGTGAGAAGTTATCTGGCTGAAATAAAGAGTTCTTTGTTGGGAGTTGATGAAGAGGTAAGTTAGGAGGTGTTAAACACTCTTATTTATAGTCCATTTTCTATGATGAATAAAAAAAATTTTGGCTGGGTGTGGTGGCTCATGCCTGTAATCCCAGCACTTTGGGAGGCCATGGTGGGTAGGTTGCTTGAGCCCCTCAGGAGTTCAAGACCAGCCTGGGCAACACGGCGAAACCCCATCTCTTAAAAAATATAAAAATTAGCTGAGCATGGTGGCACACACCTGTAGTCCCAGCCACTTGGGAGGCTGAGGCAGGAGGATCGTCTGAGCCTGGGAGGCAGAGGTTGTAGTGACCCGAGATGGCACTATTGCACTCCAGCCTGGGCAACAGAGCAAGACTATCTCAAATTTAAAAAAAAAAAAAAAAAGAACTTCAATACTAGCTCTGTTAAACCTTGACATTTTGCCATATTTGCTTTAGATATTTTTTTCATATTTAAAAAAATGTTTTTTGACTGCTTTGGCAGAGCAGGGCTACGCCACAGGCAGTGTGCTCAGGGCAGCCATATTTTTTAAAAGAAGCAATTTTGTTTTTATTTTAAAAATTTTGATGTAATAGATTATTAATGAGATATTTTTCATTACTTTTTATACTGTCTTTAAATTTGGTGTTTATTTTACACTTACAGCACATCTCAATTTGCACTAACCACATTTTAAGTGTTCAGTAGCCACATGTAGTTAGTGGCTTTTACTGTACTGTACTGTTTGACAGTATTCTACTGTGATTCAAAGAGAACCACTGTAGGTACTTAAAAGTTGTATTTACTTCTACCACTAGGGGTCAGCCAAGTGTCATAATATTGACCCAACAAGACAGCATTTTGTGTTGGAGTTTTAAAATTTACAACTGCAGTGCAAAGATCGTTCTGTGTGCAACAAAGGAAACCTCTATCAAGAGCAATATTTACTGCTGGTGAAAAAGCTGGAGCAGAGAGGGTGATGGAAATGTGATCTGTGGCCTCTTTAGACACATGGGCTCCATGTCCTTACAGATGTATCCTTTCTTCTCCATTCCCGTTTGTCTTAAATAAACTGTTGAAACTTTTCCTCCTGTTATTAGGGAGATCACATTTGTAGTAAATGTACTGCTTCTCTGTATTTGTACCTTATTAACTAGGTAAACTTGTTGGCTTATTTTCGCTAAGAATCTCAAGTAGGCACCATTTGATTACTGAGCCACATACTGTATGCCTCTCTATTCCTGCTTAAAAAACAGTTCAGCCTGGTTTAAGGTTGTCTCACCATTAAGGTCTGTATTAGATTTATATTTCTTGTTCTCCACAGAAATGACCTCATAGAAATGCCCTAGACTTTATGCGGATTCATAGCAGAAATTCCCACTTAGAGTGCCTTAGTTTCATACACATCATAGTTAGAGGAACTTTTTATTATGCTGTTAATATCCCTTGTGTGAAGACCAAATGAAGAAAATCTAGCTAAGAACAAAGACTTAGGGAAAAATTTTCTCCATCTTACCCATTCATTGCATAGTTCTTGATCATTTTTTCAGTTCTAGAGGGTTTGTTTTAATGCATTTCTTACATGTCCACTTCCTCTTTGTCATAATGCCAGTAATTTAGATCTATATTAGTGTCTGTTAACTCTTAAGATAGGACTTTGATGTATTCTGCATTCTGTGACTTGATGATAGCCTTTCAATAGCAGTTTTAATACAAGGTACTGTTAATATATTTTCTGCCATTAGGTTGAGGTAGAGAGTTCTGTGGTTTTGTTTAGTTAAGGATAATTTGGTAAAATCAGTCATTAAGTTAACTTTCCATAAGTTAGCAAAATAATTGTTGTTAACATTATTGGCACAGCTTTCCCTTCAGGGTAGCATAATTTCTAACTTCTGTGTGGTAATATTTTACTGGGGTCATCAGCCATTTGGAAATTGATTGCTGGTTATTTTTATATAAATATTTAAATACTATATGAATTTACTTCCAAATCCTTTTGCTTTCTGTTGCATGACTTTGATCAGATAATTAAAAAAAAAAAAAATTCTAAGCTGAGAACAGCCACTTGCTGGGGTAGGGCTGGAAATGCATGTTATGATTGGGCAGATGGGAACTGAGAAAAGAAAGGTAATTCTGCAGAGTAGGGGTTTTGGTGGGCCTGGTAGGGAGTGAGAAGTGAGAGAGCATTAGGTCTGAGTAGCAGGCCATCATGGCAGGTCCCTTATATAAGGAATAGCACCAGAGTCCTAGAGCTATGAGTTTTCAAAAGCCCCATAGTGTTCTTTTTTATTTTGAAGTGTGACATGCAAAGGTTATATGGGCTGCTAGTAAAGTGCCCTGTTGCTGCTTGGAGCATGCCAAACTTAAAGGCCATGTAGTTAAAGATAAAAAATAATTAGTAGGAGTAGATTTGGAAATTGGATTTGATTTGTGAACCAAATTTAGGAAATACAGTAGTGAAGTTTCTTTTTACTTGACGTGATATTAGCTGATTGTATACATTTTCCTTTGGCTTCTTATAAGACTACAATTTTAGTTTCCTCGGGATTATACTGATTTGCCAAAATTCCTAAGAAAAAGCCTTGTTTTGGTAAAGCTTTTAGTGGTTTGAAAGTGGAATGATGGATCTTATGTGAAGGAAATATGTAATGGCAGTGTGGTGCTAGTAGGTAGAGATCAGTTTGGTTGTGAACCTCTGGTTTGGTGTAATATATTTGTAATCATGTATGTTTAATTAGAGGGCCGTTTCCCAATTCCCCCATGAAAATATCCCCTCCCTCACATTCTTGTCAACTAAAATATATAAGGATTTAGAGATATACCCGACACATTAAACTCTACATCTGTTTAATCTAACATAAACAATTGGGTTACATATGCAATTCAGAAATAAAGTTATGTTGTATTTATTGTCCCGTATGATGAAGTACTTTTGTTCAGACTCTTCATGTGTAATTGGGATCCCTTGGAATAATTTGTTTTTCTAAGATGGTTGTTCAGGGTGTCAGCTTATTAGGAATATGAGTGACTTTATAAGTCTTCAGATGTAAGGGGACTCCTTTTTTCTGAAAAATAATTTTTGAGGGCTAAAACCCTCATTTGATACCAGAACATACATAATAATTCCTTATACCTCTTATTTTTGATATTTAGAAGTATTTCTTGATTGTGAGAAGTCAGAGTTTTAGTGAGCTTATTCTTATTGAGTAAATGAGTAAGTTTTTAGTTGTTAATATGGATTTTGTCTTTTTCTTTTTTTCTTTGAGGGGTTGGACATAATTGCCTTATTTCATTTCAGGGATCCTTCTAAAGTAAATATTCTGGTACCTGGTGCTGGACTAGGAAGACTGGCCTGGGAAATAGCTATGCTAGGTTATGCTTGTCAAGGAAATGAATGGAGTTTTTTTATGCTCTTTTCTTCCAACTTTGTACTCAACAGGTATTTAATTTATTTTTTGCTGGAAATAGTAATTTCTCAGAATCAGATTGACTTACCTATTTTCTTGAACAATTTTGAATTTGAAGATAAGTACATAGCATTTGATTATTGTATCTATCACAAATGTTTCTTATGTTAAAATCAAAGTACTTGTACAAATTATCACTTGAACCAATTGCCTAGTTATTGGAATGTTGAAACAGGATGGGTAAGTGACTTTATAGAAGGTGACTGGGCATTCCATGAAATGATTTCTGTACAAAATCTTCAGGACTAAGTATGAACCAGGAAGGAGTATTTTTAAATTTATTCCTTAAGCTTCTTTACCTCCTTGTTTCTTTAGTTAAATAAGAGTTTAGTTTAGCAATTATAACTTTTTCTCCTTAATCAAGTTCTTATAAAATGGCCAAGTATGCTCTCATGACTGAGTTGGAAAGATCTCTCAGAACTTGTGTGGCCTCTTTTGGAAGGCAGTGGAAAAGAATTGTTATTTTTAAAGCCAGAAGATGTACATTGAGTAGCTGCCTTGTTTAAATAATATGTTGTCTCGGATGGCAGTATGAGTTTTAGGGGGTTGGTGAAAAAGGGAAAAAGAAGAGGGTTATACAAAAAATAGATCGCAAACTGTTTTAGTTGAAACCAGTACCATTTTAAAAAACCTTGTTGGACTGTTTTAGTTGGTTTTGAAGTTTAGAAATACATTTTTAAAAATTTGAATGAACAGCAAATTTATATCTTTGAATTTACTTTTTTTCTGTCTTTAATCCATAATTGGTTGCTCATCTACATGTATATGTACATTTTCAGATAATTAGGGAAGCTGTAATAGTGACTCTTTAAATATTAATTTTATGTGCAAATCTTCAGTTAAACAGTATATTTTAGCATTTAAAGTGGATTTTCTTGGTAAAATATTTAGTTAACACCTGATTTTATACTCATATTTTGCAGATGTTCTGAAATTAATAAATACAAACTTTATCCTTGGATCCATCAGTTTAGCAATAACCGGAGATCAGCTGATCAGATTCGACCTATCTTTTTCCCTGATGTTGACCCCCACAGTCTTCCTCCTGGTTCTAACTTTTCTATGACAGCAGGAGATTTTCAAGAGATTTATTCAGAATGCAGTAAGTCAAAATCAAGCATTTAAAAAGTCTTGTTCTTTATTCTAAATTTAATGAGCCAATTTTATCCTAAGCCAAGGTTTAGATCATTTATTTTGACGGTAGAACATAAGGCATACGTCAGTGTCAATTTAGAATGTTTTTCAAGGTCATGTACAAGACAGTGATAGGAAATAAGAAGTGTAAGATATCTACAGTCAAGAAATTTAGATATGGGCCCTATTGGGCCCATTAATACTAAGAGATACCATGTAAACAAAGTTTAAATGAGTAATGAATACCAAAAAAATGAAAGGTTATTAGTGTAAGAAGGAAGCTGTTCACAGTGAGGCTATGACTTGAAGGTTGAGAGAAATAGCATTTGAGGCAGACAGAAGTACCAAGATATGAATAAGGTGATTGGGGATGGCAGCACAGCTGTACTGTCAGGGAAAGGAAATATTTAATGGGAGATTTAATGGGATTTAATGGGAGCTATTGCTAGAAAAGTAAATTTGTTCCAGATCATGGAGGACTTTTATAGTCAGGCTGCGCAGTTGACTTCAACCTGGCAAACTGTTGAAGAAATCTGAGCTAGGCATGAGAGAAAGGGAGATGATAATTGGGAAAGAGGAGAGGGAGATTGGCAGTAAAAGGAAAACAAAATAGAATAGTGAGGGTTCAGCAAGATCATTGAGTCAATAGGTATTTGTTGAGCACCTACTAAGTACCAGGTATGTTCTAGGTGTCAAAAGAGAACAGTGAACAAAACAAAGTCCCTGTCCACAGAGAACGTCTATTCTAATAGAGAAAGTGAGGCAATAACAAATCTAATATTGTAAGGAAGAAAAAATAAGGCAGGGAAGAGGGGTTACAGAGTGACTGGGGAGAGGCTGCTGCTTTATATAGAGTTGTCAGGGAAAGCCTTTTAGAGTAGAAACTAAAAAAGAAAAAATGTGTGGCAGAGTACCTTGAAAGAGTACAGAGGCAAACCACTGAGATATTTGAAGGGAAAATGTTGCAGATGGGGAATGGCAAGGGAAGAGGAATACGGAGTATAGAGAGTACTTGCTCTGCTCAAGGAGAAGCTAGGCTGTAGTAAGCAGTGGGTACAGTGGTGAGAGGTCAGCCTTGAGAAGATTTGATGAGGCAAACTTGTTGGCAGGCAGGCCATAGCAAGGACTTGGAATTGTACTCAGAGAAACAGGATGCCATTGGAGGGCTTGAAGCAGGGGCAACAACAACACATTGTTTTTATTTATTTATTTATTTTACAACATAGAAAGTTTTTGTTTATTTTTCTCTGAACTCTGAGAATGGGACAACTTGTACTCTGAAGGAAGAAAGGGAGAGATGGAAGATGTTAGGTGTTGTGAATAAGGAATGAAATATTGGAAAACATCACTTAGGCAAGTAAAAGTCCCCTTTTTCTGGGGCAAGGTTTGAGAGAACAGATGATGAAGGTAATCCTCCATGGGATCAAGTGACTTTATTGCACCAGCATTTGTGTAGACACCATACCTCCTAGCGGCAAATGGTGTTCTCTGGTGGGTTCCCACCCACTGCTTCTGCCTGCCCCTGGCTCCCCTTTTTCCCTGGTAATTATTCGAAGTTGTGGTAGATGTTGAGGTATTTGAATGTCATTCATTTCTCAATTGGCAAGTGGTGCCTGCAGTCTTCTGAAACCTGACAGAATTGGTGGTTAACACTAGTTTAAATTTGAATGACTATTATTTTAAGTGATTTTAAATGAAGGCTAGAAGTTGAATAGAGGATAAACAAAGCTCTTACAAATATAATTTGGTAATAATATGTAGAGATTAGATTATAATATCAGTGTTATTGGGGATGATTTCCAAATTGATTACTTAATTAGATTATTGATATCAGTATTTCTCATAAGTGATTGTTTGGTTACTGTGACTATAGTGTTGATCAGAAGTTTAGCTTCTGTATCTCTGTCAAACATTAATACTCTGTAAAAGGTAACTGGAAAATTTAAATAATTAATTAAAAGAAAAAAGCAAAATAACAGATGCAGTAATTTGATTTTTCTTCATTAGATACCTGGGACTGTATTGCTACCTGTTTCTTCATAGACACAGCTCACAATGTAATTGATTATATTGACACAATATGGAAAATACTCAAGCCAGGTGGAATTTGGATAAATCTAGGTAAGTTTTTTAGTATTTACTAAAATTTTATATATTAATCTGAGTACTTACAGCTGTATTACATTTAACTTCACAATCTCAAATGTTCATGTCCATCAGAATTATGTTGTAAATGTTTTAAAACCGCTACAGTTTCCTTTAGACTGCATCCTGGTGGTGATCCCTCCAAAGGCAGTGGAAGCTTAAAAGTTGTATATTCATACTTAGGTCAGTCTCACAGTCATTGTAATTTCAGTGTATACTAATTGTTGATCTGATGGTAGGTAATCATTCCCTCATTATCTCCATCCCACATGCTGAGACAGTGGTCCGTTCTGTTAGGAAGAGAGTGTTCTGTTTTTCTTTCTATAATGAAGCATAGGGGAGAGATTTTACCTCTCCCATGGAATCTTCCTCCCTAGTACATGCATATACTGGGAAGAGTGTAGGTGTGATAACTTCTGTGATTACCTTGAGTTAAAGAATAGAAACATAATTTTTTTTTAATGCAAAAATATTTTTTTACTGCATTCTACTTACTACTTGATGCTAGAAATTAAATGATGAGTATAACATGGTCCCTACAGTCCAGAATCTAAAGGAAATTGCTGCTTTTCTCCTTTTTAAAATAAAGGGGGTATAATGATAATATCCAGGTAGATATACATGTGTTCTTTAATGAGATATATAATCTGTGTTCAGAAAGACATCCAGACTAGAACATAAAGGTTTTCAAGATAAGGATTATTATACTACATAAAAGGACATAACGTACATGGTTTTGAGACCTTGGCCTTCCAGATGGGTCTAGTTTTGTGACTCATTTCTGTTACCTACTCTCTTTTTAATGATTTTAATTTACTAGAAATTTTGCCATTTGGGACTAAGCCCTGGAGGTCGTAATAAGTCTTTTGCAAACTTCTCTTAAGAATTCCTTAGGACCAGATGAAAGCAGCTGTACGGTGCAATCATAATAAAATAAATATCCCAAACCTTAAGTCTTCTTTAAAAGTAGTTACCTTGGGAAATTTTTCCCAAAGAAAAATGAAAAGATATTACCTACTGGGTATTTGCTTACTGTGGGTTAGGTACTGTGTTGGTCCCTTATGGAGTCTCAAAGCAGCCCTGTATTGAAATGGCACTGTTATAGTTGAAGAAACTGAGTCTTGGTTTAAATAACTAGCAGAACAGTCCTGTAGCTTACATGTGGCAAAGACAGGCTCGAAGCCCAGAGCCAATTTCTTGATTACCCTGGGTTAATTTGTAAGTTAGCATTAAGATGACCCTGTGTTTACATAATTAAATTTTTTGACCCCCATTACTGAGTTATGATAAGGTTTTATGTATTTCCGGAGCATGCGACTTTCATAGAAACAGCTTTTTTGTTTTAACATTTGTTTTATTGGTTTATGAATATTTTACTAAGTTATATGATACAATAATTGTAACTACCTGAAGCACATACAGTTGGCTCCTGATAAATATACTGTTTGATAAGAGTAGATGTACTATAGTGTGACTTACGATCTGTCATGGGCATCAGAAGTAATGGAGCACGTTGGTTAACAGGAAGTCAGTTAGGAGAGCTAATTCCACTATGGAGTTTCAAAACAATTTTGAAAATTGTAATAATGGAGAAACACAGTCCTTAAAAATAGTTATTTGGAAGGTTAATAATTTATAAAGTATTAACTTATACATCTTTTGCATGTATAAGTTAAAGAATGTAAAAAGTCTCAGAATCAGTTTTCTTTTAAATGTTCTGGGCATCTAATCTGTGTTTTTCATTTTTTATGCTATGTACTCAATTTTTGACTCCATATTCCTCCTACCTAATCTCATGGCTTTTCCTGCTCTTTCGATTCCCAATCTGTATCTCTGGTCCAAACATCTCTCTTGTGCTCCAAGCCAGTATGTCCAACTTGGATGTACCACAGATACTTCAAAATCTTTGTCTCAAGATCAGCCTGGGCAACATGCCCCAAGACCCCATCTCAAAAAAAAAAAAAACAAAACAAAACAGAAAACGATTCCATGCCTCCCAATATCTTTTCTATTCTTCATCTACTCAGATTCCCCAAACAAAAATACTGGGAGCCTTTTGTTACCCCTTTTATTAGGTCACTCAGGCTACCATAACAATTCCACAGATTGGGTGGCTTAAATAACAAGTTTATTTTCCCACAGTTCTGATGACTGGAATTCCAAGTGCTCACCAGGTTGGTGTCTAGTGAGGGCTCTTCCTTTGATTTGCAGGGGTTACCCTCTTGCTGTGTATTCACCTAGCCTTTCTTTGGTTGTGCATAGAGGGAGAAGGAGTGAATGAGTGCATGAGTGAGCTCTTTGGTGTCTCTTATAAGGACACTAATCCTATTGAATGAGGACCCCACCCTTACAACCTCATTTACCTTAATTACTTCCTTAGAAGTCCTACCTTCAAATACAGCCACACTAGGGATTAGGGCTTCAACATATGAATTTGGAGGCAGGGGGACACAAAACAGTCAATAGGACCCCTCTTTTTCCTCACTGTTTGTCTCTAGTCAGTCTAAAAGTTGTATCTCCTAAAGCTACTTAATCGCTCTTGAATATCCTTCTATTCCAGGGTTTCTTGATTGTGATATTGACATTTGGGCTGGCTCATTCTTCAGTGGGAGTGATGAGGGAAGTGGGGGTCTGGCTTGTATATTGTAGGATGGTTAACAGCCTTCCTGGCCTCTAAGACCCCAGTAGTACCTCCCAGTTTTGACAACCAAAATGTCTTTAGATATTGAAAAATGTTGCCCTCTGGGGCTGGAGGGTGTTGGCAAAGGCATCCCCAGTTGAGAACCATTGCTCTAATTTCTTGGTTTCTTGCCTGGATTAGCATTAGGATTACTGTAGTCGTTTCCTTAAGGATGCCCCTGCCTTCAAGTTGTCTTCAGCCTTTGTCATTTCTCCACATAATCACCAGTTACCTTCCTAACATGCAAATCTGTTCCTGTAAGACTCCTTGCATGAAACTCTAGCTTTCTGGAAAACCTAAACTCTTCAGGATTATGTACAATGCCCTTATGATATTTATTTTGTCTCGTGTCTCAGCTTCTTCTTTTTTGTTTTTTATCACCCCTTCTCTGACCTTAAGTGCCAGTCCTTTGATTTAACCCTTTCTTTCTCTTCTGTTTTCCCTTGGCTAGTCCCTGTGTGTTCTTAAACACTTAGCTCAGGTGATCCTTTTGGGTTGGGTTAAGTATTCTGTATTTCTTATGTTCTAAGAGACTCTGCTGTAGCATATATTTCAGTTTGGTGTTAGCACTCATATGCTTTTGTTTTCACTGCTAGTCTCTAAGCTCCATAAGGGCAAAGATCTAATGCTTCCTAGTCACCTGGTACAAAGCCTGGCAAACAGTGGATATTAATGACTGTTACATGTATGTGTGAATGTATTGTTTCAAAATTTGAAAAAGGGAACATACTCAGATGTCCCGAAGACATGATGAAGTGCCATCTATATTGGTAAATTCATAACATTCTTATGGTTTTGGCTTTAATTGTATAGACCTGGAGGCTTAAGTTACTCTGTAAACTGAGAGATCAACCTCTTGGGGATGGTTTTACCCTAACCATGCTTATGTAGATTAGAACGTCAGTATATTCATATATAATGGGAAATGTAATGGCCAGCCATTCTGGAACAAATGACATTAGAGGTAAAATTATATATGAAAATGTTGCCCAAATTGCATGAAATCAGATTGGGGGGGATCATTAATTTACAAAATGCTTTAATTAAGGAGGATGTGATGGACTCTTTAACACTATCCAGTTTAAGGAAAGCTAGTAAGCCTTCGAAGGAGACTGTTACGCGTATGTCCTTTGGGTAAGGCTATGATTTAGGCAAAGAACAGAAGAATGCCTGTGAATTCCCTTTTTCAGTTTTTCATCCTGACCAGCACTCCTTAAACACATTTATTTATAATTTCTTCTAAAAAGAGAGTGTGTGTGTATGTATGCATTGATAAATTTGGGAGTCAGGTAGTGGAGGGCAGGCATTTAGCTACATCTGGAAGAATTTAATAAAATGAATCTGACTATATCTGAAGAATTAAAATGTAACTACATCTGGTAAAAGTACCAAAGGATATCTTCGTAAAGTGTATTGAAAGACAGGTCTTATCAGATTTTAGAGCATTATGAAGCTACAGAATTTTTTTTTTTTTTTGAAACGGAATCTCACTCTGTCGCCCAGGCTGGAGTGCAGTGGTACCATCTCAGCTCACTGCAACCTCTGTCTCCTGAATTCAAGCGATTCTCATGCCTCAGCCTCTCAAGTAGCTAGGGTTACAGGTGTGCGCCACTACACCTGGCTATTTTTTGTATTCTAAGTGGAGATGGGGTTTCACCACATTGGCCAGGCTGGTCTTGAACTCCCGACCTCAGGTGATCCACCCGCCTCAGCCTCCCAAAGTGCTGGGATTACAAGCGTGAGCCACTGTGCCCGGCCTAGAATTTTTTACAACATGAGATTCCCTTTAAAAGGTAGATGACTTAACACATACAGCCTTTCCTCATTATAGGAGTAGTAAAATTATAAAAATGTATAAAACACATGGACAAAGAATGGCAGGCATGTTATTGGGGGACAAAACAATGTACCAATTTTTAGAAGTTGGGGTAGATAGGTAAGTTTTGCGAAGAAAAACATGTGAGAGCCACCTTACCTGAATAACTCTGGAAAATGAGGTGCTGTATGGAAAAACCTAAGTTGAAAATCTGTATATAGAGAACAGTTGACTCCTCTATAATCAAGATGCCTACCTTATATGCCCATTTCCACTCCATGCTCAGGTGGGAGACCAGAAGTTTAATTCCCTAGAAAAAGTAAATAGGAAAGGAGCAAGATTTAGGAGAGCATGTCCTCGTGTAGAATGGAGGCAAAATGTAGGGCAGAAAAGAAGGGGATTAATGGAAAACTTTGGAAAATGCTCAAGCAGTGACCATCAGTCCAAGCTATCTCCAACCCCTACCCTGCTTATAAAACTTACCGAGGTTTGGCCGGGAGTGGTGGCTCACACCTGTAATCCCAGCACTTTGGGAGGCTGAGGCAGGCGGATCACGAGGTCAAGAGATTGAGACCATCCTGGCCAACACGGTGAAACCCAGTCTCTACTAAAAATACAAAAATTAGCTGGGTGTGGTGGTGCATACCTGTAGTCCCAGCTACTTGGGAGGCTGAGGCAGGAGAATTGCTTGAACTCAGGAGGTGGAGGTTGCAGTGAGCTGAGATTGGGCCACTGCACTCCAGACTGGCGACAGAGTGAAACTCCATCTGAAAAAAAAAAAAAAAAAAACTTAGGTTTAAATTCCAGATGTTTTGCACAGATGCAAGTCATGTTTCTTGGAGTGGACGTGTCAATATTGCTATATGAGCTTATTTTAAAATTAATAGTTGTTTCTTGTATCTTTTTCTGTCTCTTAAAATCTTTATGCCTAACTTTTTAGATTTTTCAGACTTTTTGTGGCAATCTTTATGTTTTAGGTGTGTCTCTTACAAACAGCATACAGTACATTTTTATTATCCAGTCAAACAATCTTTATCTCTTAACCAGAACTTTTAGAGCCTTACAGGTTTGTAAATGGTTTAAATCCACTTGTCACAGATTTGGCAAGTGGTTTGGCCACCTTTAAGCTAGTTCTTGTTCTTTCATAAACCCTGTCACTGTTTTGTACCTCTTTTGTGAAACAACCAGATATTCCAGGCCCATCTTGTACTTTCTCTGACCAGCCATTGTTTCTAAGGATTCCTGGTTCCTTTTAATGGGGAATGGTTTGTAGAAGTGGAAAATCTAATTTCTGCCACTGGAGTGGTATTGTATCTAGGCCTTTTTGGCAAACAGCGTAGGAAATATATGGATATGTCTGTCTGTAAAAATCATATGTATATATGTGTTTGTAAAAATCATCAAAGGAGGGCCTTAAGAAAAACTAAACACACACACACATACATACATACACACAGACAGACAAAATCGTAAGTTCATACTGATAACCTTAGTTCCAATTCAACACTCAGTATAAAATACTAAGGTGGCAGGTAGCTTTCAACACTTAGAATATATCACACCCAGTCACCTCTAGCTTCTATCTTTGCTGTTGAGAATTCAGCTTTTTAAAATGTTGCTCCCCTGAAGGTATTCTGTTTTTTTAAGATTTTTTACTTTGTAGTTTTTAGCAGGTATAATATTACATCTAGGTGTGGAGTTTTCTTTTTAATACTGTGCACAGTTTATTAGGCTTCTTCAGTCTGTGAATTGACCTTATCAGTTGTGAAAAATTCTCAGCTTTGCGGGGGGAGTCCCCTCTTACCAATCGTACATTTAGCCTTAAAATATGTAACAATAGCCATTATTTCTTCACATACTGCCTCATTCTTTTTCTCTGTTTCTTCTGGAAATGTAATCAAATATATTTTAGAACTTCTCATGGTAGCGTTCCTGTATCTTAACCACTTCTCTTGCTATCTTTCTCACCATGCTGCACTCTGGATAGTTTCTTCTGACCAATAGTCTTTTATTTGAAAATACTGAGCATATTATTTCTGATAATTCTAACATCTCAAGTCTTTGCGGGTAATTTTCTGCTTTCTCTTGCTTTTCTTGGTTCTTGTTCATGATTCCTTGTTTCTCTGTGCTGTTGACTTTGAGTGGTTTATTGGGGATTGTTCTTGAGAAATCACACTTTGGATTTCTTAAGGCCTGGGTTGAAGTGTTTTTCCCCAAAGGAATTTGCATTTGCTTCTACCAGGAGATGAGAGCATTGTCAGACCAGAACTGTTTTAAACTAAATTAGAACTTGAGGTTTATTGGACCACCCATGTTATATTAAATTAGGCTATAAATCTACCCTAGGATTAAACCATGATGTACAACCACCTTGTCCCTTTAGTAAGCACTAGATCAACTTTCATGCAGTCTCATGGGGTTAAAGGATAGAAGTAAGTTTATTATTTCTTACTCTCACTTTAAAGATAGACCAATAGAAAAAAAAAAAAAAAGGAAAAAAATCAAATGAGGGCACAAGAATTAATAGGGGGAAAAAGATAAAGAGAGCCCCTACTGTTCCTGTCATAATGTCAAGTGATCTTTCAGACTCTCTACCTGGAGCAGGCCCAGGACTTTGTCTTATGTCCCCTTGGTCCAAAGAGTTTATCAAATTGCAGATCAGTTTCTTCTTGGTAGTGAAATATTCTCAGGGTAAAAATGGCATCTAGGTGTACCTCTAGGTTCCTGGTAATTTCTTACTAACTTCCCAACCTAACTTAAGTTTTTAAAATAAGTTTAATGCACCAACTTTCATTGTTTGCAATAGGAATGTCGGTCTGAATAACCTAACCTACCTGCCTTTACAGGAAGCAAAAGTTCTTTATATATTTTCATTTCTTTAACAGTTGTGTTAATTTGTTTCCACACTGCTATAAAGATACTACCTGAGACTGGGTAATTTACAAATAAAAGAGATTTAATTGACTCACAAGTCCATATTGCTGGGGAGGTCTCAGGAAACTTACAATCATGGCAGAAGGGGAAGCAGGCACCTTCTTCACAAGGTGGCAGGGGAAAGAGGGTATGGGAGGAACTGCCACTTTTAAAGCATCAGATCTTGTGAGAACTCAGTATCATGAGAACAGCTTGGGGGGAACTGCCCCCATGATCCAGTCCCCTCCCACCAAGTCCCTCCTTCCACGTGGGATTACAATTGGAGATGAGATTTGGGTGGAGGCACAAAGCCAAACCATATCAACAGTAAACTATATTTTTAGATTAAAAAAATTCTTTAGAGGGGGAAAACAGAGAAAACTACCCAGCAATGAAATAGGCGTACAACATAAATATGGAAGTTATTAAAAAAAGAAAACAAACAAACTGGATGACATAGCTCATGCCTGTAATCCTGACAGCTCCTGAGGTCAAGCCAGGCAGACCGATTGAGGCCAGGATTTCTAGACCAGGCTGGGCAACACAGCAAGACCCCTCATCTCTAAAAAAATGTTTAAAACTTAGCCAGGTGTAGTGGCATGTGCCTGTAGTCCCAGCTACTTGGGAGCTGAGGTGGGAGGATCACTGGAGCCCAGAAATTCAAGGCTGTAGTGAACTATGCTTATGCCATTGCACTTCAACCTGGGTGACACAGCAAGACTTCAACACTCAGTAAAAAAAAAAAAGAATAAATGTAAACAGCCTATATACAGAAAAAAAATGTTCATTCTCACTGTTAGTCAAATAAATCAATATAAATGTGCTACCATTTTTCACCTATCATATTCACTAAGTTTTAAAATTTGCTTACTTAAAGCTTAGGTAAGTACAGTGAGATGGGATATGCTCTTGTTCTGCTACTGGGGATGTAAAATGGTATGACTTTCTTCTGGAAAAACAGTAACATCTTATAAAATAATGTATGGGAAAACCTTAAATATTCGTACATTTAGTCAGGGGTTGGCAAACTATAGCCCATAGACCAAATGTGGCCTGCAGCCTATTTTTGTATGACCCTACCACTACAAGTATCTTTTACATTCTTAAAGGGTAATGGGGAAGAACACAAATAAGAATATATGCTAGACACTGTAAGTGGGACACAAAGCCTCCATTATTTGCCATCTGTCCTGTTACATAATTGTTATCTTTTGAAAGTAGCACTAACATATACATTATATTCATGGTCATTTTTTCTAGTCAGTTATGTAGGATAGAGAAAGGAGAGAGAAAGAAAAACTTTTTTACCCTAACTGTGATCCACAGAATCGTAAGCCTCTTGGTAGCAGAAACTTTGTCTTGTTATTAAATACTTTTATCTTCCATGATTAGCACATTGTATGAGGAGTAGGAATAGAGAGCTGGTTGCAGGATTTTTAATTAACCCAATGAAAAGTAAAGAGAAGATTGTCTAGATTAGCCTGAGGTATATATAACTGTGTGTTATGGTTCCTGGATGAGGCTGATATATTGGGCAAAATGATAGATTGAAAGATTTGAAAATCATGCTTTTAAATCGTATGTTCGTTTCTTGAATGTATGGAATGGAATGAGCAAATAGTAAAGGGAGGATGTCATAGAAATAGTATAATACCTGTCATTTACTTACTGCCTTGTTTATGACAGGTGTAATACATATTATCTCACCTTAAAGTCATATTACAGGGCACACACGGTGGCTCACGCCTGTAATTGCAACACTTTGGGAGGCCAAGGCTGGTGGATCACTTGAAGTCAGGAGTTCAAGCAGCCCGGCCAACATGGTGAAACCCTGTCTTTACTAAAAATATAAAAATCAGCCTGGCGTGAAGACAGGTCCCTGTAATTCCAGCTATTCAGGAGGCGGAGGCAGGAAAATCGCTTGAACCTGGGAGGTGGAGGTTGCAGTAAGCCCAGATCGTGCCACTGTACCCCACCCAGCCTGGGCAACAGAGTGAGATTCTATCTAAAGATAAATAAATAAATAAAATAAAAATAAAAAGTATATTATAGATGAAGCAGAGTTAGTGAATTGCCCACAGGCACACAATTACTAGATGTTAGAGGTGTGATATGAACAGTGCACTTTAAAAAAAAAAGCCAGCTCTAGTGTTACTTCCTTCTTTGAGCAAACCTTCTCTATAACTTCTGTCCACCTTTTACTACCTGGGTTAACTTGAGGCTCCTTCTTTGTTTTCATATGATACACAGTTGGTAACTGCAGTTTGGCATTTACTTATGGAATTATAATTGCAGAATACATTTGGAATTTGAGGACTTAGCATTATCTGATTCATCTACTCCTTCAGTAACTTGAAAGTTAAAGGTGAAGGCCTGTGGTGTGAATCACAGTGCAAGGCAGGTAGACCAGAGGGACTCACTCCTCATGAGTGTAGGCCCATCTCTTGATGGTGTCAGATACTAGGCCAAATTTTCAAATGCCCAGACTTTTTATGTTTGTCTTATCCAGTACCTAACTTATTCAACTTGAAATTCAGTGTAACACAGCTATGAGTGTGTGTTTATATTCAAGTAATTCACAGTATCTTTAAACCATAGGTCCTCTGCTGTACCACTTTGAAAATCTGGCAAATGAACTTTCCATAGAATTGAGCTATGAGGATATAAAAAACGTTGTTCTGCAGTATGGATTCAAGGTAGAGGTAAGAATGGAATAAAATATTGCCAAAGTTTAACTCCCAAAGCACCTTGACAGAAGTGTTGATATCATGGCTGTTAGTGACTATTTGAATTCTGTTTTCTTATCTATAAAGGGAAGATAATACAGGTTGCATACCCCTTACTCAAAATGCTTGGGACCAGAAATGTGTTGGATTTTGGATTTTTTTCCAATTTTGCAATATATGCATATACATAATGACATATCTTGGGAGGGGACTGAAGTCTAAATATGAAATTCATTTATGTTTTATATATGCCTTATAAGCATAGCCCAAAGGTAATTTTATACAATATTTTAAAATTTTGACCACCTGCACATGAAGTCAGATGTGGAATTTGTCACTTGTGGCATTATGTAGGTGCTCAGAACATTTTGGGTTTTGGAGCGTTTCAGATTTTCAGATTAAGGATGCTTGACCTGTGTTACTTAGCTTCCAGAATTATAAGGATTTGGGATAACGTGTACATAAAGGGAAAACTATAATTTCTGGTGAAATAGCCTTTCAGTAAATGGTAGCTGATCATTATAATACTGTTCTTACAGACTCTCACTTATAGATAGAAAGTAGAGTAGGCTCTGGGGAAAACAAAAAGGGGTGGGAGGGCAAGTATAAGAGGGATATTCACAATATATCCTTGTCCTTGTGTACTGCTTCATCTTTAATTATGTGCATTACTATAAAGTTTTGTGATATTTTGGCTATTGTGTTTCAGTTCATTTATTTAGAAGCCTTCCATTTTAGAAACAATACATTTGTTTTTAAGAATGATGAGAAGCAATATATTATAGTAGTTCAAAGTTCAAGACTGCCTGAGTTTGAATCTCAGTTCCGTCACTTATTAGTGTGACTGTTCTTTGTAAAGTGAGACTACTAATATTAATAGTACCTCTCTTATGGGGGTAGTTGTATGTAATAAATGAATATGCTTAAAATAGTGCCTGCCACTGATACGTATGTGCTCAGAATTTGTTAGTGGTGTGGTCATCATGACTGTCATAGTCAGTATTATGATTATTGTTTGCATTGCAGGTGGAAAAAGAATCTGTATTGTCAACATATACTGTGAATGATCTCTCTATGATGAAATACTACTATGAATGTGTCTTGTTTGTGGTCCGTAAGCCACAATAATGGTCTCAAGTGATAACACCTGGAAAAAAGTTTAGTAAGAACAAATGCTGAAATAAACGACTCAAAATCAACTATCAGTGATGACAGGACACAACCTCAAATCAGTGGTGCCTTCTTATTCCTAACAAAATTTAGAAATAGTGTCTATTTTCTTAATATGTCTATTGCTTTTTCAGAAATATACTATGCCATGCAGATTTGTACTACACAAGTAAAAATGGAGGAAATGTCTTGAAGTATACTTTTTCCTTGAAGCCCAGATTGTGTTTCAGTAGGAAAAAAACCTAATCTCCAGTGTCTTCATGATGCTGTCCATTGCAAGTCTGCCGTATTAATGACTAATAGTATTGAAATCCATAATAATCTTCCTTTTTTTGTTGTTTTGTATGCATTGCACATGTAACTTTTAGAAGAGTCTAAGGATCCTCAGTCATATTCAACATCTGGAGTTGGGACTTTGTTCACTTTCAATCTAAGAAAACTATGCGTAAAATGTGTCTTTTTTTTTTTTTCTTCAGAGACAAGATCCTGCTCTGTCTCCCAGGCTGGAGTGCAGTGGCACGATCATAGCTCACTGTAACCTCAAACTCCTGGACTCAAGCGATCTTCCTGCCTTAGCCTCCCGAGTAGCTAGGACTATAGGCATGTACCACCGCGCCTGGCCTGTGTCTATTCTTCTATCATTCAGATTAATTTTAATTTTGTATTTTCTAGCTCAGATGAACTTAAAGAAGCATCAAACATTTCTTTTTTATGAAATGTTAAATTTAATAGCATCACAGGCCGGTAAAATATATTCAAGTAACTGAGAAATTATCAAAGTCTTTTGGCCACAATAAACTGAACACTTTATGAAAGCATACTCATCATGGATCTCAACATTCAAAGTGAGAAATAAAAAGCCTTTATTAAAAGTAGTGCTAGGAAACAGAGAAAATAAGAATAAAATTTACCCATTTGAAATATATGATTTTCAGACTCTAAATGAATACAGAGTTTGACAGTGTGATGTTTACAATAATGTCTTTTCTTTAGATTATCTGGATTATGAAAGCAAGCACTTTTTTCATTAAAACAATTATATACTAGGAAAAACTGTCATAATAGTATTAATGTGGGGAATTTTGATTATGAAATTCAGGGATAAATTACTGCCCATGGTCTGTGTCTTCAATATTGTAAGCAGCAGCCATCATGTAATTTCAGATTAATGCCAATTTTGTTCCCTGATAGATGGAGCTTAAACAATATATGCTGCTTTAAATTTCTACCTCTAGCAGATCTTTATTGGAGGGAGTTTTCCTTTGTATTTTTTAATGTATGTTATTCTGTTTCCAGTAGCTTGGAAAGTAGAGATGACTAATGTTTTAGCCTTTTCTTGGAGAAAAGGAAGAACTCTTCTTGAATATTTTCACAGATGATTGTGATTGCTTTAAATGACCTCTGTGGCAATTTAAATTAGATGGATTTAATCTCAGTAATGTGCTGGTCGCATAAAAGTCATGTTTTAATAGGAAAACTTACTTGTAAATGTTTAGACCTTTGTTGTCACTTAGGCTAGGGAGTCACTACCCTATTTGGCATCTTACTAGTTGGGGGGACCTTTTCCGTGTACAGTGATGGGACTTTTGTGACCTTTACTCTCACTATGCAATAGAGGGTTTCATGTAGTTGATTTAACATGTCAAAATTGGGAAAACTGTTACTTTTTTTTTTTAAAGATATCTCTTTTTTGTGTCCCTCAGTACTCAGCAGATGTTCATTTGGTGGATATTCTTATTACTTACATGAATGTTTGAATTTAGTGGCAAGGAAGAAAAAAACTCAAACTATTGTTTTTAAAGAAGAAAACTTGCGAAGTACATAAGTATTTTTTAAAAATCAATTGAACAGAAAGGAATGCATGCTGTTTTTGAATGACTTAGACATGCTTTTTATTCACTGACTAGTATTCACTTTTTTACAACTTGTATCAAAACAAATGATCTTTGTTTTTGTCCCAGGCAAAAACAGGTTGACACTGGTAGGTTGGCTTTATTAATTTTTTTCCTATTAGGTTTTCTTTAATAATGTTACATTTCTAAATTATAGCATATGTTTTAGTTAATTCTGAAATCAGTTACTTCATTTGTTAATTTATCCCTTGTATCATGAATATTGTTTTTTAAATGTTCTATACAAATTTGCATCACTTTTTTTCTTACAGCTTTTGCAGTTAATATATTCTAAACTTGAAAATGTGGTATCAATCAGTAATAGAAGTATCACTGGAGGATTTATTTAACTTTGTATTTCTTAATTTTAGTCCTAGCTACTAAAGTATGTAAGCCTTAAAGTTTAAAATGTTTTTCTTAAATTAGCTGTATACACATACATTTTCATTTACTTTGTGAAATGCGAGGAGATAGTCCATTGTGCTTGTGTTTTTTCCTTTAATTTCCATATTCTGAAGCAGTGCAGATATAGGGTATGCTAATCAAGTGAGCAAGGTGGAATATGTACAATATAAGGAGAAGCTGTATAAATCACAGTATAAAATTATGAAGTTTGGTAACTGTAAAATGTACTGTATTTATATGTAACTCTCATTCTAAAAGTTGCCACAAAAGCTGAATTGGAAGCTTCATGTCTGCATGAAATTTCCTATATTTTTAATGTGTATGATGAAATTAATTTTTCTTGAATATTAAAGTCTGCCAATTGCTACGAAACGATAGTTGCTTGGTTGTTTTTATCTAAGTTAGTGTAACCATAGATGTGGGGATTTTAATGAGTTGAGCATATATACTTTTGAACTCTTGGATTAGCCTGTTTTTATATGCTTCTAGAAAGTCAGTCATATGAATACTTGGTCTTATAATATACCAGGCCTTATACTAATTATTTTCACTTTGTTTCATTCAGGTTCACCGTAGTAAAGTTAGAATCCACTGAGGAAAAGGAATAATCTTGATTTTCAGTTTTGTTAAATAATAGAAAAAGAATTCTATAAAAGGAACTGGTAGAAGACAGTTACAGGACCAGTCATTAGTGGGATGAGCACTTAGATCTTCTGGGTTCATTTTCCTGAATGATTGTGATCTCAGGCAAGCCACTCTTGGCTTGTTTCCTCATCTGTAAGAAAGGATTGATACCATCTATTTCAGATAGTTTATTAGGTCATATGAGCTTTTATATATATTTTTGTGTGTATGAAAGCACATGATAGACATTTACCATAAATGTAATTTCAGTCTGTGTTGACTGCTATCTAGTGATGGAAAAAATGAGGATTGTTAACAGGACATTAGTTTTAATTATCTTATGGTGACCCTTTGAAAAAAGTTTCCGTGGAATCCTGGGGAAAACAGTAAAAAATGGTAGGTACAGATACAGATTCCAAAAGTTTGTTGGGAATTATAATGAAATATATAGTAGGTAATGGGAGAGGGTATAATTAAAATTTAATGGCCTGTTACTCCCACTTTTATTAACCTGCTAGCACATCCCTCTTATATATGTTTGATTCTTTCTCTTTGATACCTATTTAGATGTGGGATCTTTCAGTCAGTGTATATGTGCATTTTCAGTTAAAAGTTGCCTTTCAGAAGGGACTGCACCAATTTACATACCAGGAACAGTGTTTAAAAGTAACTTACATCCATTCCCTGGCCAGTACTGGGTATTGCTGAGCTTTTCATTTTTGTCAGTACAGACATACCTCATTTTATTCTACTTTGCTTTATTGCATCTTGCAGATACTTTTTTTTTTTTTTTTTTTTTTTTTTAACAAATTGAAAGTTGGTGGCAACCCTGCATCAAACAAGTCTATATTGGTGTCATTTTCCAACAGCATGTGTTCACGTCATGTCTCTGTGTCAGCATTTTTTAGCAATCAAGTATTTTAAAATTAAGTATGTACACTGTTCTTTTAGACAAAATGCTATTGCACATTTAATATGCTACAGTATAGTGTAAACATACTTTTATATGCACTGGGAAACCCCAAAATTTGTGTGACTGTCTTTATCATGATGGTCTGGAACTGAGTCTGTAGTATCTCCAAGGTATGTCTGTATAAGAAGTGTTATCTAATTTGAATATTCATTTACTTAATTGTTGGGAAAGTTAAGCAATTTTTCTGAGTTTGATGGCCAAAGAAAAGTGTTTTTAATCTGCCAGTCTATATGATTTAATGTGGCAGACCTGACAGGTCATTGGCAACAGCTCCAAACCTAATTAAAACATAGTGAGGTTCATCAGGGAGAGTACTGGCCAGAGCCATGAGGACTGTCTTGAGTTCTAGTAATTGAGAGGAGCAGCCACATCTGCTTTTGGTTTTACATAGCTGGCACTGAAGCTGAACAGCAGGAGCAGCTCATTGGACTCCATTATGTTTCACTGTAGCCAAACAATTCATGAAGTAGGCCCAGAAATTTAGGGGAAACTAAGTCAAGGGCCCCACTGAACCAATGGGATTGCTTTGTGCAGTGGAGTTGGCCGTACAGTTTACCTCCAAAAGGATCGCTGCCGTTTTTTCATGTAGGAACAAAAAGCTGCTACGGTCAGGCCAGCTATGCTATTTCTCTTTGACTAGTGAGGCTTGTTAGCTTCTTTTCACCTTGTTAGTCATTAAGTCCAAGGTGACTCACCACGAAATGGGGATGTCAAGCCAAAGAGTCACAAGAGCTATGTTAAATCACATTAAGTTTCAACAAAAGCTTAGCAGGTTAATAGCTGCCTTCTATTGTTAACATATAAAGATGTACGTGGTGGCTGGGTCAGGCAGCTGTTGCGATTGTTGGTATTGAGCTGTTGCCTCTCTGAGTACTCAGGCAGCCATTAAGTCTTTGAAACTTCTCCTGGAGGCCTATATTACTTATACTGGACCATCCGGGGAGGGGGGTCAGTCTGTGTCGTATTTCTTGAGAGTGAGATGGAATAAGATATAGACCAAGAAGTGCAGGCATAAAATCCATGAATTCTATTATACATATATTGAATCTGTCCAAAGAGCCCTGGTGACATTATTTTTGAGGGGTCCAGCTCCTTGTCAAAAACTTGGGGGCTGGGATAGGACAGAAGGGAGTTGGCGCTTTCTCTAGTTTAACCTCTTGCTATTTCAGTAAGTGATTAAAGCTTTGACTGTTCAAACTGCCAGCTCAACTCTCCCTGGCCCCTAACAATTTCAGGTTTCCTTCCCCACTCCAAGCCTTGTCCAAACCCTATCAGTTGAATTAAGGTGACTTTTTTCCTGTAGGAACACAGACCAAGAAGTTTAACATGCATCAGGTGCCACAGCACAGATGCCGAAAGATCAGGTTATCCCCCAGCTGGGAGTTCCAGGTGGCAGAGGAAGCTAGTCTACAATGACAGAAGGAGCAGTGGTGGTGGGGAATAGAGTTCATCTGCTCATAATTGTTATATCCACGCAATTGTCATTAGTATACCTGAGTGTTTACGCTTACAAAAAAATAGTATTGTCTATTTCATTGTGTGAAGTGGCCTACAAAGTGTTCTCTTGTGTTTTTATGTTTCCCAGTGGTGGTGGGGAAGAAATTTGATTGTCAGCGTTTTTTTCCATTGACCACTGTCTCCAGGTTCAGTGCCTGAGCACTGCTGCTACTTCTTCCCCCATCTATCTCCAGCATCCAATGAGTGTCCAGCTTCTAAGACCCCTTACTTCGGTGCTGATCATAATCTCAAAATACATAATCCTGAATGTCAAAATCCTGAAATAACAAAATCTTTACGGTCTAAAGTCCCTAACATCTAAAATTTCAATAGATTAAAATCTTTGAAATTCTGTGAGACAAATTCTGGGGAAGGGATTAATGTGTTTTCAGTTGTATGCAGTGTACTTGCATCATGACAGGCAGAACTATTACCTTGTTACTGTCTTTACTAGGAAATTACGGTTTAAGGAGATTCATATGGGTGCCACGTTGACAAGAAGTGGACTTGGGGACATAATTTTAGGTGGCAACTTGTCTGGATTAAGGAATACTAGAAACCTAGTAAGACATTATTTTCAGTGTATCTGTGAGAGTCTTTCTAGGGGAGACGTGTATGTGAGTCTCAGTGGACTAAGTGGGAAAGATCTGTCCTCATGTTGGCAGGGGCCATCCACTCAGCCAGGGGCCTATAGAGAACCGAGAAGGCAAATTAGTCCCTCTCAGAGCTGGGACAAATTTTCTGCTGCTGCCTCGGACATCAGAAATTTGGCACCACAAAGTACATTATCACAGCATTAACTGTGTGTAAGCATTGTGCATGTATGTAAAAATGTAGAAACTTCCTCAATAAAGGAAGCGGTGTACTCTTTGTTTGTCTGCATTTGTCAAAGATAAAATTTCTGAGAATCTTGGCTCTTTGGGCTACTGTGTATGTGGTGGTGACCCATTGAAGGGTTTTTTTGGTGTGTGTGTGTGTGTGTTTGTTTTGTTTTGTTTTTAAGACAGAGTCTTGCTCTGTCGCTCAGGCTGGAGTGCAGTGGCACCATCTCGGCTCACTGCAACTTCTGCCTCCTGGGTTCAAGCGATTCTCCTGCCTCAGCCTCTCAAGTAGCTGGGACTACAGGCACCCACCACCACACCTGTCTAATTTTGTATTTTTGTAGAGACAGGGTTTCACCATGTTGGCCAGGCTGGTCTTGAACTCCTGACCTCAGGTGATCCACCCATGTTGGCCTCCCAAAGTGCTGGTATTGCAGACCTGAGCCACCATGCCCAGCCAAGTTTTGTTTTTTGTTTTTTTGTTGTTTTCTTTTGAGATGGAGTCTTGCTCTGTTGCGCCAGCTGGAGTGCGGTTTTCGTGATCTCAGCTCACTGTAATCTCCACCTACTGGATTCAAGCAATTCTCCTGCCTCAGCCTCCTGAGTAGCTGGGATCATAGGTGCCTACCATCATGCCCAGCTATTTTTTGTATTTTTGGTAGAGACGGGGTTTCACCATGTTGGTCAGGCTGGTCTCAAACTCCTGACCTGAAATGATCTGCCCGCCTCGGCCTCCCAAAGTGCTGGGATTACAGGGTGAGCCACTGTGCCCGGCGCCCCATTGAAGTTTTTGATTGATCTCGTCAGAAGACTTATGTTGTCTATCACAGTATTTCAGATGACTGCAGTTATAAAGCTGGGTGTATGCTTTTATATATTTAGCTTTTTCACCCATTTCTTTGTGAATACAGTTCATCTGCTCATAATTGTTATATCCACGCAGTTGTCATTAGTATGCCTGAGTGTTTATGCTTGCAAAAAATGTTATTGCCTATTTCATTGTGTGAAGTGGCCTACACAGTGATCTCTTGTGTTATGTTTCTCAAATAAATCCCATTTTAAAAATGTTTTTGAGATAATTTTTAAGATTTTTTTCCCTACGTTATATTTTCGAGATTTTGAAATTTTGGGATTGCAATTTTCTGGATTTTTAGACTTCAGGGATTTTGATCTTTCAGTATTTCAATATTTGAAATTATGGCATTCAGAATTGTTTTTCAGGATTATGGTCCCAACTTCTTTTCTGTCCATGCTCACGCCACTGTGTTCTGCCCTGCAGTCTTCCAGCTTTGACCGCCCCAGCACCCAGAGCCCTGTCCTCATTATAAGCCAGGTTGGACTGTTGACAGGAACCAGGTGTTTGGCTTTATACTATTAGGCAAGGCATTTCCTTCACTCACTTTTAAGTGGCCACCCATGCTCAATTCAAACAAATTAACTTCTGTCTTCAGGTCACTCAAAGCTCTA
Source organism: Chlorocebus sabaeus (assembly GCF_047675955.1). Taxonomy (NCBI): domain Eukaryota; kingdom Metazoa; phylum Chordata; class Mammalia; order Primates; family Cercopithecidae; genus Chlorocebus; species Chlorocebus sabaeus. The sequence goes on from NC_132915.1 coordinate 22,614,701, forward strand.
TATTAAATAGCAAATCCTTCATTCCTGACAACATTAATTTATCTTTGAGGACTCTCCACCTCAGCAGTCACAGCCATACCGCCTTTTAGCTGGTACCATGGGACTTGCTGCTCTGTCGTCATAACATTTCTTCTTTCTGCCTCGAAGAGAGTGAGCAACAATGAAGTTATTATTTGGGTAACTTATTTCAGTCCTGCTTCTAGCAGCTCAACATATAAACAGGAAGAAGTAGGGTCTCCTGCCAACTGGGCAGTAGTATTCATTACTGGATCTTGGGAGTCTTATTTTCTTGAACTGGCCTGCAGATCCTTGTCCTTCCTAATCCAGAAATCCATGTCTGTCAGCATCCTTTCTTTCTCAACAAAATTGCTAAGTCTGCTATTTGAGTTCACCCTATTTACAATCTAATGTGTTAGTCTGTTACAGTTTCCTAGATGCTGGTAAAGACATGAAAAATTACACAAATAATACAGAGAGTTCTGTTCTCATCCAGCTTCCCCCAAAGATAGCATTTTAAGTAACCATATTATTAAAACCTTGAAGTTGACATTGGTACAATACTATTACTAAACTGCTGATAGACCTTGTTTGGAGTTTACCAGTACTTGCATGCACTGTTTTTTTTTCCCTTATTTTTTCACTTTTAACCTACCTTAATATTTAAAATGGGTTTCTCATTAATAGCACATACCTTGGTCTTGCTTTTTAAATTTTAATTAATGCATAGTATTTGTACATATTTATATAGGGCACATGTGATATTGTTACATGCATAGAATGTGATGATCAATTTAGGGCATTTGGGTATCCATCACCTTGAATATTCCTATATATTAGGAACATTCCAAGTCCTCTCTTCTAGTTATTTTGAAATATATAATACATTGTTGTTAACTATTAACTATAGTCACCCAACTTTGTATCAAACATTAGAACTTTATCTAACTGTATGTTTGTACCCATTAACCAATCTCTCTTCATAGCCACTCCCACCCATATGCCCTTCCCATCCTCTGATAGCTATCATTCTACTCACTACCTCCATGAGGTCAACTTTCTTAGCTCCCACATATGAGTGAGAACATGCAGTATTTGTCTCTCTCTGCCTGGCTTATTTAATGTCCTCCAGATCCATCCATGTTGCCGTAAATGACATGATTTCATTCTTTTTTATGACTGAATAGTATTCCATTGTGTACGTAGACCACATTTCCTTTGTCTGTTCATCTGTTGATGGTCACTTAGATTGATTCCTTATCTTTGCTGTCAGTAGAGCTGTCAGAAACATGGGAGTGCATGTATCCTTCTGGTATACTGATTTCCTTTGGATAAATGCCCAGTAGAAGAATTGCTAGGTGGTATGGTAGTTCTATTTTTAGTTTTTTTCTCTATTGTTTTCCATAGTGGCTGAACTAATTTACCTTTTCACCAACAGTTTGAGTTCCCTTTTCTGTACATCCTCACCAGCATCTGTAATTTTTTGCTTTTTAACAATACTTATGCTAATGTAAAGTGAGACTGCATTATGATTTATTATTATTATTGCATCAGTCAACCTTTAATGTTCAAAAAAGGCATGGATGCAGAGCATAGGAGATGTGGCAGGGTCTCAGGCCTTGGTCCAGAAATGAGGGAGAGATGAACACAAACCAGACACTTTCAACTGGCCACACAGTCTGGGAGGGCAGGGAGAAACACAGATTTGGACAGTCATAAAAAAAAAAAAAAACCCTAAAATCAAGCACTCCATTTTGTGCCCATTGAAGAGTTTGATATAGGAAACTCAGTCACCACCCTGGAGACTGGAGGGGAGATCCCCCCTCCCCTGCCAACATCAAAAAGCAAGCTTGGCACACACAGGGCTTAGGGAGGGGCATTCTGCCTCCCCACCAGCCCCAAGAAGGGACTTGAAAATAAAAGAATAAGCTGGATCCCCTACCCCTACACTGTCAACCCTACACATGAGTTTTGAAGGCCAGCCAACTAACGACAGGGGCTGCTCTAAGAGAACACCAGAGGAATGAGAAAATGGAGGGCTAAGCAGGGAGCAGACAGGAGAAAAATGTAATGGAAAAAAAAAAAAAAAATTCAAGCTAATCCTACCCCCAACATCCTCCTATCATGATCTCAGGCAGGAAGAACAAAAGAAGGTAATCCAGAAAGACACAGCCCTTACTTAGAATTTCTGACAGACAGCAAGACAAGTCTGCTCCCCACTCCCACACACCACACACAGACACATTTCAGGGCGCCCTAAAGAACGCATCCCCACCCCACCCTCTGCCCCAAGCCATAGAATCACAGTTCAGTGGAATATTCTCCTGGTGTTAGATCAATCCCTCCACCTTCCTTCCTATCCTTTCCTATCCCAGCACAGTCCCCCTGCAGCCTCCTGGCCCTCCCAGCATCCACCTGGGCCAGGAAGAGGCAGCTGCACAGTTTTAGTTCCACCTCCAGAGACCTATTTCTTTTCCTCAGCCCTCCTAGTCTTTTGGCCTCGTAGTCTGTTGAGAGCTTTTTCTTTTGTATAGGGAAAAAAAGAGAAAAGGGAGAGGTGGGAGAGATTTTCCTAGTGCAATACAACCAAAAAATATTTTTAAAGTCTTGAAAAACAAACACAAAGCAGCCTTCTTCCCCAGGCAACTGAACAGAAAGGTTTGGTTGTCTTGACTGCCACATACACATGAAAACGAATATACAGTCCATGCAGTAGCACAGCCATTGGAGAAGACATCCTGATGTCCTCCTGTTTTGCCACAGTGCAAAACAGCCCTAGCAACGCCCCCTGCTTGCCATCGCTGCCACCGCCGCTGACATCTTCACTGTGGCCACCTAGCCTGACTTGAAGAGGAGGATTGCAACTTGACTCAAGTAAAAATAGATGAGGTGCTTTGTCTTGTGTGTGACGTAGCTGCCAAATTTCGGCCCACGATACAGTGCCAGGTAGGGCTATATTTCTTGTCAAATTCCTTCTTGATATAGGCAGCAGTGTCCTTTTCTATGTTGTACTTCTCCATGGCCTGCGTGGCGCAGTCAATGGCATCCTGCTGCATATCCTCAGACGTGTCTGCGGTCTTGATCACTGCCTTCCAGTCAGACATCCTGACACTTCACCGAGGCGAGTCCGCACGGGCCCATGGGGAGCAGCGATGGCCTAAGGCAGAGCGCAGGCAGCGGCGGTGACTCCTGGGCTCCTCCTGCAGCCACTGCCACTAAGGTCTCCCGCTCCCGCAGCCCCGGTCCAGTCGCTCCCCGCCACCGTCCGCCCTTGGAGTTGCCCGCGCGGCCTGCCAGCCTGCCCGGTCCACGCTGGCGCCGCACAGCTCCGCTCTGCTCTGCTGCTCTCTTTTTATTTTGTTTTTAGATGGAGTCTGGCTCTGTCACACAGGCCGGAGTGCAGTGGCGCGATCTCAGCTCACTGCAACTTCCGCCTCCCGGGTTCAAGCGATTCTCCTGCCTCAGCCTCCCAAGGAACTGGGACTACAGGTGCACGCCACCACGCCTTATATATATCATATATATTATATACTATATATCATATAGCATATATTTATATATAATATATAATAATGCTATATGATATATAGTATATAATCTGTATTACATATAATCTAGATTATATATATTTATTATATATTATAATTATATATAGTAATTATATATAATCATATATATAATTATATATATAATCATATATAATTATAATAGTTATATATAGATTATATTATATATTTTATAATTCTAACTATATATGATATAGATTATAATATGGCTTACATATAACTATATTATATATTTCTATATAATACAGATTATATTATATAGCTTATATAAATATATTACATATTATATAAAATGTATAGTTTTTATATATATGTATATTTTTTTTGAGACAAGACTCTCACTCTGTCACCCAGGCTGGAGTGCAGTGGTGCAACCTCAGCCCACTGCAGCCTCTGCCTCCTGGGTTCAAGCGATTCTCCTGCCTGCCTCAGCCTACTAAGTAGCTGGGATTACAGGCACCGCGCCACCACGCCCAGCTAATTATTTGTGTATTTTTAGTAGAGACGGGGTTTCACCATGTTGGTCAGGCTGGTCTCACCATGTTGGTCAGGAGACCTCGTGACCTGCCCGCCTCGGCCTCCCAAAGTGCTGGGGTTACAGGAGTGAGCCACTGCGCCCTGCCTTGTATTTTTAATAGAGACAGGGTTTCGCCATGTTGGCCAGGCTGGTCTTGAACTCCTGGCCTCAGGTGATCCACCCACCTCAGCCTCCCAAAGTTCTGAGATTACAGGCGTGAGCCACCGCGCCCAGCGCCTCATTATGATTATGATTTTTCTCTGATGAAGAGTGATGTTGAACATTTCCTGTGGACCATTTGTATGTCTTCTTTTGAGAAATGTGTATTCATAGACATCTGCAGAACTCTCCACCCCAAATAAACAGAATATACATTCTTCTTAGCACATCACACTTATTCAAAATTGACCATATAATTGGAAGTAAAGCACTCCTCAGCAAATGTAAAAGAACAGAAATCACAACAAACTGTCTCTCAGACCACAGTGCAATCAAAGTAGAACTCAGGATTAAGAAACTCATTCAAAACCACACAACTACATGGAAACTGAACAACTTACTCCTGAATGACTACTGGGTAAATAACAAAATGAAGGCAGAAATAAAGATGTTCTTTGAAACCAATGAGAACAAAGACACAATGTACCAGAATCTCTGGGACACATTTAAAGCAGTGTGTAGAGGGAAATTTATAGCACTAAATGCCCACAAGAGAAAAAGATCTAAAATCTTCTTAGGAAAGATCTAAAATCGACACCCTAACATCACAATTAAAAGAACTAGAGAAGCAAGAGCAAACAAATTCAAAAGCTAGCAGAAGGCAAGAAACTAAGAGCAGAATTGAAAGAGATAGAGACACAAAAAACCTTTCAAAAAAAAAAAAAAAATGAATCTAGGGGCTGGTTTTTTGAAAAGATCAACAAAATTGACAGACCGCTAACAACACTGATAAAGAAGAAAAGAGAGAAGAATCAAATAGATGCAATAAAAAAATGATAAACAGGATATCACCACCGATCCCACAGAAATACAAACTACCATCAGAATACTATAAACACCTCTACGCAAATAAACTAGAAAATCTAGAAGAAATGGATAAATTCCTGGACACATACACCCTCCCAAAACTAAACCAGGAAGAAGTTGAATCTCTGAATAAACCAATAACAGCCTCTGAAATTGAGGCAAATTAATAGCCTACTAACCAAAAAAAGTCCAGGACCAGACGGATTCACAGCCGAATTCTACCAGTGGTACAAATAGGAGCTAGTACCATTCCTTCTGAAACTATTCCAATCAATAGAAAAAGAGGGAATCCTCCCTAACTCATTTTATGAGGCCAACTTCATCCTGATACCAAGCCCTGGCAGAGACACAACAAAAAAAGAGAGTTTTAGACCAATATCCCTGATGAACATCGACGTGAAAATCCTCAATAATATACTGGCAAACCGAATCCAGCAGCACATCAAAAAGCTTATATGCCACGATCAAGTGGGCTTCATCCCTGGGATGCAAAGGCTGGTTCAACATATGCAAATCAATAAACGTAATCCATCACAAAAGAGAACCAATGACAAAAACCACATGAATATCTCAATGGATGCAGAAAAGGCCTTCAACAAAATTCAACAGCCCTTCATGCTAAAAACTCTCAATAAACTAGGTATTCATGGAACATATCTCAACATAATAAGGGCTATTTATGACAAAGCCACAGCCAATATCATACTGAATGGGCAAAAACCGGAAGCATTCCCTTTGAGAACCGGCACAAGACAAGGATGCCCTCTCTCACCACTCCTATTAAACATAATGTTGGAAGTTCTGGCCAGGGCAATCAGGCAAGAGAAAGACATAAAGGGTGTTCAATTAGGAAATGAGGAAGTCAAATTGTCCCTGTTTGCAGATGACATGATTGTATATTCAGAAAACCCCATTGTCTCAGTCCAAAATCTCCTTAAGCTGATAAGCAACTTCAGCAATGTCTCAGGATACAAAATCAATGTGCAAAAATCACAAGCATTCCTATACACCATTAACAGACAGCCAAATCATGAGTGAACTCCTATTCACAATTGCTACAAACAATAAAATACCTAGGAATCCAACTTACAAGGGATGTGAAGGACCTCTTCAAGAACTACAAACCACTGCTCAATGAAATAAAAGAGGACACAAACAAATGGAAGAATATTCTATGCTCATGGATAGGAAGAATCAATATCGTGAAAATGGCCATACTGCTCAAAGTAATTTATAGATTCAATTCCATCTCCATCAAGCATCCCCATCAAGCTACCAACGACTGTCTTCACAGAATTGGAAAAAACTACTTTAAAGTTCACATGGAACCAAAAAAGAGCCTGTATTGCCAAGATAAACCTAAGCAAAAAGAACAAAGCTGGAGGCATCATGCTACCTGACTTCAAACTATACTACAAGTCTACAGTAACCAAAACAGCATGGTACTGGTACTAAAACAAAGATATAGACAATGGAAAAGAACAGAGGCCTCAGAAGTAATGCCACACATCTACAACCACCTGATCTTTGACAGACCTGTACAAGAAATGGGGGAAGGATTCCCTATTTAATAAATGGTGCTGGGAAAACTGGCTAGCCATGTGTAGAAAGCTGAAACTGGATCTCTCCCTTACACCTTACACAAAAATTAATTCAAGAGGGATTAAAGACTTAAATGTTAGACCTAAAACCATAAAATCCCTAGAAGAAAACCTAGGCAATACCATTCAGGACATAGGCATGGGCAAGGACTTCATGGCTAAAACACCAAAAGCAATGGCAACAAAAGCCAAAATAGATAAATGGGATCTAATTAAACTAAAGAGCTTCTGCACGGCAAAAGAAACTACCATCAGAGGGAACAGACAACCTACAGAATGGGAGAAAATTTTTGCAATCTACCCATCTGACAAAGGGCTAATATCCAGAATCTACAAAGAACTCAAACAAATTTGAAAATTTGAACAAGAAAAAACCCCATCAAAAAGTGGGCAAAGGATATGAACAGACACTTCTCAAAAGAAGACATTTATGTAGCCAACAGACACATGAAAAAATGCTCATCATCACTGGCTATTAGAGAAATGCAAATCAAAACCACAATGAGATACCATCTCATGCCAGTTAGAATGGCAATAATTAAAAAGTCAAGAAACAACAGATGCTGGAGAGGATGTGGAGAAACAGGAAAGCTTTTACACTGTTGATGGGAGTGTAAATTAGTTCCACCATTGTGGAAGACAGTGTAGCGATTCCTCAAGGATCTAGAACTAGAATTACCATTTGACTCAGCAATCCCATTACTGGGTATCTACCCAAAGGATTATAAATCATACTACTATAAAGACACATACATATGTATGTTTATTGTAGCACTATTCACAATAGCAAAGACTTGAAACCAACCCAAATGTCCATCAATGATAGACTGGATTAAGAAAATGTGGCACATATACACCATGGAATACTATGCAGCCATAAAAAAGGATGAGTTCATGTCCTTTGCAGGGACATGGATGAAGCTGGAAACCATCATTCTGAGCAAACTATCACAAGGACAGAAAACCAAACACCACATGTTCTCACTCATAGGTGGGAACTGAACAATGAGATCACTTGGACACAGGGTGGGGAACATCACACACCAGGGCCTGTCGGGGGTTGGGGGACTCAGGGAGGGACAGCATTAGGAGAAATACCTAATGTAAATGATGAGTTAATGGGTGCAGCAAACAAACATGGCACATGTATACCTATGTATCAAACCTGAATGTTGTGCACATGTACCCTAGAACTTAAAGTATAATAATAATAAAAGAAATATTTACATACATATGAAGACACAGAAAAAGGAAAGGGAGTCGCACAGAAAAGAGGCCAGTAACTGCACACACTTTCTTCCAAACTCAGTACCTTGGCTATATTAATTTACCTTCTATATTATTAAACAATTATTATGTAATATGTGTCCTATCTACTATGTTCATATTTTAAATAAAATCAGAAATGTAAAAAAAAAAGAAATGTCTGTTCATGTTCTTTGCCCACTTTTTAATGAGATTGTTGTTGTTGTACTCTTCTTGGACTTCCTATATATTCTGGATATTAGTCCCTTGTCAGAGAAATAGTTTGCAGATATTTTCTCCCATTCAACAGGCTATCTCTTCAGTCTGTTTATTGTTTCCTTTGCTATGCAGAAGCTTTTTAGTTTAGTATGGTCCCACTCATCTAATTTTGTTTTTGTTGCCCGTGCTTTTGATGTCCTAGCCATAAAACCTTTGCCTAGATCAATGTCCTGGTGTTTCTCATATGTTCTCTTCTAGTAGTCTTATGCTTTCAGGACTTATGTGTAAGTATTTACTCCATCTTGAACTGGTTTTTGGTTGTGGTGAGAGGTAGGGGGTCCTCTTTCATTCTTCTGCATATGTATATCCAGTTTTTCTAGCACAATTTATTGAAGAGGGTGTTCTTTACCCAATATTCTTCACACCTTTGTTGAAAATCAGTCAGCTATAAATACACGGATTTCTTTCTGTGTTCTTTGTTTTGCTCCACTGGTCTCTGTTTCTGTTTTTAAACTAATACCATGCTGTCTTGGTTACTATAGGCTTGTAATATATTTTGAAGTCAAGTAGTATGATGCCTCAAGCTCTTTTTGGTCTGGATTCCTTTGGCTATTTGGGCTCTTTTTGGTCCCATATGAATTTTAGGATTGTTTTTTCCTATTTATGTGAAAAATTGCATTGGCATTTTGATACAGATTGTATTCAGTCTGTAGAATGCTTTGGGCAGTATGGTCATTTTAATAATATTAATTCTTATGATCCACATGCTTGGGATGTCTTTCCATTTGTTTGTGTCCTTTTCAGTTTCTTTTATCAATGTTTGGGAGTTTTCCTTGTACAGGTCTTTCACCTCCTTGGTTAAATTTATTCCTAGGTATTTAAATTTTTTTTTAACTATTTTAAGTGGGATTGCCTTCTTGATTTCTTTCTCAGCTAGTTTATTATTGGTGTGTAGAAACACTACTGATTTCTGAGGCCAGGCACTGTGGCTCATGCCTGTAATCCCAGCACTTTGGGAGGCCAAGATGGGGAGATCACTTGAGCCCAGGAGTCCAAGACCAGCCTAAGCAACATAGCGACACCCCATCTCTAGTTTAAAAAACCAAAAACACTACTGATTTTTGTATGCTGATTTTGTATCTTACAACTTTACCAAATTTATTCATCAGATCTGAGCATTTTTTTGGTGGAGTCTTTAGGTTGTTCTTCTAGATACAAGATTATGTCATCTGCAAAGAGGTACAATTTGACCTCCCCTTTGTTAATGTGGATTGCTTTTATTTATTTATTTAAAGTTTTAAAAAAGTTTAATGGAGCCAATAAGGCATATAAATTGTGTTCTGGCTGGATGCGTTTTCTTTCTTTCATTCGCCTGATTGCTCTGGCTGGGATTTCCAGTACTGTGTTGACTAGGAGTGCTGAAAGTAGGCATCCCTGTCTTGTTCCAATTCTTAGCGGAAGAGCATTCAGCTGTTCCTCATTCTGTATGATGTTAACTGTGTGTCATATATGACCTTCATTATGTTGATGTACATTTCTTCTATGTCTAGTTTGTTGAGAATTTTTATCATGAGGGGATGTTGAATTTTATTAAATTCTTTGTCTGTACCTATTGAGATGATCATACAGTATTTGTCCTTCATTCTGTTGATGTGATGTAGCACGTTTATTGATTTGCATATGTTGAATCATCCTTGAATCCCTGGGATAAATCTTAGTTGATCATGGTGTATTATCTTCTTGATATGTTGTTGGATTGAGTTTGCTAGTATTTGTTGAGGTTTTTTTTTTTTTTTTTTTTTTTGAGATGGAATCTCTCTTTCACCTAGGATGGAGTGGTGCAGTGGTGCAATCTTGGCTCACTGCAACCTCCACCTCCCAGCTTCAAGCGATTCTCCTGCCTCAGCCTCCTGAGTAGCTGGGACTACAGGTGCTAATTTTTGTATTTTTAGTAGAGACAAGGTTTCATCATGTTGACCAGGATGGTCTCGATCTCCTGCCCTTGTGAACCACCCACCTCGGCCTCCCAAAGTGCTGAGATTACAGGTGTAAGCCACCCGCCCAGCCTTGTTGAGGAGTTTTGTGTGCATGTTCTTCAGAGATATTGGCCTGTACTTTTTTGTTGAGTCTCTGTCTGGTTTTAATATCAGGGTCATGCTGGCCTTGTAAAATGAGTTATGGAGAATTCCCTCTTTAATTTTTTGGAATAGTTTGAGGAGAATTGGTGTTCTTAGAAAGTTTGGTAGAATTTGGCAATGAAGCCATCCAGTCTTGCACATTTCTTTGTTGGGAGATTTTTTAAATTACCATTTCAACTTCATTACTTGTTATTGGTCTGTTCAGGTTTTCTATGTCTTTTTTATTCAATCTTGGTAGGTTGTATATGTTCAGGAATTTATTCATTTCCACTAGGTTTTTCAGTTTATTAGTGTTTACTTGTTAATAATATCTGATAATCTTTTATATTTCTGTGGTATCAGTTGTAATGTCTCCTTTTTCATATCTTATTCTATTTCTTAAGGGTTTTCTAGGTATACAATCTCTTTTTTTCTTGGTTAGTCTAGCTAACAGTATCCATTTTGTTTATCCTCTTTTAAAAGCCAACTTTTCTTTATTTCAATAGTTTTTGGAGTACAGGTGGTTTTTTGGTTACATGGAAAAGTAACCAAAAGTATCCATGGTTACATGGATAAGTTCTTCAGTGGTGATTTCTGAGATTTTGGCACACCCATCACTCAAGCAATGTACACTGCTTTTATCCCAATATGTAGTCTTTTATCCCGCACTGCCCTCTCCGAATCCCCAAAGTCCATTATATCATTCTTCTACCTTTGCATCTTGATAGCTTAGCTCCCACTTATAAGTGAGAACATGCCATATTTGGTTTTCCATTCCTGATTACCTCACTTAGAATAATGGCCTCCAGCTCCATTCAACTTGCTGCAGAAGACATTATTGTATTCCTTTCTGTGGCTGAGTAGTATTCCATGGGGTATATATACCACATTTTCTTTATCCACTTGTTGGTTGGTGGGTTACTTAGGTTGGGTTCATTATGTTTGCAGTTGTGAACTGTGCTACTATAAACATGCATGTGCATGTGTCTTTTTCATATAATAACTTCTTTTCCTTTGAGTAGATACCCAGTAGTGGGATTGCTGGATCAGATGGTAATTCTACCTTTAGGAATCTCCATACTGTTTTCCATAGTGGTTGTACTAGTTTACATTCCCACCAGCAGTGTAAAAATATGCCCTTTTCACCAAATCCACACCAATATCTACTGTTTTTTGACTTTTTAATTATGACCATTCTTGCAGGAGTAAGGTGGTATCATTGTGGTTTTAATTTGCATTCCTCTGATAATTAAGGATGTTAAGCATTTTTCATATGTTTGTTGGCTGTTTGTATATCTTCTTTTGAAAATTGTCTATTTGTGTCTTTTACTCACTTTTTGATGAGATTTTTTTTTTCTTGCTGATTTGTTCAAATTCATTTCTGGATATTAGTCCTTTTTCAGATGCATAGTTTGCAAATATTTTCTCCCACTGTGTGTTCTCTCTGCTATTTCTTTTGCTGTGCAGAAGCTTTTTAGTTTAATTAGGTCCCATTTATTTATATTTATTTTTGTTGCATTTGCTTTTGGGGCCTTAGTCATGAGTGTTTGCCTAAGCTAATGTCCAGAACAGTTTTTCTGATGTTCTAGAATTTTTATGGTTTCAGGTTTTAGATTTAAGTCTTTGATCCATCTTAAGTTGATTTTTGTATAAGGTGAGAGATGAGGATCCAGTTTCATTCTTCTACATGTGGCTTGCCAATTTTTCCAGTACCAGTTATTGAATAGGGTATCCCTTCCGCAATTTATGTTTTTGTGTGCTTCATCAATGATCAGTTAGGTGTAAGTATTTGGTTTTATTTCTGTGCTCTCTATTCTGTTGCATTGATCTATGTGCCTGTTTTTATACTGGTTCCATGCTGTTTTGGTAGCTTTAGCCTTACAGTACAGAGTACAGTCGAAGTTGGGTAATGTGATGCCTACAGATTTGTTCTTTTTGCTTAGTATTGCTTTGGCTGTGCAGACTTATTTCGCGTTCCAGATAAATTTTAGTTTTTTCTAGTTCTGTGAGGAATGATGATGATATTTTAATGGGAATTGCATTGAATCTGTAGAAAGCTTTAGGCAGTGTAGTCATTTTCACAATATTGATTCTACCCATCCATGATCATGGAATGTGCTTCCATTTGTGTTATCTATTATTTCTTTCAGCAGTGTCTTGTAGTCTTCCTTATAAACATCTTTCACCTCCTTGTTTAAGTATATTCCTAGGTATTTTATTTTATTTTATTTTTTGCAGCTATTGTAAAAGGGATTGAGTTCTTGATTTGATTATCAGCTTGATTGTTGTTGGCATATAGCAGTGCTACTGGTTTATGTACACTGATTTTGTATCCTGAGACTTTACTGAGTTTGTTTATCAGATCTAGGAGCTTTTTGGATGAGTCTTTAGGATTTTCTAGGTATACAATCATATCATCAGTGAACGTCTATGGTTTGACTTTCTCTTTTCCAATTTCAATGCCCTTTACTTCTTTCTCTTGTTTGATTACTCTGGCCAGGTTTGTTTGTTTTGTTTTGTTTTTTTAAGATGGGGGCTCGCTATGTTACCCCGGCTGGTCTCAAACTCATGGGCAAAAACAATTCTCCCTCCTCAGCCTCCAGATTAGCTAGTATACAGCCTTGCACTACTGTGCCTTACTCTTTTATCTGTTTATTTAATTCTCCTCTGATCTTTATTATTTCTTAACTTCTACTAATTTGGGGTTTGGTTTGTTGCCTTCCTATTTCCTTGAAGTACATCATTAGATTGTTTGAAATTTTTCTACTTTTTTGATGTAGGTGTTTATTGCTATAAACTCCCTTCTTAGCACTGTTTTTGCTGTATCTCATAGGCTTTTTTATGTTGCTGTTTTAGAGACAGGGTCTTGCTCTGTCACTCTGGCTGTAGTGCAGTCATGTGATTGTAGCTCACTTTAACCTTGAACTCCTGGGCTCAAGTGACCCTCCTGCCTCAGCCTCCCAAGTAGCTAGGACTACAGGTGCACACCACCATGCCCAGCTAATTTTTAAAATGTTGTTTGTAGAGATGGAGTCTTGCTGTGTTGCATAGGCTGATCTTAAACTACTGACCTCAAATGATCCTCTGCCTCAGCCTCCCAAAGAACTGGGATTACAGGCGTGAGCCACTATGTCCAGCCAATATGTTGTGTTTTAATTTTTATTTGTTTCAAGAGATTTTTTGGCTATGTGTGGTGGCTCACGCCTATAGTCCTAGCACTTTGGGAAGCTGAGGCAAGATGATGACTTGAGCCCAGGAGTCGAGACCAGGCTGAGCAACATGGCAAGACTCCATCGCTACAAAAAATTAAAAATTAGCTGGGCATAGTGACACACAGCTGTGGTCCCAGCTACTAAGGAGGTTGACGCTGGAGGACCACTTGAGCCTGGGAGGTTGAGAGGCTGTGGTGAGCTATGTTCGTTCCACTGCCCTGCAGCCTAGGCAACAGAGTGAGATCCTGTCTCAGAAAAAGTTTTCATTTTAATTTCCTTATTAATTCCTTCCTTGACCCAGTGGTCATTCAGGAACATATTATTTATGTTCATACAAATCTATGTATTTGTACAGTTTCCAACGTTCCTCATGCTACTTCTTTTTTTTTTTTTTCTTTTTTCTGAGACAGAGTCTCACTCTGTCACCCATGCTGGAGTGCAGTGGCACCATCTCAGCTCACTGCAACCTCTGCCTCCTGGGTTCAAGCAATTCTCCTGCCTGAGCCTCCCAAGTGGCTGGGATTACAGGTGTGTGCCACCATGCCCGGCTAATTTTTTGTATTTTTAGTAGAGACGGGGTTTCACCATGCCGAGCAGGCTGGTCTCGAACTCCTGACCTCATGATCCGCCTGCCTTGGCCTCCCAAAGTGCCGGGATTACAGGCATGAGCCACCGCGCCCAGCCCATGCTACTTATTTATTATTTTATCCCATTGTGGTCTGAGAAGATAATTGATATGATTACTATTTTAAAAATTTGTTGACACTTGTTTTGTGGCTTAACATATGGTCTGTGCTGGAAAATGCTTCATGTGCTGATGAGGAGAAAGTGTATTCTACAGCTGTAGGATGAAACGTTCTGTTTAGGTCCATTAGTTCTAAAGTGCAGTGTAAATGTCTCTTAATTTTCCATGTAGTTGGTCTAATTCTGAAAGTGGTATGTTGAAGTCCCAAACTCTATGTTACAGTCCATCTCTCCCTTTAGATCTACTATTTGCTTTATATATCTGGGTGCTCTAATGTTGGGTACATATATAATTGTTTTATCCTCTTGCTGTGTTGATCCACTTATCATTACATAGTGACCTTCTTCGTCTAACAGTTTTTGACTTAAAGTCTGTTTTATCTAACATTGGTATAGCTACCCCTGCTTTCTTTTCATTACCATTTGATTGGAATCTCTTTTTCCATGTCTTTACTTTGTCTGTATATGTTCTTACAAGTGAGACGAGTTTCTTTTAGGCAGCTTATAGGTGGGCCATGTTTTCTTTAATCCATTAGGCCACCCTGTAACTTTCAAGTGGAAAGTTTAATCTGTTTACGTTCAAGGTTGTTATTGATATGTGAGAGCTAATTCCTGTAATTTTATTACTTGATAGCTACTTATCTATCCCTTGTTCCTCTCTTTCTCTCTTATTGTTGTGATTTGGTGGTTTTCTGTAGTGGTAATGTTTGAGTCCTTTCTCCTCATTTGTGTCTTTGCTCTACCGGTGGGTTTTGTAATTTTTGTGTTTTTATGGTGGTGTGCATCATTGTTTTCCTTCCAGGACTCTCTTAAACTTATTTCTTGTAGGGCTCACCTAGTGTGATGAATTCCCTCAACTGTTGCTTATCTGGGAAAGACTACTTCTCCTTCATTTATGAAGGATAACTTTGCTGGGTGTAGCATCCTTGGCTGGCAGGTTTTTTTCTCAGCTCATTGTCTATACCATCCCATTCTTTCCTGGCTTGTAAGGTTTCCACTGAGAATTCTGCTTAGTCAGTTGGGAGATTCCTTGTAAGTGACTAGACACTATTCTCTTGATGTTTTTGCAATTCTCTGTCTTTGACATTTGACGACCATATGCTGTGAAGATCTCTTTGAATTGCATCTGTTTGGGGACCTCTGAACTTCCTGTATTGGATCTTTAAATCTCTTACTTGGGAAGTTTTCAGCTACTGTTTCATTAAATGGATTTTCTATCCCTTTTCTCTTTGCCTTCTAGAACACCAAAAATTTG
The DNA here is from genome assembly GCF_047675955.1 of Chlorocebus sabaeus. NCBI lineage: Eukaryota > Metazoa > Chordata > Mammalia > Primates > Cercopithecidae > Chlorocebus > Chlorocebus sabaeus. The sequence continues at coordinate 22,630,200 of NC_132915.1, forward strand.
AATATTGGTCATTTTATGGTGTCCCATATGTCATGTGGGCTTTGTTCATTCTTTTTTCTTTATTTTTATCTGACTGAGTTATTTCAAAAGACCTGTCTGCAAGTTCTGTAATTCTTTGTTCTACTTGATCTACTCTATTTTTGAAGGTTTTAAATGTGTATTGTATTTCATTCAGTGAATTCATCAGTTCCAAAATTTGGTGGTTTTTCTTCATGATTGTTATGTCTTTGGTAAATTTCTCATTATTTGTTTTATTTGTTGTGTGCTCTTCTATCTCACTGAGCTTCTTTAATATCATTACTTTGAATTCTTTTTCTGGGACTTCATACATTTCTTTTTCATTGAAATCTGTTGCTGGAGAATTATTGTGTGCCTTTGAAGGTGTCATATTTCCCTGCTTTTTCGTGTTTGTTGTGTCCTTACATTTTTCTCCGCACATCTGGTCTAACAGTCACTTCTTCCGATTTTTTTGGGTTTGCTTTCATAGTGGAGGACTTTTTCCTGAAGATGTATATGTGGTGTTACTTGGGCAGGGCACTGTGCCAGTCTAGGCAAACCTGTCCCCAGGCTGCCTGGTGGCGCATGGAGGTGCTGGCTCTCAAAATGGTACCTTGCTGTAGCTGCTTAGAACTCAGGGTGTGCAAGACTCAGCCTTAACTCCCTTTCTGGAGCAATACAATCACATGGTCTTCAAGCAGCTCCCTATGTTAGTCTCAGGGTCCACAAGGATTGAGGGGGCTTTCCTGTGGTTAGGATTGTAGGAGTCTGCAATAAAAATGTGGACTGCGGCCGGGCGCGGTGGCTCACGACTGTAATCCCAGCTCTTTGGAAGGCCGAAACGGGCGGATCACGAGGTCAGAAGATCGAGACCATCCTGGCTAAAGCGGTGAAACCCCATCTCTATTAAAAATACAAAAAATTATCCGGGCGTGGTATCGGGCACCTGTAGTCCCAGCTACTTGGGAGGCTGAGGCAGGAGAATGGTGTGAATCCGGGAAGCACAGCTTGCAGTGAGCCGAGATCACGCCACTGCACTCCAGCCTGGGCGATGAGCGAGACTCCATCTCAAAAAAAGAAAAAAAAAAAATGTGGACTACTGGGGGGGTCTATCCCTTACCCTTTCCCTTCATTGGGAAGTCTCTACAGGCACCCAGCCAATCCCAGCTGAGCAGGCTGCCTCACTTCCCTCTCCTTCCTTGTTTTAGGTGTTTCCTGTTCTCTTCTCTGTTGAATTTTAGTGTTCTCTCCTAGATAACCTATTCCAACTGTGATTATCTATTCACTATTTTGGTTCTTTATGGAGAAGGTGAGTACTAGATGCCTCTAGTCAGCCATCTTGAAGACTGATGGGTCTTGTTTTTTTATTCAATCTGATGTCTTTTAATTGGAAATTAGTTTACATTTTAATGTAATTATGGATATGGTTGAATGTAATCTCACCATTTTGCTATTTTCTACTTGTCCCATTTTCTTTTTTCTCACTTTCTTTTGGATTGAGTATTCTCTTGATTTTATCACCATTACTGGCTTGTTATAGCTCTTTATTTAAAAAAAGGTTTCAGTGGCTTCTCCAGGTTTTAAAATATGCATGTTCAACTTACACAAACTTCAAATGGTATACCACTTCATGTATAGTTAGAAGAACTTTGCAACAATATACTTCCAATTTCTCTTGCATCATTTATGCTATTGTCATACATCTTAATATGTGTAATAAACCCCAGAATACAGAGGTAATATTTTTGCTTTAGACTAAATTCTTTAACAAAAAATCTTTTATATTTATCGTCATTTTTGAATAATTTTCTGGTGTGGGTTGCTTTAAAAATATGTCCACAAATTCTTCAATACTCCTACCTTGGGAACAGCCTAATTCCCATTCCCTTGAGTGTGCGCTGCAGTAATTTACTAAATGAATAGAATGTGCTGGAAATGTGTGATTCTAAGGCTAGGTCGTAAAAGACATTGCACCTTCCATTTTCTCTCCGATCTCTGGCACTGGGGGAAGCCAGATAACATGTCATGAAGATACTGAAATACCCTTATGGAGAATCCCACTTGGTGAAGAAGTTAGGCCTCCTCCAAAGAGTCGTATGAACTGAATGAGTTTGGAAGTGGATCCTTCACCCCAGGCAAGCCTTCCTATAATTACACACCCAGCCAACCACATAATCATAACCACATGAGCGACACTGAAACACCCAGCCAAACTGATGGTGAATTTCTAACCCACAGACTTGAGAAAATGTTGTTTTAAGTCACTTAAGTTTGGGGATAACTTGTTATAAAGCACTAGTCATTTCTTCGTTATGTATCCAAGTTTGGCCTGCCATCACACTTCTACCATAGGTCTGCTGACAGTGAATTCTTTCAGCTTTTGTCTAAAAAGCCTTTATTTCATCTTTTATTTTTCAAAGATTTATTCACAGAATACAAAATTGGGGGTTGATTTATTTCTTTAAATATGTCATATGTCACTCTGTTATTTTGATGAGTACTCTGCTATAATTCTTCTTTGTCCTTCTGAGTGTGTTTTTTTCCTCTGGCTGCTTTAATTGGTTTTGGTATTTATCCTGCTTGGTGTTCTCTAAACTGGTTAGATCTGTGGTTTGATGTTTTGTTATTATTTCTGAAAAATTCCTTGCCATCATCTCCTAAAATATTATTTCCTGTTTTCTCTTCTCCTTCTGAGACTTTTATTACATGTATGTTAGACTGCTTGTTATTATTCCATAGCTCCTGGGCACTGTTGTTATTGTTTTTGTTTTGGAGGCGGAGTTTCACTCTTGTGCCCAGGCTGGAGCGCACTGGCAGGATCTCAGCTTACTGCAACCTCCGCCTCCTGGGTTCAAGCAATTCTCCTGCCTCGGCCTCCCGAGTAGCTGGGATTCCAGACACCTGCCACCATGCCTGGCTAATTTTTGTATTTTTAGTAGAGATGGGGTTTTGCCATGTTGGCCAGGCTGGTCTCAAACTCCTGACCTTAAGTGATCTGCCCATCTTGGTCTCCCAAAGTGCTGGGATTACAGGTGTGAGCCACCACACCCGGCTTTTTTTGTTGTTGTTGTTGTAATTTTTTTCTTAGTGTTTCAGAATGACTTAAGTGTATCTTCCAATACATTGAATCTTTCCTCAGCTATCTCCATTCTACTAATGAACCTGTTGAAGGGATTTTCATCTCTGATATCATGCTTTTTATTTCTAGCATTTCCATTTATATTTTTATAGTTTTCATCTCTGCTAAAATACCTGGCATCAATGTGTTGTCCTCCTATTCCACTATATCCTTCAATACAGTATATTAATGTTAGTCCTTAACTGATAATTCAAATTTTATGAGTCAACTCCAAGTCTTGTTCTATTAATTGCTTTATCTCTTGACAAGGTGTTTTTTTTTTTCTTTTTTTTTCCTTGAGTCTGATAATATTGAATTTAATTTATTGTGTGTAGAAAAAAACAGAAACTGAGGTAAACAGTATTTATGTCTGGTTATAAATGCATGCCTGTTAGGCTGGAATGGGAAGTTGTCAGTATTGTAAGAAGTTGAGTTTATGTTTTCTTACTGTTATCTGCAGCACATCACAGATTTCAAATTCCTCTAGCAGTGAGCTGTTCCTGTGCGCTTAAGGGACAGGATGCCAGAGGGTATTTTTCTCAATGTTCCAGCTCCCTCTCCACCTTCCAGCTGTCTCTGTATGCCTTTGCTCCCAAGATGTTCTCTCTCCATGCTCTTGCCCCTCCCTCAGAGGTAGACTGCATTTTCTTGTTAGTCTGTGTTAGGCTCATGGTAGAGACAATAAGGAATCTTTGTTGTCTTAGCTCAGCCTGTCTTACACAGGCTTCACGCACCTGGCCTCAGAATTGTGTCTTTCTTAGCATTCCTATCCCTGCTCCTCATGTATTTATGCCTGGTCTTCAGCAGGAATTTCCTACTCCTCTCCCAGTAGTAGTATCAGTGGAGGATGCTAGGCACCCAACTATTTTCTGACTCTCTCCTCTAAATTAAGATTTGTGCTTCTACTTTTTCTCCTTAAATGAAAGATCTTTGCCTTTGTCCTTCCTTCTGAGGCAGAGGAGTTTTGCCTCTGTTCCTCCCACAAAAGCATTTTCTGCCCTGAGAAAATGTTAACCCTCCATCAGTGGCTTAAGGCTTTCGTTTATAGCAGAAAATGAACCAGGGAAACAGGTGGGTTTTTGTGCCTATCCCCAACTCAGGGGCAGCTATACTACATATCTTTGCTTTCCAGGGGGGATCGCAGAAGCCTCCTGCTATGTATGCCCCCACACTCTCTTGAGCACCCAATGGAATGCCATGAGAAAAGCTTATGAGTGAAGATGTGATGACTGCTACAATCTTATGGTAAAACTTGAAAGGTGAAGAGTTGCTTCTTATAGTTAGGCAAAAAAATTCTTGATGGAATCTATTCCTGATAAAGATGCTGTGAACACTATTGACATAACAAATAATTTAGAATAATACTTAAATGTAGTCAATAAAGCAGTGGTAGGGTTTGAGGACTGACTCCTGTTTTGAAAAAGTTCTTCTATGGATAGAATGCTATCAAACAGCATCAGATACTTTTGTGAAAGGATGAATCAATTGATGCAGCAAACTTTATTGTTGTCTTAAGAAATTGCACAGCCACTTCAGTCTTCAGCAGCCACCACCCTGATCAGTCAACAGCTATCATCACTGAGGCAACATCTTCCATGAGCAAAAAGATTATGGCTCACTGCAGGTTCAGATAACTGTTAGCATCTTGTAGCAATAAATTACTTGTAAGTAACAGTATGTACTTTTTTTTTATATGCTATTGTATGCTTAATAGACTATAGTATAGTGTAAGCATCACTTTTTATTTTTTGAGACAGAGTTTTGCTCTAGTGCCCAGGCTGGAGTGCAGTGGCACCATCTTGGCTCACTGCAGTCTCTACCTCCTGGGTTCAAGCGATTCTCCTGCCTCAGCCTCCTGAGTAGCTAAAACTACAGGTGTGCACCACCATGCCCAGCTAATTTTTTGTTTGTTTGTTTTTGTTTTTTTTGGGGGGGGATGGAGTCTCACTCTGTCACCTAGGCTGGAGTGCAATGGCACGATCTCGGCTCACTGCAACCTCCACCTCCCGGGCTCAAGGAATTCTCCTGTCTCAGCCTCCTGAGTAGTGGGGATTACAGGCACACACTGCCAAGCCTGGCAAATTTTTTTTTTTTTGTATTTTAGTTGACACAGGATTTCACTGTGTTGCCCAGGCTGGTCTCAAACTCCTGAGTTCAACTGATCCACCCACCTCAGCCTCCCAAAGTGCTGGGATTACAGGCATAAGCTACTGCACCTGGCCAGCATAACTTTTATTTGCACTGGGAAACCAAAAAATTTGTGAGACTCACTTTATTATGATAATTGCTTTATTGTGTTGGTCTGGAACTGAACATGCAGTATCTCTGAGAAATGCCTATATATTTGTGACCAATAGAGTCTATTGTGCACCTTTTTTGTTATATTTTGACAATTATTCTATATCCATAAATACAAATCTACTTCATTTAAAAAGCACAGGCTGGGCACAATGGCTCACACCTGTAATCCCAACAATTTAGGAGGCCGAGGCAGGCAGATCACCTGAGGTCAGGAGAGAGACCAGCCTGGCCAACATGGTGAAACACATCTCTACTAAAAATACAAAAATTAATCAGGCCTGGAGGTGCATGCCTATAATCCCAGCTATTTGGGAAGCTGAGGCAGGAGAACTGCTTGAACCCAGGAGGCAGAGGTTGCAGTGAACCGAGATTGTACCACTGCACTCCAGCCTGGGCGACAGAGCAAGACTCTGACTCAAAAAAAAAAAAAGGCACAGCATTCCATTATACATAAAATATGCATTATATTGATTATACTAAAATTATTAATATAATACACAATATATGCCATACTTTACTAATAACTTTCAGTTGTTTTCAATCTTCTGCTATGCAGCATTATACCACAATGTAATAATCCTGTACACAGTTGTTTATGTCTATTGTCAGTAGATACCTGGAGTATAAGTTCCTAGAGTTAGAGTTTCTGAATGTGTGTGTGCATTTTTTAATTTTCACAGATATTGTCAGATTGCTCTTTGTTTTGAGACAGAATTTCGCTCTTATTGCTGCCCAGGCTGTAGCGCAATGGTGCGATCTTGGCTTACCGCAACCTCCACCTCCCTGGTTCAAGCAATTCTCCTGCCTCAGTCTCCCAAGTAGCTGGGATTACAGGCCTGTGCCCCCACGCCTGGCTAATTTTGTATTATTTAGTAGAGATGGGGTTTCACCATGTTGGTCAGACTGGTCTCGAACTCCTGACCTCAAGTGATCCACCCTGCTCGGCCTCCCAAAGTGCTGGGATTACAGGCGTGAGCCACTGTACCCTGCCCAGATTGCTCTCTTAAAAGGTTATACCAACTTACACTTTAAAACAAAGACAGCACCTGTTTCTGCATGGCCTTACCAACACAATCACATATTAAAATTTTAATAACCAATATGATACAAACATTGGTAGCTGCATATAGAACACTGGAGATATGAGGACAGTCCCCCTTGAGTAATCTTCAGAGTACTACTGATCAGCGCATGTGTGAGAAAGCGAACCATGGCCAGATAAAAAAAAGCACCTGAAGTATTAGAACAGTAGCCAGGGCCCATACAGCGCCAGAAGAGTGTTTGTTACCACACCCAGACTATAAAACCTCAAAAGGTGTAGGGTGCTAGGTGTGGTACAGAGAAGTCTTGCCTTGGTAATGTGGAATCATTAGCCCTAGACTAAAAATGCTCAGGTCCCACTTGACAAATCTTGTAAGCAAGATCCAAATGGGTCAAACTATGTCTATGTACTTAACAGCATCCTAGAATAAATTTCAACAATACTTACTGAAATACAAAAATACTTAGCACCCAACAAAGTAAAACAATATCTGGTGTCTGATCAGAAACTACCAGGTATGCTGACAAACAGGAAAATACGACCCACAGAGAGGAGAAAGATCAGATGAACCCAAACTAGAACTGACACAGATGTTAGAATTAGCAGAGAGCATTAAAACAGAGTAACTGTATTCCATATGTTCAAAAAGTTACCTAGACTTGGAAGATAGAAAAAAAGACCCAAATTGAACTAGAGATGAAAAGTACATCATGTAGGATGAAAAAATAGTGTGTAGGGTTAACAGCAGATAAGGTACAAGAGAACGAACTAGTGAACTTGAAGAAACAGACACTACCCAAAACAAAACACTGAGAAAAAGGCAGCACTGGCTTTTTTTTTTTTTCTTTCTGTCCTTTGCTCATGCTTTTGCTATTTTGCACTTTTGGACATTCATACTTGCTATTACATCTGACTAGGATCACATGATTTGCCCCTCACTTTCCTCAGGTCTTGGCCCAAAAGTCTTGTCAGAGATGCCCATCTTGACCTCTTATCCCTCTTATCCTGCTTTATTTTTATTTCTCCTCAGCACCACCTGATAGATGTACTTATTTATTGTCTGTCTCCCCCAAGATTCCTTGGACAGTCATGGGGTACGGATTTTTGTTTTACTGTTGTAATCCCAGTGCCTAGAAATTCTGTCTGGTCTGTAGCAGATGCTTAAAATATGTATTCAAAGAATAAACTGAGTGAATGTGATTATTAAAGGATACAATTATATTTCTGGTATGGGTACCTGTATAGATGACTGATGACACTGGAGGATGGAATATGAGATGCCTACGGAACACCCAGGTGGAAATAATGGACACTCATTCAGTCAACAAATATTTACTGAGCACCTAACATGCTAGTCACTTTGAGTATATAAGTGGGGACAAAACCCAAAAAACAAACCAGAACCCTACCTTCAAGGAGCTTACTTTCTAGAAAGGGAGACAATAAGAGTAATAAGTAAGTGAAATATATAATAGATTAGAAGGTAATCATGCTATGGGGGAAAAGAGGGGAATCAAGAGTCAGGAGAAAGGTAGAGTGAGTTGCGATTTTAAATAAGGTGGTTAAGGTAGACTCATGAGAAGTCACATGGATCTGATGCTCAGAGGAGAGGTTTATCTGTTAAGCTGGCAATAATTTGCCCCAAAATTTTTTGGATCAAATGAGACATGTAAAAGGTCTGGCAATTAAAAAAATTTAAACTACTTCCTCACCCTACGCTGCTGTGAGGCTTCAGTTAGTCTGAAACACACAAGTGTAAAGATAAGCAGAATAAGTTTGAGTGTATTCCTTTTTCAGTAAGAAGAAAAAAAGTTTCCCTTCTTTGTTGCTTTGTTGTAACTAGTGATTTCTGAGTTATTATCCACAAAATTATGGGATATGTAGAACAGGTAGAAGATCCTATTAGGTCAATAAAAAATGCATTTGAATAGGGCAGGGGGAGGGGTGCAAGGTGTTTATGTTTTACATAAAGTGCTACAATGTTAGCTCGAAGTAGACTGTGAAAAACTAAAGATGTATATGAACAGTCCTTACGGCAACTACATTATTAATTCAAAGAGGTATAGGTAAGTAAATACCAATAGGTTAACTTAAAAGGAAATTCATAATGATGGGAGGAGGTAGAGTAACAAGAAAAGAAATTTTGAAAGTATTTCAAACTGAAAGATAATAAAAATACAACATACCAAAATTTGTAGGATGTAGCCAAAGCAGTGCTACAGGGAAAGTTACAGCTTTAAATGTTTATTTTAGAAACTAACAAAGATGGCTGGACGCGGTGGCTCACGCCTGTAATCCCAGCACTTTGGGAGGCCGAGGTGGGTGGATCACCTGAAGTCAGGAGTTTGAGACCAACCTGGCTAGCATGGTAAAACCCCGTCTCTACTAAAAATACAAAAATTGGCCGGGTGCGGTGGCATGCACCTGTAGTCCCAGCTACGCAGGAGGCTGAGGCAGGAGAATCGCTTGAACCTGGGAGGCAGAGGCGGCAGTGAGCCAAGATCGTGCTACTTCACTCCAGTCAGAGCGACTGTCTCCAAAAAGAAATTAACAAAGACTAAAATCAGTGACCTTAGGTGCTATCAGAAGAAGCTAGAGAAAGAAGAGCAAAGTAAATCCAAATGTAGTAGAAGCCAATGAAATGGGAAAAAGAGAAACTAAGAAAATATTCCAACAAATTTGATGAATGAAATGGACAAATTCCTTGAACAAGTGGATCTGGTACTATTTACAACTTAGGGTAAACTAATTTCAAATTCTACTTCTGCGGCCTTTAAAAAAGAACCCAGAGCAGCAACAAAAACTCAGAAAATGTTATTTAAAAATATTGTCTACAAAAATTATAAAGTGCCTAGGGATAAACTTAACAAAGATATAAGCTCTTTATGGTGAGAAACATAAAACTTTGTTGACAGATATTTTTAAAACTTAAATAGTTATATTCTTGAACAGGAAGTGAGCTTGGTATTGTAAAGATAACAATTCTTCCCAAATTGATCTATAATTTCAATGCAGTTATAACCAAAACTTCAAAAGGGTAACAGAATGTTACAGAGGATGCTATTATGGAAGAACAAAGGGCCAAGTATAGTTGTCACACTCCTGAAGAACAAGATGTCAAAGACTGCTCTCAAAACTGTGATCATCTTGATTGTGCTTATGGTTTCACAGGTGTATGAATGTCAAATTGTACACTTTATATGCAAATTATCGTATGTCATTTAGACCTAGGTAAAGCTGTTTTACAAAAACAAAACAAAAACAAAAATGAAAAAAAACCTGGCAAAACAAGCCTGGGCAACATAGTGAGACCTAAAAATAAAAAATTAGCTGGGTGTGGTGGCACAAGCCATGGGCCAAGCTACTTGGGAGGCTGCGGCAGGAGGATTGCTTGAGCCAGGAATTTGAAGCTGCAGTAAGCAGTGATCACGCCACTACATTCCAGCCTGAGCAACACAGCAAGACCCCGTCTCAAAAAATGTATTAAGCCGGGCGTGGTGGCTCATGCCTGTAATCCCAACACTTTGTTTGGGAAGCCAGGGCAGGTGGATTGCTTGAGTTCAGGACTTTGAGACTAGTCTGGGCAACATGGCAAAACCCTGGCTCTACAAAAAAATTTTAAAAATTAGCTGGGTGTGGTGATGTACACCTGTAGTCTCAGCTACTCAGGTGGCTGAGGTGGGAGGATTGCTTGCCCCTGGGAGGTCAGGGCTGCAGTGAGCTGTAATCATATCACTGCTCTCCAGCTGGGGCAACAGAGCAAGCCCCGTATCAAAAAAAAAAAAAAAAAAAAAAAAAAGTTATTTAACAATATACATACAGATGGAGAAGTTAAAAAGCAAAGGAATGATTAACTCAGCATTCAAAACAATAATTACTGGGAGTGAGGAAACGGAAGGGTATGTGCCAGTGGGGAAGGGGTGCATAGGCAGCTTGTCATGTTCTAGTATAGGTAGTATTCTATTTCTGAAACAGAATGCTGTGTGTCTATCACTCTTTTAACTACATGTGTATTTTATACAGCCTTTTGCATATATGATAAATTTCACAATTTTGAAAAAATGAGCGTCTGTAAAGAGGAACACAAAAGAATCAACCATTAGCTAAACTATACTCATTATTTTGGGGCCCTCAAAACCTTTCAAACAGCACCTGATGGCTACAATTAAGATCTTTCCTGCTCATTTAAAAATGGCAAAACTCTTCCTTTGTTTGAGAAAGACGGGTTTTCAATTTATTTTTTTCTGGAGACAGGGTCTCACACTGTCACCCAGGCTGGATTGCAGTGGTGCAATCTTGGCCTCTGCCTCCAGGGTTCAAGCGATCCTCCCACCTCAACCTCACCGGGACTACAGGTGCAAGGCACCACCTCTGGCTAATTTTTGTATTTTTTGTAGAGATGGGGTTTCACCATGTTGGCCAGGCAGGAACTCCTGGGCTCAGGTGATCTGCACACCTCGTCTTCCCAAAAGTGCTGGGATTACAGGCGTGAGCCACTGCACCCAACTGGTTATCAATTTCAAACAAGAAAAGTAAAAACCAAACAGAAAAGCTATTGCTTACTACCCTAAGTTGGTACATTTCTGTGCTTAATTACTAAATAATTAACTTGTCCTCTCACAACCACTTTGAGGTGCAGAGGTACAGGGTAATGAGTACCGAGATAGTACCTAGCACTAAAATAGAATTATCTTCCTTGCACACTTTTTCTACAGAGGATGATAGTTTTTCCCTTCAAAGCACTGGTAACAGTCTTATTTTCTTCCTTCCATTTTTGCTTACTTGGTTACTGTCTTTATCAAACTATTAAAATAGTAAATACTACCAGATGCGGTGGCTCACACCTGTAAACCCAGCACTTTGGGAGGCCCAGACAGGAGGATCGCTTGAACTCAGTGGGGCCTGGCTGCAGTGAGCCATGATGGCACCACTGCACTTCCACCTAGGCGGCTGAGAGAGACCCTGTACCAAAAAAAAATAAAAACAATAGTAAATATACTGCAGTTGTCTCCACCTCACTTCACCTGACAACACTGTTTTGCTGTAATGGCCTTGGAATCTTGATCTGACCACCACCCAGAGTAAACAGGGAACTCAGGTTTCCAACATAATTTAAGAGCCCAACAATTTTAGGTTTCACTTGGAAAGGACAGCTGTGCTTCAGGCTTGGTTCTTGCCAACTACTCAGCTATTTTGGATGAGCTGCACATCTTGTCTGCAACTTCCTCCCTAAGTTTTTAATCAAGAGATTTTCCAGGAATGTGGTGCCTGCTTCACAAACATACACTTTGATTTGTGTGTTTTGTATACTAGCTTTAACTACTTCCCTCGGCCCGGACTCCCCTTCAGTCGTTTGTTTTGAATAACAACCTATTGTGAAGCCTCTTAAACACTAGTTTACTTAAAGTTTGTATTATCCTTTCTTTCCTTTTCTTTTTTATTTTTGATACAGAGTCTCACTCTGTTGCCCAGGCTGGAGTGTAGTGGTGCCATCTCTGGCTCACTACAGCCTCCACCTCCTAGGCTCAAGTGAATCTTCCTCCTCGGCCTCCCGAGTAGCTGGGACCACAGGGAGGGGCAGGCCAACAAACCTGGCCTATTTTTGTATTTTTTGTAGAGACTAGGTCTTGCTATGTTGCCCAGGATAGTCTGGAACTCTATTATATCTTTGTCTTAATCTCATGGAGACGCCCCCGTGGTCACTGACTGGAGGAAGTAAAGACACATTTTAAAGGCCTTAAATTTCCTATAGAAGGGTCTAGAACGTACCGCGCTATACCGAACTTAGTAGTGAGACCACCGCCACACCGCTGAGGAAACAAGGTCACGCCCCTCTGGGGGCCGCTCGATCTGGTCTTTAATTAATCCCGCCGCCGCCTTCCCGCCTACCCCCGGGCGCGCACTTCCGGTCGCGAGGGCGCTCGGGAGCGCGCCCCGCGAGCCTCCACCAACCAGCGGCTCCGCCTGGCCAGACAGAGTGCGCGCGCGCACGTTGTGCGCAGGTTCGAATCTCCGCCGCTTCGCGGTTGCTTCTCAACGTCCGGGCCGCATCTTGGCGGCGGCGAGGGCTGAGCTCTGGAGCTGCCTCCGAGCCGGAGCCCCAGCCCTAGCTCGTGCGCGAGCCGCCCCGCCCCTCCCCCTCCAGCGTCCTGCCGCCTCCTCGCCCGACTTCGGCCTATCCCTTTCTCACGCGCTTAGTCTTCGCTCTTCGCCCCCGCAGCTATCAGCACTCGGTCTCCCGCGCCTGGCGGGCTCCGCCCGAGCCTCTGGGCCCATGGCCAAGCGGCGTGCGGCCGAGCCGGTGACGTTCCACGTGCCTTGGAAGCGGCTCCTGCTCTGCGACTTCGCTGAGCAGCCGCCGCCACCGCCTCTCTGGATCCGGCCGCCCGGGGTCGCGCATGCTGGGCAGCCCCTCGGCGTCCCCGGACAGCACCGAAAGCGCAAAATCGACGCAGGGACCATGGCAGAGCCCTCGGCTTCGCCCAGCAAGCGCCGTGACAGCGGGGACAACAGCGCCCCGAGCGGCCAGGAGCGTGAGGACCACAGCCTGGAGACAGGCGATCCGCCGCTGCTGCCGCCGCCGCCCGTGGGGCCAGGGGAGGAGCTCCCGGGCGCCCGGCCCCCGGGGGGCGGTGGCGACGACGGGGCGGGGCGCGCAGGACTCCTGCGGGGAGACTGGGGGGTCGCATCGCGCCAGGTAGGGGCTGGGGGCGGGCGGGCTGAGGGGCGAAGGGGCTTGCCTTTTCCCCTCACACACAAAGCGTCCCGGTTCCCACTCATGACTTGTGTAGGTTAAGACGCCTGACGCGGGGGAAAGAAGGGGTCACCGCTCCGGGAGAGGACGCCGACTGCCAGAAGACACCCCGAGAGTCCGATGGGCAGAAAGCACCGGGCTGGGCGAGGGGGAAACAGACCGTGGTCTGGAGCGGTAGAAGTGGCCTTACGGCGTCAGCGCCGCGCTCGTAAAAGGAAAATGGGACCGTGGGTTGTGGCAGGCAGTGAGCACTGTGAGGACGCTGACCGTGAAGGGATAGGTTCAGCCCAACGACAAACGACAGACAGAGGTGTAGAGGGCCTTCCTGGGTTTAACGATGATTAGTCTAGAATTCGGGATAGAATTCTTTTTCTAGAGGAAGACCGGTGTGGTAGCCGTCGATTAACTGGACGTCCTGGAAGCTGGTACAGCTTCTGGAGAAAAGGATGGACCACCATACTTTGGGCAAAGCTTTGTTTTAACTCATAATGTTAAATCTGATCCTAGGCAAATGTATCGTTGAAAATTAATTTGGGGGTGTGGCGGGTGGATCACCTGAGGTCGGGAGTTTGAGACCAGCCTGGCCAATAGGGTGAAACTTTGTCTCTATTAAAATACAAAAATTAGATGGGTGTGATGGTGCACACCAGTAATCGCAGCTACTCGGGAGGCTGAGGCACAAGAATCATTTTAACCTGGGAGATGGAGGTTATAGTGAGCTGAGATTGGGCCACTGCACTCCAGCCTGGGCAAGAGAGTGAGACTCTGTCTCAAAAACAAAAAAGAAGAAAATTAATTTGGGCTTAAGGCGTATATGAGAATCATTGGGGTTCCTATTCAAGATATGAGCCTGCCTCATCTCTGCACCTAAGAATCCTGAGAAGATCTAGGCATGCCTCGATTTGCCTAGATCTCTGCTGCCCAGCCGCTAGCCAGTAAGAACACTTGAAACGTGACTAGTCCAAATGGAAATGTGCTCTAAGTTTAAAATATGCACGAAGTTTCGTGGATTTAATAAGAAAGATAAAATAGCTCAAAATTTTATATTGATTACACATGAAATAACTTGGCTATACCGAAGAAAATATATTTAATACCAGAAGTTTCTTTTACTTTTTAAATACCGCTACTAGAAAATTTTAAATTATGTTTTTAGAGGTTTTATTGGACAGCTTTGGTCTAGACTTAGGAATTCATACTGCTTTTTCACAGTCCTGCAATGACTTACCAGAGGACTTGGAAGATGAAGAACCAAATACAGGTTTCTCAGAATTCACCACATTCTCTTCAGCTAGCTAATAGCATCCACCCAACGTTTTTGTGTTTTCTTAAGTATCTTATGTCAGGGTTTTTAAATGCTTTTCCAAAAAAAAAAAAAAAAAAAGTGAAATTTCTTAGGCAAGACTTGTTCATGTGAAAAATTCAGTAAAATAACGAGAGTTTTATAGTTGGGAAAGACCTTTTTTGTTTGTTTGTTTTGCCTATGATTGAAACATGACCCTAATTTAAACTTTTTTTTCAAATTGCTCTCAGATATTCAAAATCAACTGAAAACAGATGGATAATCTTCTAAACCTAATGGATATGGAGATTAGGGACTGTGTAGTTTGAAAACTTTTTGAAAGCTCTTCACACCATTTTAGTACTCCACTCATGCATAGGCTTGTCACCTACCAGAATGTACTGTCGATGGTATGCCACACAGTTGATAAGAGGGAAATATGGAAATGACAGTAGGCAAAGAGAGTACTCTAGTAGCCTGAAACGTGATGCTTACTTAGAGTCTTAGACTCAACTGTCTTTTCCCCCACAGCAGTGACTAGATCTGGCACCTCTGTACTTCTATAGTCGCTGCAAGCACATGACAGGGAAAAAGGTTGGCTCCAGGGGTTCTTTCTTCACCAAGACTAGTCCCCTTGTTCTCTTTGTTGTTTTTAAAAAAAGTGTCTTGGGGTCTCGCTCCCATGCCCAGGCTGGAGTGCAGTGGCACCATCCCGGCTCACTGCAACCTTAGCCTCCTGAGTAGTTGGGACTACAATGCACGATACCACGCTGGACTAATTTTTTGTTTTTTTTTTTTTTTGTAGAGATGGGGTTTCGCCATGTTACCCAGGCTGGGCTCAAGTGATCCTCCCGCCTCTGCCTACCACATTGTTGGAATTACAGGTGCAAGGCACCGTCAGGCCCTCTTTTGAGGAAAGCTCAGTAACACTTCTAGTTTCGTCTTTTTGTTAGATTTGTTCCGGAGCCACTTCTCTTTTGCAAACATGCTCTCTTCAGCTTCTGTTTTTCCTTCCTGCCTCCAAAGACACAGGCTTTTTGTTTTAAGGATTTTATACCTGATTACCAAGGGAAAAATATAACAAAAACAGAGACGTAAAACAGTTAAATACAGTAAATGCCTGGTTTCTTTTGTGCTCAGAATAGGGCTTAGCCCTCACCCTTGGGACCTCATTTAGGAAATACTACCTCAAATACTTTTTTTCTACATTAAGAATGCAATCTAGGCAGGATAATGTTACGTCATTTCTGTCCTGGAACTTCAGGGTATTTCCTGTTTCAGATGTTTTTTGACTAGAGAAATAAAATCAGGTATTTATTAAATATTCATGTATTTTTTTCATGTTGGTGTCACTATGTAGACTCACTGCCCTGTCAGTGTTGACTCAACTGTTAGTTTTTTGTTTGTTTGTTTTTAATAAATTGAGATGGAGTCTTGTTATGTTGCCAGGGCTGGTCTCAAACTCTGGGGCTCAAGCGATGCTTCTGCCTCCCAAAGTGCTGGGATTACAGGTGTAATCATGCCCAGCCAACTGTTAGATATTCTTAACAGAAAGTAAGCGGAACTGCTTTAAGGAGACA
Organism: Chlorocebus sabaeus; assembly: GCF_047675955.1. Classification (NCBI taxonomy): domain Eukaryota; kingdom Metazoa; phylum Chordata; class Mammalia; order Primates; family Cercopithecidae; genus Chlorocebus; species Chlorocebus sabaeus. The sequence goes on from NC_132915.1 coordinate 22,646,274, forward strand.
GTGATTAATGATTCATTGGCTTATTGGGATATTATACCTAGCAATATTGAGTAATTACTATGCCAAGCCTGAATTTTTACCACAGTCCTCCATTTTATCAATAAAGTCAAGATCAGATTTAGTGAGCGGTGGAGTTATCTTGCAAACCCAGGTCTGTCTGGTGGCAAAGTTTGTGTGCCCTTAGTCACTAGGTTTTACTAACATAATTAAAAGACTTTTTTGATCCGTGTTTATAAGTAGATAATTTGTAAAGTCGATTTCCCAAAAGGCAGAGAACTAGAACCTTGTTTTTAACCCCATTTTCTTATTAAAGTGAAATTTTTCTTGATATCTTTTGATTATTATGTGTTTATCCCAATATTAAGAAATTCCCCCAAAACTTAATTCTTTAAGGCTCAGCGTAGAAGACAATGAACTTCCTAATGAGACTTTCTTACAGACCTGTGCTGTCCAGCACAGTAGCCACTAGGTCATGTGGCTATCGAGCACTTGATTTTTTTATCTTTAACAAAATGATCAGTTTAACATTTTCTTGCTATTCATCAAGTTTATAACCTAATACTTTTTGGAATTCAAAATATTGGATTTCAAAATATTTTGGGCTATGTAAAGTAAATTTCTTAAAATACCAAACCTTAAGAACAAGACTAAAAGTAAGTTATAAGGAGTGTGTGTGTATTTTTAAAATAAATTCTTATTTTCCTTATTGAAAGATAAAACATTTTAAGACTGTTTTTAGATAATTTTCTTTAGGTGAAAAATGGGAGAAAAACTGTGGAAAGAGATGCTCTTGGAGGAAATTCCTTTAAATTTAACGAATACTTTCACAAATTGTAAATATTAAAATGCACAGATTTGATTGAGTACATGAAGTACTTAGATGAGACAAAATTTAAAATGTATATTTGTTAAAAATACAAAATAGAAGACTACAAAATCTTGTATGAGTTTGCCTTTAAAACACATTTGTTTTGTGAAAAAACCTAAATTTTTTTCTAAGCTACTGATGCACTTTCATCTCTCTCTTTTTTTTCTCTAAAGCACAATGACGAATTTTGGCAGTATAATACTTTCCAGTACTGGAGGAATCCTTTGCCGCCTATTGATCTGGCAGACATTGAAGATTTAAATGAAGATACCCTGACAGAAGCAACATTTCAGGGCAGGAATGAAGGGGCCGAGGTTGACATGGAGTCCTGACGTAAGGAGCTGAAGCAGTGGGATTGGCTGATTTCAGGAGATGTCTCTAAATGAATTCTCGTATTCTTAAGGGAAAAGTTATTTTCCATACTTGAAGTTATATTTCCAAACTTGAGAAATGAAGAAAGATTGTTCTGATATTAAATACCTACAGTTACTACTGAACCTCTTATTAAGGATTTGTCAAGGATAGAGTACAGTTGTTGAGGAAGTATTTTATGTATGCATTCTTAGAGCAAAAAGTTTTGTTTAAATTCTAGAATTGAAGGTACTGATCTTATAAAAAGAAATTCTAGCAGTTTTAGAAATACGTGGGAAAAACTCAAATATTCGATCTGCACCAAAAAGTTTATTTGTAGTACATAAAATGAATATGTATAAAATGTTTTATAATAACTTGTTAATAAAGTACTTTCTAATACATTCTATTGACTCTGTTAGTTGAACAAATAGCTGACTTGAACATCTATGCAAACTTAAGATGGGCGGGATTGTTGTCAATGCTATTGTTTTAAAAGAGCTTTCTAAATGTAAAGTAGTGAGAATTTCAATTTGGGTAGCATGTTTGCATAAGTTCCAATATTTGATGTTTGTTAAGCTCTACTATGGGCAACTGAAGATGGATAAAGAACAATGAAAACTGAGCTGGTGCCTGCTTCCCCCTCTTTTCCCAGGATTAGAGGAAAAAATTTATTATATGATCAACTTCTTGGTTTTCAATTGCTTCGAGGCATGGTGTTATTCCTTATTACTTTAGACCTGTAGTTCTCAACACTGACAGCACTTGAAAAATCTTTGCCTGGGCCTCACTCTTTAGAGATTCTTGTTTAATAGTTCTAAGGTGGGTCTTGGATATAACTATTTTTTTAAGCACCAGTCCTATTTCCCTCCATTTCTCTCATGTGCAGACAGGGTTGAGAACCACTAGACTAATGGTCGTTTTTCCTGTTTAAAGGAGATAACTAATTTGAGCTGAAGCAATGCTTCTTAATTAGCTTTGTTTTTGTTTTGCTCTGTTGGTGGCTTTGTTACAACTGAATTATTGTGTTATTACTATTTCATTGTTAAAGAAATAAAGCAATTTGTGATGTGAGTATCAGTGATTAAGTTAACTAACTTTTGTACTGCATCCAGAATGTTGGTTTTGTAATTGAATAACTGGTTCTTCCTTGTGTTTTTTGTTGCTGATGACATTAGATCCAAAATTCAAGAAAAGTGGTAAATGCCATTGAGAGGGAAAGAGAAAAACTTGATGTTTTTTTGTGTACTGAAGGATTTAAGAATGGGTTGACATTAATAAGAATGTTTTAGAACAGAAGACAAACTGTATAGCATTGTGGTCAGACATGGTTCAAAGTCTTGTACTGCCACTTCCTACCTATGTAACTTTAAGCCAGTTATTTTTCATCTCCAAGCCTTGAATTTCTCACCTGTAAAATGAGAAATAATAAATAGTATCTACCTCAGAGAGACTGTTTATTGTCAAGCAATGTTATAAGTACTTTACTTGCATCATCTTGTTTAGTTCTGATAATAACCTTATGTTAAGGTAGGTTAAAAAAAATCATTAGAATAAATATGCTCCCTATAGTTAAAGTTTTTAACTGCCTCTAGAAGTTTCAGGATAGAAATTGGAATTGAAATTTTCAGCTTATGATATTTTCAACTTATGATGGGTTTATCAGGACATAACCCCATGGTTAGTCAAACATACTGAATTTATATCACTTTCACACTGTGGTAAAGCTGAAAAATCCTGTCAAACCATCAAGTCAGGGGCAATCTATGTATTGAAAAGAGAAAGAGTTAAAATAATTCCTTTAAAAAAGTTGTTTACTAAGTAAACTTAAGGTAGCAGCAAAATTTCATTGTGGATAAATTGAGGTAAAATGTAGGTTTTTAAATGTTTTATAACTTTTCACCCCAATTCCCTAATGTAACATCTTAAATTACCACAGTGCAATTATGAAAATCAGGAAATTAACATTGATAAAATTATCTTGTATGATTATGAGGACATGGAAAGAATGACTTCAGATAACTCTTAAAGGATATATGTCAAAAACCTTAAAAAGTTATAAAATTTATAGACTATTCAACTTTCACCATTGTCCTATTCTTTTTCTAGCCCAGCATCCAATTCAGGCTCACATGCTATATTTAGTTACAGTATCTCCTTAGTGGTCTTTAATCTAAAAAAACTCAGAATTTCTTTGCTTTTCATGACCTGGGTACCTTTTGAAGAGCACTGTTCAGGTGTTTCATAGGATGGCCCTCGATTTTGGTTTGTCTGATGTTTCTTAAAAATATGCCTTGGTAAGAACTCTGTGGAAGTGATGTTGATATATCCGTGCATCATGTCAACAGGCACAAGAATCTCAGCTTGTCTCATCAGTAATCATAATGTTGATTACTTGGTTAAGATGGTGTCTGCCAGGTTTCTGTTTTGTAAAGTTACTGTTTTCCTTTTTGTAATTAATTATTACCTTCTGGGAAAATACTTTGAGACAGTAAATACTCCATTCCTTATACTCTGCCCACAAATTTTAGGATTGATGAGTCTTGCCTTACTGCCGTACTGCTCTGGTATATGTCAAATAGTAATTTTCTTTCTTTTTTTTTCTTATTTAGAAAAATAGCTTACTTAAAAATTATTTAACTACCTGACAGATCTCTATAATGCTTTCTCTCCTTACCTCTTTTGGCTGATTACTCTCTAATTATCTTTTCATAGGATGATAATTGTGTAACATCCTTGTTTATAGGAGTATAGAAAGATACTCTATTCTGGCCTGGCATGGTGGCTCACGCCTGTAATCCCAGCCCTTTGGGAGGCCGAGGTGGGTAGATCACCTGAGGTCAGGAGTTTGAGATAAGCCTGACCAATATGGTGAAACCCTGTCTCCACTAAAAACTCAAAAATTAGCCAAATGTGGTGGTGTGTGCCTGTAGTCCCAGTTACTTGGGAGGCTGAGGCAGGAGAATTGCTTGAACCTGGGAAGTGGAGGTTTCAGTGAGCTGAGATCGCGCCACTGCACCCCAAGCTGGGCAACAGCGACAGTCCATCTCAAAAAAAAAAAAAAAAATGAAAAAAAAAAGAAAGATACTCTATTTCTTCTTGCATGCTGTTAAAAAAATTTTTTTTAACTTAATATCGGGTACATGTGCAGGATGTGCAGGTTTGTTACATACGTAAACACATGTCATAGGGGTTTGTTGTACAGAATTACTTCATTTCACCCAGGTATTAAGCCTAGTATCCAGGAGCTGGAGGCCACTATCCTTAGCAAACTAACACAGGAACAGAAAACCAAATACCACATGTTCTTACTTATAAGTGGGAGCTAAATGATGAGAATACATGGACACAGAGGGGAACGATGCACAGAGGTGTATCAGAAGGTGGAGGGTGTGAGGAGGGAGAGAATCAGGGAAAATTTTCTATTTTTATCATGCCTTCTATATTAATTGGAATTCTGTAAAGCAGTGGTCCACAACCTTTCTGGCACCAGAGACTAGCTTCATGGAAGACTTTCCACAGACCTGGGGGTGGGGGATGGTTTTGGGATGATTCAAGTGCATTATATTTATTTTGTACTTTATTATTATTACATTGTAATATATAATAAAATGATTATACAACTCACTATAATGTAGAATCAGTGGGAGCCCTGAGCTTGTTTTCCTGCAACTACATGGTCCCATCTAGGGGTGATGGGAGACAGTGACAGATAATCAGGCATTAAATACTCCTAAGGAGCCTGCAACCTAGAGGATGCTTTGCATGCACAGTCACGATAGGATTGGCAATCCTGTGAGAATGTAATGCTGCTGCTAATTTGACAGGAAGCAGAGCTCAGGCTGTAATGCAAGTGATGGAGAGTGGCTATAAATACGGATGAAGTTTGCTCACTTCCCTACCACTCACCTCCTGCTGTGCAACCCAGGTCCTAACAGGCCATGGACTTGTAGTGGCCTGTGGCTTAGGGGTTGGGGACCCCTGCTGTAAAGGAAGAGCTTTCCTTTTGCCCCATTTCTTTCTTTAGGTATTTATTGACATCAATATAGACTAATGGGCAATAATTTATTCTGAGTTACCATTGCTATCATTTTGTGGCACAGATCCCAGATTTAGCCGTTGGAGGCCCTTCGAGTTGACTCTTGTTCCTCCTTGCTCCACTCTTCAATATATTTTATTATTTATTGTGTGAATACTGGTTAACATTGACAGTGGACTTTAATGTTTACATGTTTCATGCCTGGAAATCAGTGTTGGCTGTGCAACACTGTCATTTACTAAACAATTTGAACCTTGGAATTCTCAGAAAATGAGGACACTGCCGGGCGCGGTGGCTCACGCCTGTAATCCCAGCACTTTGGGAGGCTGACGCAGGCGGATCACGAGGTCAGAAGATCGAGACCATCCTGGCTAACACAGTGAAACCCCGTCTCTACTAAAAATACAAAAAATTGGCCGGGTGCTGTGGCGGGCGCTTGTAGTCCCAGCTACACGGGAGGCTGAGGCAGGAGAATGGCGTGAACCCGGGAGGCGGAGCTTGCAGTGAACCGAGATCGCACCACTGCACTCCAGCCTGGGCGACAGAGCGAGACTCCACCTCAAAAAAAAAAAAAAAGAAAAGAAAAGAAAATGAGGACACTGATATCCATCTTAGGAGCAGAATGGGGATAGAATGACATGATGGCTGTAGGGAACTCATAGTGGACACTAAATAACATTTCAGGCCCTCTTCCTTCTCTGTAGTACTTGAAATGTGTGTATTTGCTATGTCTCTGATAGACAGATGATTGACAGATAACTTTTAGTGATATCTGGCAATACCTGACGTGAACCGAGGCAAACATTCTGATTAAGGTCACTTTTAAAGAAGTTTAGCTATTGGAGTCTCTTGAGTCCACAGACCTAAACAATAATACTCTAGCAATTTACATGTATTGATTGTTGTATCTTGTCTCTTTCTGATGTGACCCTGTAGTGGCAGAATCCTAAGATGGTCCCTAAGGGATGATTCTCATTTCCTGGTGTAACATCCACTTATTTAATCAAATGCTAGTTGAGGCATTACTGTGAAGAATTTTGCAGATGTAATTAAAGACCCTGATACTGTTTGGATCTGTGTCCCCACCCAAATCTCATGTTGAAATATAATACCCAATGCTGGAGGTGGGGCCTGGTGGGAGGTAATTAAATCATGGAGGTGGTTTCATGGTTTAGCACCATCCCCCTTGAAGCTGTCTGATAGTGAGTTCTCATGAGATCTGATTGTTTAAAAGTGTGTGGCACCTCTGGCCCCCTTCCTCCTGCTCCTGCCATGTGAAGTGACTCACTCCCCCTTTGCCTTCCGCCATGACTATAAGCTTCCTGAGGCCTCCCCGGTAGCAGAAGCCACTGTGCTTCCTGTACAGCCATGGAACTGTGAGCCAATTTAACCTCTTTTCCTTATAAATTACCCAGTCTCAGGTGTTCCTTTATAGCAGTGCAAGAATGGACTAATTACTGTCCCAAACCAGTTAACCTTCAGATAGGGAGATTATCCAGGTGGGTCTAATCTAATCATATGAGTCCTTTCAATAAGGATGGATTGGTCAGAGACAGGAAGACAGAGAGAGGCACAGTGTGCAAGGGATTTGATGTGAAAGTAATTCCCCTGCTGGCTTTAAAGATGGAAGGAGCCAGGGGACAAACACTTGAGAGTGGTTTCTAGGAGCTGAGAGATTCCTGGCAGCTGGTCAGCCAATAAACTCAATGAACTTGAAAGTATATTCTTTTTAAGATACTCCAGAAAAGAACACAAACTAGCTGGTGCTTTAATTTCAGCTTTGTGACTTTTTTTTTTTCCTTAAGAGACAGAGTCTGGCCAACTCAAGGGAAACCAAAAACAAAAACAGTCTCACTCTGTTACCTAGGTTGAGTGCAGTAGTCCCATCATAACTCACTGCAGCCTGGAACTCCGGGGCTCAAGCTGTCTCCTGCCTCAGCCTCCTGAGTAGCCATAGGACCACAGGTATGCACCACCATGCCCAGCTATTTTTTTTTTTCTGTAGATAGGCCCAGGTTGGTCTCAAACTCCTGACCTCAAGTAATCCTCCTGCCTCCGCCTCCCCAAACACTGAGATTACAGGCATAAACCACTGAACCCAGCCCATCTTTGTGATCTTTGAACTAGTAATTCTGTATCTAAAAATACATGTTAAATAATCAGAAAACGAGATGCAAATTTATGTCACAGTGTTATATGTAATAGTGATATATTAGAAGTAAACAAAAAATAGCTTTTGGGCTGGGCATGGTGGCTCCCTCCTGTAATCCCGGCACTTTGGGAGGCCAGCATGGGACAATTGCTTGAACCCAGGAGTTTGAGACCAGCCTGAGCAACAAAGGGAAACCCTGTTTCTACAAAATAACAATAAAAAAAATAATAAATTAGCTGGGCATGGCGGCACATGCCTGTGATCCCAGAGGATCTAACATTTGTGTCATCTTGGTTACTCCCCTACTGGGGAGGCTGAGGTGGGAGGATCACTTGGGCCTAGAAGGTCAGGGATGCAGTGCGTTGTGATTGTGCCATAGCACTCCAGCCTGGATGACAGTGTGAGACTGTGTCTAAAACAACAACAACAACAAAAACGGTTTTAAGAGAATGGATGCATAATTAAAATACATATAATGGAATATAATGAAATGATAAGATGGCATTTTAAAAAATTTTAATGGCATAGAAAAATGCTTAAAAGTAAGTGTGAAAAAAGGACTTTCAGAGTTGATCAAGTGTGAAAAAAGGACTTTCAGAGTTGATCAAGTAAGTTACTATACCCCATGTGTCTCTCTACTTACAAGTAAAAGTGGCCGGACACAGTGGCTCAAACCTGTAATCCCAGCACTTTGGGAGGCCAAGGTAGGTGGATCACTTGAGGTCAGGAGTTCGAGACCAGCCTGGCTAACATAGTGAAACTCTGTCTCTACTAAACTTACAAAAATTAGCTAGATGTGGTAGCGCTGTTTGTAATCCCAGCTACTTGGGAGGCTGAGGCATGAGAATCACTTGAACCCAGGAGGCAGTGGCTGCAGTGAGCCAAGACTGCACCATTGCACTCCAGCCAGGGCAACAGAGCAAGACTCAGTCTCAATACAAACAAACAACAACAACAGCAGCAACAACAAAAAACAAGTAAAAGCTCTGGCTAGAGTACACTTGTAGTCTCTGAAAAGTAAATGAAAGCATTATTGGATTGGGAATGGAAGTCGAACTGGGCAAAGAAACTCATGTAGAGTTCAGTTTTCTGGTTTCATTTTTTTCCTGTCTCTCCCAGCTCTTAAGCAAGAGTGAACACCTAGCAGAACTGCAGTGGGCAGTATGAACAGCAGAAATTGATAAAAAACTATCTTCTTCGGCCAGGAGACTAAGAAAGGGGGGACTACTTTGAGCAGGAGAGATAAGGAGGAATTCCGGAGCAGAGAGGACTGGATTACGGGTCCCATGATTCTGTGTATAAACTGGCAATGGTCCCAGCCTCATCCCTGAGGTACAGATACAGGAGATAGATTGAAAGCCACCTAGCGAAGCCTTTGAAAACTCTACTGCAATACAAACTTCTGCCCAAGCTCCATACTAACGCCAGAGTGTGATACATGCATGGGACATTCTCAAGGCAGCATAGCCAAGGCTTTGAAAACTTAAGTAACGTTAGAACCTTGTTCACAGAAGAACAGACAGAACTTAAAGCCTGAACCCAACTGGGTTGATTACTCATTTAAAAATCGATACTCTCTAGAGGATTTTAAAAAGACCCAGATTCTCACAACATAATATTCAAAATGTCCAGGACACAATCCAAAATACTTGACACACAAAGAATTAGGAGAATGTGACTAGTTTTCAAGGGAAAAGACAATCAACAGATGCCAAACCCAAGATGACACAAATGTTAGAATTATCAAAGATTTTAAAGCTATTATAATTATAATCCATAAAGAAAATACACTTAATGAAAAGATATTATTTTTCAGAAAAATCAACTATAAGAAAAAATCAAATGGAAATTTGAGAAGAAACAATTACAATATATAAAAGATTCAGTACATGCAGTACATGTGCTAAGTAGCAAAATTGGGAAGACAGGAAAAATCAGTGAACTTGAAGATAGGCCAATAGAAATTATTTGAAAACCATTTGAAAACGGGAAGAAAAAAGATTTTCAAATGAACAGACCCTCATCAACCTTTAAGACAATATCAAAATGTACAACATTCATGTCATTGGTGTCCCAGATATTACAAACAACTTTATTCCTATAAATTTGAGCGGACAAATTTCTTTAAAGGTGTAAACTGCCAAGACTTATTAAAGAAACAGATAACTTGAACAGTCCTATGTTTATTTTAAAAACTGAATTCATAGCTTAAAACCTTCTAACAATAAAACTCCAGACTCATATAATTTCACTGGAAAATTCTACCAAACATTTGAGGAAGAAATAATGTACTATTTCTCAGAAAAATAGTAGAAAATAGTTTCTAGTTCACTTTGGGGAACCAGCATTACTTTGATACCAAATCCAGACAAACATATTACGGAAGAAGAAAGCCGAGCCCAGTGGCTCACTCCTGTAATCCCAGCACTTTGGGAGGCCGAGGCGGGCGGATCGTGAGGTCAGGAGTTTGAGACCAGTCTGACCAAAATGGTGAAACCCCGTCTCTAACTAAAAATACAAAAATTAGCTGGGCATGGTGGCATGTGCCTGTAATCCCAGCTACTCAGGAGACTGAGGCAGGAGAATCGCTTGAACCCGGGAGGCGGAGGTTGCAGTGAGTCAAAATTGTGCCATTGCACTCTAGCTTGGGTGACAGAGCGAGACTCTGTCTCAAAAAAGAAGGAGAAGGAGAAGAAGAAGACTACTATAGATCAATACAATATCCCTCATGAACATAAACACAAAAATCCTCTACAAAATATTGACAAATCTAACAATATATTAAAAGAACAGTATATAAAAATACATGTATTCCTCTCTGGACTACTAGAATAAGTGTAATACATATAAACATTATTATTTCGTCCTTATAATAAGCTAATTCTGTTTTCTGTTTGCCTGCTCATTTTGTTTTTCAGTCCAAGATTTTATTATTCCTGGACATTTTATTAGAATATTTCTAAGGCTTAATGAGTCTTTTGAACACTTAGAATTTTAAAAATAGTATTACTTTTAATATTTAGAATTTTAAAAATAGTATTTGAGTACTTAGATCAAGTGGACAAATTTCTTTAAAGGTGTAAACTGCCAAGACTTATTAAAGAAACAAATGATAACCTGAACAGTCCTATGTTTATTTTAAAAATTGAATTCATAGCTTATTCCATATAATAGTTCATATTTTTAATCAACTCATTAAAATATGTTGGCTTGCTCTTTAGATGAAAGATGGTAACTATCAGAATTATAGAGAGCATTAACACATAATACATAATTCTGTAATGCTTATTAAAAGTTGAAGACAATATTTTAATTTTTAATTTTTTTTACGTTACCGGTATTATGCTTTATCTTGTAAGTTTTCTTAACTATAACCTATGATAAGAAATCATTATACACAGTACATATACACATATATGCTCACATACCAATAATTGCCACAAAAGCTTCACAAACCAGTATTTATCTTTATCATGAGCAGTGTATTCTGTTTTTTTCTATTCTATTTCATTTTTCAAAAAAATGGTTAACAATTCACTAGTGATTTTGTAACACCCTGTGCTATTAGCCTGAAAACTCTCTCCCTAGCGTCAGGCTCCATGCTACTCAGACCTGCTTTTCCCATCCTCTGCTGTTCTCTTCAAAGACTAGACATTAACAAGAAGCGCTGCTATTATTGTTTTTTCATTTGTTTGTTTAGTGACAGGGTCTCATTCTGTTGCCCAGGCTGGATGGAGTTAGGTACAGTTATGGCTCACTGCAGCCTGGAACCCCTGGGCTCAAGCGATCCTCCCACCTCAGCCTCTTGAGTAGCTAGGACTACAGGTGCGCACCACCACACTCGGCTAATTTTTTTTTTTTAAGTCTTTTAGAAATGGGAGTCTTGCTATGTTGCCAGGCTGGTCTTCAACTCCTGGCCTCAAGCAGTCCTTCTGCGTCAGCCTCCCAAAGCACTGAAATTATAGGCATGAGCCACTGCACGCAATATTGCTTTTAGGAATTGTAAGCCAATGGGATGTGGGTTGAATATCTCAGTTTATGATCTCTGAAAATGAGACCAGATAAAGATTTAATTTTGACAGAGAGGGTCACTGAAACCTCATTCAGCCAACTCCAGATGCATGGTGTTCTGCAGAGCTAAAAAGATGAACTTGGTGCAAACATGGGAACAAAACAAAGTCCACATGCTTTCTGACACAAAGGAGAGTCTTTTCCTTGTCTCAGTCAAGAGTTGTATAAAGGGTTTACCAGCACTATAGTGGCTGTATGAAAACGGGGTGGTCCTCAATTTGGCCCTAGCCATGCCAAGACTGCTTTCTCTATGAAAAGTAAAATCTTCAAGAAATGATGTTCCAAAAATTTCTCTTCTCCTTCTTCTTCTTTCCTTCTCCTCCTCCTCCTCCTCCTCCTTCTTCTTCTTCCTCCTCCTCCTCTTCTTCTTTTCTTCTTCTTCTCCTTCTTCCTCCTCCTCCTCCTCCTCCCCCCCCCCTCCTCCTCCTCCTCCTCTTCTTCTTCTTCTTCCTCTTCTTTTTGAGACAGAGTCTTGCTCTGTCACCCAGGCTGGAGTGCAGTGGCATGATCTCGGCTCACTGCAACCTCCGCCTCCTGGGTTCAAGAGATTCTCCTGCCTCAGCCTCCTGAAAAGCTGGGATTACAGGCACACACCACTACCATGCCTGGCTAATTTTTGTATTTTTGTAGAGATGGGGTTTCACCATGTTGGTCAGGCTGGTCTCAAACTCCTGACCTCAAGTAATCCGCCTGCCTCGGCCTCCCAAACTGTTGGGATTACAGGTGTGAGCCACCACCCAGTCAGAAACATATGATTTTCTATTATTTTTCTGTGCTTTCAGAAAGACAGCATAGGCTTCTTTTTGCCAAACTCCAGCTAAAGTCATTGTCTATTGTGTTCTATAGTGTCTTCTATAATAGGACCCATGAAATAACTGACTCCTTAATTTCAGTCATGGAAAAAGTTATTTCTCTTAAGATATTTTTATGTTTTTATTTTGTCCTCCCCCACAACAATAAACAGCAAACAATAAATCCCAGGAGGATTTCCTCTTTTAAATACTGGGCTTCTCAAAGCAAAACGTTCAACTAGATTATTCATTTCAGGTAATTTATAACAGTTATTTCTCTGTTCGTGTCAACTATTTGCTTTGACTAATATGTGAAAGTATTTATCTCATTTGAAACTATATTGAACGTTGAAAATTACTTCAAATCCTTTCCTGGAAGGAAGTAGAAAAAAACTCCTAAAGCAAAATAAGAAACGGTATTTAGGAAAATTGCTTCCAAGTCTAAGGAATGGCCCAAAGGAACGGCCCAAAGGAACAGAGCCTAGGGACATCTCTGGCCGTATCAGCTCCCTCCTAAGAAACTTGATGCACTGTGCTGCTAGATGTAACAAAAGAAGAAAATGAGTTGAGCTTTCTCGTTTTTGGATCTGCCATGAATTCAGGTTTTTACGTTTAATGTCATCTCGGACACTTAAATACTGAATTTCCCAGGTTATCCCAAAGCTCCAGCAAAAGGAAAGGGTGAGTAGTACCTGCACAATGCTTCCATCCTTCACATCCTGGGTTCAGAGAAACCACACAAGAATTGAAACCATTCCAGAATCCAACACAAAAACGTATTCACTAATTCCTAGCTTCAGGATCTGAGGATGAGTAAAGGTACGTATACCTTTCTAAGGGATGTCAGCCACACTGTAATAAAAACACAGCCAAAATTAAATAGGCTCAGGGGTTACTTTTCAGAATCAAGACTTAAAGACAGACATTCTAACCTGTTTTCTGATAAATTCAGAAGTCTTCATCAAGTTTAAAATATCTTTAATGTTGATGACTATCCTCTTGCCTCTTTTCAATCCTTTCCAATTTAATCAACATTTAAGCACAAGGCACCAAGGCACCGTTCTAGGTATTATGCAAGATACAAAGGTTACCAAGGGCTTGATTTTGACCCTTAAATTGTTATTAAAGGAGAAATGCAAATTGTAGCAGAAAAATTCCCATAAACCTCTTAAGGATGAATAAAAATACCCCCTTAAACCTGAAGAGGATAAAAAAGCACGGCCCTCTTCCCCTGCTGCTTTTGGAGTCTACCCTAGTGTGTCACTTCACCGCTCCATGCACAGTTGCCACAGGCTAATAAAGGCTTATCTGTCTGAAGAGTTACAATATTTTTTAATTTGATGAAGAATTTCTAGTCTGTTTTTTTTCTAGTGGGTTTTGTTTTTTTGTTTTTTTTTACAGTTCCATTCTTAGACTGGACTTAGTACTAGTCCTCTTTTTCAGTTTCCTTAGACCAATAACTAAATCTTTTATAAACTATATTTTCATGTTTTATTGCCTGGATTTTGTTTTTATATGTATCATTAATTCTTAAAAATTAAGATTTTGAATACCTTTGAATATTTTTTTAGGCTTCAAAGATCTTGATGAAGAAGTCTGAGTTGACTGCCATTTCTCTTATGTTGGTGGTAAGGCTGGCGTGCAACGCACGCTGGTTTAGCGTGAGCAATGATCACCAAACACAAGAGCCATGGCCACCCCCACTTCACCTCGTTCACAGACAGAACTGGAAAGTTGGTCCTGGATGGCTGCCTGGTCCTGGATGCTTTTAGTGGTCTCTTGATCTGTGGAAAGTCTTGTTTTGGAACAAATGTTTCCATTGATATAGATGAGAAATGCCTCTTTCACATTTTTATAAACAATTTAGAACCCAATAGATTTGGTGTGTGGGTCGCTCCTGTGAGTACCAAAGGATTTCATGGTTGGAAGGTGTGCTTTTTCATCTTGGCAATGAGCAGCATTTAATGGAGACAGCATGCTAGTATTTGAATTTTTTTTTTTTTTTTTTTTTGGTTCATTTCCAGGATCTCAGATGTATTCAAACCACCAGCTGTTTTATCAGGAAGGAACAAATCCAAGTTTTGACGTATTGTCAGCGTGCTGCATGTTGTATTTTCAAATTTCCTTAAGCGGTTTTAACATTAGATGACCAATTCTTTGGCACTGATGTGCTTTTGATAATATTCAGTGAGATCTGGCCATGCATGGCTCTGAGAACTGTAGGTTGCATTAACCACATCTCAAGCTTTCCACCCGAACAGAAGAAGGAAGCACCCGTGAGGCACACTTCCTCATCAGGACTGCAGGGAAAGAGCCGCAGCACCAGCCTCTCACTATGGCAGCCACTCCCTCTCCTGGAAGGGCGCTCCCTCCAATATTTTTGTTTCTATTAACATGATAGGTTTTCTAATTTGAGCTTGTAAAACTGCAGGTGCAAAAGTGTGGGTGTATTCAATAGTGTCTAAAAGCATTCCCACCCTAAGCTTTCCGGGCATTCTTTGATTACTGTGTTCCATTGTTAAACAAGCAGTTGTAAAGTCTAGCAGGCAAAGTTGTTAACCTAGTACATAACTCTCCATCTGTACTTAACTAATCCATTGATTAATTTTTTATATAATGAATATTGGTTTTATGATTATTTAAATGATATGTGCCCATTGTGGAAATTTACAAAGGCACAAAAAGATATAGAAAAAACCAAAATCTCGGCCGGGCGCGGTGGCTCACGCCTGTAATCCCAGCACTTTGGGGGGCCGAGGCGGGAGGATCACTAGGTCAGAAGATCGAGACCATCCTGGCTACAAAGGTGAAACCCCGTCTCTACTGAAAATATAAAAAATTAGCCAGGTGTAGTGGCGGATGCCTGTAGTCCCAGCTACTCAGGAGGCTGAGGCGGGAGAATGGCATGAACCCAGGAGGCGGAGCTTGCAGTGAGCCGACACCGCGCCACTGCACTCCAGCCTGGGCCACAGAGCGAGACTCCGTCTCAAAAAAAAAAAAAAAAAAAAAAAAAAAAAGAAAAAATCAAAATCTCATTTCTCGGAGACAACCACAATTAATATTTTGGCTTATTGCTTCTTACCTATAGTTACACTTATATATTTGAATTCATCATTATTTTTTGTTAAATCAAAGTAATATATGAACATGGCTAACCCTATATTTATTTTTTTCCAAATTCACATGATTTTTAGGACATTCCTTTTTTTTCTTTTAACTTTTTTTTAGATTCAAGGGCTACATGTGCAGGTTACCTGGGTATATTGCATGATGCTGAGGTTTGGGGTGCAAATGAGTCCATCATCTGGGTACTGAGCATAGAACCCAACAGTTATTCAACTCTTGCCCCTTGCCCCTTGCCCACCCTCGCCCCAAGAAGTCCTCAGTTTCTATTGCACCATCTTTATATCCGTAAGTACTCAGTCTTTAGCTCCCACTTATAAATGAAAACGTGGTATTTGGTTTTCTGTTTCTGCATTAATTCCTCCAGCTGCATCCATGTTGCTGCAAAGGATATGATTTCATTCTTTTTTATGGCTGCATGGTATTCCATGGTATATATGTATCACATTTTCTTTATCCAGTTCACTATTGATGGGCACCTAGATTGATTCTGTGTCTTTGCTACTGGTAATAGTCCTGCAAAGAACCTGCAAGTGCATGTGTCTGTTTGGTAGACAGATTTGTTTTCTTTTGGATATATACCCTAATGGGATTTCTCAGCTGATTGGTAGTTCCGAGTTCTTTGAGAAATCTCCAAACTGCTTTCTACACTGGCTGAACTAATTTACATTCCCACCAGCAATATATATATGTTCCCTTTTCTCTGCAGCCTTGTTAAGCATCTGTTGTTTTTTGACTTTTTTTTTTTTTTTTTGGTGTGTGTGTGTGTGGAGACAGAGTCTCACTCTGTCGCCTAGGCTGGAGTGCAGTGGCATAATCTTAGCTCACTGTAACCTCCCAGGTTCAAGTAGTCCTTGTGCCTCAGCCTCCCGAGTAGCTGGGACTACAGGCATGTGCCACTATGCCTGGCTAATTTTTTGTATTTTTAGTAGAGACAGGGTTTTGCCACGTTGCCCAGGCTGGTCTCAAACTCCTGAGCTCCGGCAATCCACCCACCTCGGCCTCCTGAAGTGCTAGGATTACAGGCATGAGTCACTGCGCCAGGCTGTTTTTTGACTTTTTTTTATTTTCTCACGAGACGGAGTCTCTGTGTCAACAGGCTAGAGTGCAGTGGCGTGATCTTGGCTCACTGCAACCTCCGCCTCCCGGGTTCAAGCGATTCTCCTGCCTAAGCCTCCTGAGTAGCTGGGACTAAAGGTGCTTGCCACCACGCCCGGCTAATTTTTGTATTTTTAGTACAGATGGGGTTTCACCATTTTGGCCAGGATGGCCTCGATCTCTTGACCTCGTGATCCACCCGCCTTGGCCTCCCAAAGTGCTGGGACTACAGGCGTGCGCTACTGCAGTTGACCTTGACTTTTTAATGATATAGCCATACTGACCGGCATGAGATGGTATCTCATTGGGGTTTTGATTTGAATTTCTCTGATGATTAGTGATGTGGAGCATTTTTTCATGTTTGTTGGCCACTTGTGTGTCTTCTTTTGAGAAGCATTTGTTCATGTCTTTTGCACATTTTTAAATGGGATTATTTGGTTTTTGTTTGTTCAATTGTTTACGTTCCTTATAGATTCTGGATATTACACCATTGTTGGCTGCACAGTTTGTGAATATTTTGTCCCATTCTGTAGGTTGTCTGTTTACTCTGTTGATAGTTTCTTTTGCTGTGCAGAAGCTCTTTAGTTTAATCAGGTCCCACTTGTCAATTTTTGGTTTTGTTGCAATTGCTTTTGAAGACTTAGTCATCATAAATTCTTTCCCAAAGCTGATGTCTAGAATGGTGTTTCCTATACTTTTTTCTAGGATTCTTATAGTTTGAGGTCTTACATTTAAATCTTAATCTATCTTGAGTTAATTTTTGTATATGGTAAAAGGTAGGGGTCCAGTTTCATTCTGCATGTAGCTAGCCCGCTATCCCAGCACCATTTACTAAATAGGAAGTCTTTTCCCCATTGCTTATTTTGGTCAGCTTTATTGAAGATCTGATGGTTGTGGCTTTATTTCTAGGTTTCCTATGCTATTCAATTGGTCTATGTGTCTGTTTTTGTACCAGTACCATGCTGTTTTCTTTACCTAATCCTTAGAGTGTAGTTTGAAGATGGGCAATGTGATGTCTCCCGCTTTGTTCTTTTTGCTTAGGATTGCTATGGTTATTTGGGGCCTGTTTTGGTTCCTTGTGAATTTTAGAATAGTTTTTTCTGTTCTGCAAAAAGATGTTGGTAGTTTGATAGGAATAGTGTTGAATTTGTAGATTGCTTTGGGCACTACAGCTATTTTAATGATACTGATTCTTCCAATTCATTAGAAATGAAGTGTTTTTCCATTTGTTTATGTCACGTTTTACATCTTTCAGCAGTGTTTTATAGTTCTCCTTGTAGAGATCTTTCACCTCCTTGGTTAGATGTGTCCCTAGCTATTTCATTTTGTGTGTGTGGCTATTTTAAATGGGACTGTATTCTTCATCTGGCTCTCAGCTTGAACGTGACTGATATATACATATATATATATATCAGTATATATATATATATTTATATATATATATTTATTTATATATATATATTTATTTATATATATATATATATATATATATATATTTATTTTGTACATTGATTTTGTATCCTGAAGCTTTACTGAAGTTGTTTATCAGTTCCAGGAGCCTTTTGGCAGAATCTTCAGGGTTTTCTAGCTATAGGATCACATTTTCCGTAAAGAGAAATGGTTCGACTTCTTTTCCTATTTGAATGCCTTTTATCTTTCTCTTGCCTTATTGCTCTGGCTAGAACTTCTAGTACTACTTGAAATAGGAGTGATGAGAGTGGGCATTCTTGTCTTGTTCCAGTTCTCGAGTGGAATGCTTCCAGTTTTTGCCTGTTCAGTATGACGTTGTTTAGTACACTCTTGTATTGTTTTAACATACTCTTATGACTTTTTGTGAACTTTGACTTTACTGAAAAGAAATATACTTGTAAAAATTTAAGCAACACAGATAAATACAAAAAAGAATTTTATTATGTCACTGTAATTTAGAAGTAATGTTTAGTAACACTAGATGAGCATCACATCTAGAACTTCTTGATGGACAGAGGGATCGGTGAATTGAAATATTTAGATGCATAGAGGAAAGGTAGATAGAAAGAATTTTATAAAATGCTTATTGGCTTATCATCCAATAAGCCACTTAAAATAAAAGGTATTACATGCAATTTTACTTGAATTTAATAGAAGGTAAGAAATTAAAGTAAAATAGAAGAAACTGCTAAACCTCAGATGTTTCTCTTTCAAATTAGTATTTATTTCTTATTTTCTAATGCCCTCTAGTGTTCCTATGATGTTCCTTTTTTAAACACTTTTTTTTTTTTTTTTGAGACAGAGTCTTACTCTGTCGCCCAGGCTGGAGTGCAGTGGCGTGATCTCGGCTCACTGCAACCTCCTCCTCCTGGGTTCAAATCATTCTCCTGTCTCAGCCTCCCAAGTAGCTGGGACTACAGGACCATGCCACCATACGTGGCTAATTTTTTGTATTTTTAGTAGAGATGGGGTTTCACCATGTTGGCCAGGCTGGTCTTGAAGTCCTACACAAAATTGAGAGGAAGGTACAGACATTTCCTATGGACTCCCTAACCCCACACATGCATTGTATCCCCCAATATTAACATCTCCACCAGAAAAAAGTGGTTCTTTTTTTCACCACTACATATTTTAATTAATAAAAGATTATTCGAAAGTTAAAAAGGAATGATCATGAGGGATACTCTGTGACCTAGGTGTTTCCATTTTAGACCATATTGACTAATTTCCTTCAGTAAAGGACAAGGACATTAACACTCTTATACTTTTTTCTATTTCCCTTCTCCAATTTTTTGTTACTTATTTTTACTCTGTCAATTTAAAAACATTTATATTCCCACTGTAATTATAATTCTCATATTTAAATAGATTAAATGCCTGTTAACATATTTTTGCCATATCCCATTTATTCTAGGCAATTTTATTTTATTTTATTTTATTTTATTTTATTTTATTTATTTATTGAGAAGGAATTTCGCTCTTGTTGTCTAGGCTGGAGTGCAATGGCACGATCTCAGTTCACTGCAACCTCCGTCTCCCAGGTTCAAATGATTCTCCTGTCTCAGCCTCCTGATTAGCTGGGATTACAGGCATGCACCATCACGCCCGGCTAATTTTGTATTTTTAGTAAAGACACGTTTTCTCCATGTTGGTTAGGCTGGTCTCGAACTCCTGACTTCAGATGATCCACCTGCCTCAGCCTCCCAAAGTGCTGGGGTTACAGACATGAGCCACCATGCCTGGCCCACAATTTTAAAAAAATTCATCTCCTGGCTGGCTGATTTCATTGCTATATAGTTTTTTGTTTGTTTGTTTTTGTTTTTTTTTGAGACGGAGTCTCACTCTGTCGCCAGGCTGGGGTGCAGTGGTGCAATCTTGGCTCACTGCAACCTCCGCCTCCCAGGTTCAAGTGAGTCTCCTGCCTCAGCCTCCTGAGTAGCTGGGACTAAAGGTGCTTGCCACCACGCCTGGCTAATTTTGTATTTTTAGTACAGATGGGGTTTCACCATTTTGGCCAGGATTGTCTCGATCTCTTGACCTCGTGGTCCACCCGCCTCGGCCTCCCAAAGTGCTGGGATTACAGACTTGAGCCACCGTGCCCAGTCCATAGATATGTAGCTTTTTGAAGTTCATTTTTATATGTGTTGCTTGGCTTCTTCAAGGTTCAATTCCTTCAGCTGATTATTTTATTTTATGGCTCTATATCCCCCAATAACATGTTTTTATTGTTATTTCTTGGTTAGCTTTAGGTATTATGTTTTGATAACTCACCATGGAAGCTGAGAATTTAGCTCATTTTGCCATCCCCACTACACATATGCACACATACATTTCTCCACACAGATATATTGTAACCTTGGCTAGTTCCATATTCAGGATTTTCAGTATTATGAAAATGCTACTCACAGGAGAATACATGGTATACTATGATTCCTTATCTGCATAGAAAAGGAAAATGTAATATACTATGTGTATTAGTCCGTTCTCACGCTGTTACAGACATACCTGAGGCTGGGTAATTTATAAAAGAAAGAGGTTTAATTGACTCACAGTTCCACTGACAGGTTTAAAGAGGTTTAATTGACTCAGTTCCTGAGAGCTGGGGAGGTCTCAGGAAACTTATAATCATGGTGGAAGGGGAAGCAAACATGTCCTTCTTTACATGGTGGCAGCAAGAAGTGCCAAGCAAAAGTGGGAAAAAAAAAACCCTTATAAAACCATCAGATCTTGTGAGAACCCACTCACTTTCACAAGAACACCATGGAGGTAACCACCCCCATGATTCAGTTATCTCCCACTGCGTCCCTCCCATGATATGTGTGGATTATGGGAACTACAATCAATTCAAGATGAGATTTGGGTGGGGACACAGCCAACCCATATCACCATGATTATTCCTTTCCTGGAATTAGTTTAGTTTTTGTTTTTCACTTGCTTAGTTGTCTGTGTATTTTCTAGTATTTCAAGCCCCATCTCCCCCCTCCCCCCGATTAGTAAATTATTTTCAATACGCTCCAGGTATTTTATCATTTGCAACTTATTGAAGAAAATCTCCCCACATTCTCCATGCCTGCTCAATTCTGTCTAGCTGCTCCTTAGGCCTACTGCACAGCCCTTGTTTTGGGGCCTCCTCTCCCTCTCACTCTGTGGATTCCTTTTACTTTTTTCTCATATTGGCTCCTCTGTTCCCTGAATACCATACCTTCCATTTTCAGTTTATTCTATTGTTTTTGTGGAGTCAATCCTCTAGTAGCTCTTAAGAGACGAGCATGTTAGGAAAATTTCAGGTTCTGAACACCTGAAAATATTTTTATTTACTTTTGCATTTTATTGTCCAGCTGAATGTGTTACTCTACATTGGAAATAATTTTCCCTCAAACTTTTGATGCCATTGGACCATTGTCTTCTAGTTTCCAGTATTGCTGTTGAGTTATCCAATGCTTTTCTGATTCTTCAGCTTTGTATGACATTTTTATCACAAAAGCATATAGGGGCTTTTATTTTTTGCCACTGTTGTAGAATTTCACAATAATTTGAATTCCTTTTCATCCACTGTGATGGATGCTCAGTTTAGAATTTAGACTTATATGCTGGGAAATTTTCTTGAGTCAATCTCTTGATAATATTCTTGACTCTGTTTTTTCCCTTCTCTCTATCTTAGGACCCTTGGGTTGGTCTACAAGTTTTCATAGCTTTTCCATCTATTTTTCAAATTATTGTCCTTTGCCCTACTTTCTGGAAGATATTTATGGAAGATTAATTAATTAATTGATTTTTTTTTAAGACAGGGTCATGCCATCACCCAGGCTACAGTGCAATGGCACAATCATAGCTCACTGCAACCTTGAACTCCTGGACTCAAGCAGTTCTCCTACCTCAGCCTGCTGAGTAGCTAGCACTGCAGGTGCGAGCCACCATGTCTGGCTAATTTTTTCATTATCTGTGGAGACAGGAGTCTCGCTATGTTGCCCAGGCTAGTCTCGAATTCCTGGCCTCAAGTGAGCCTCCCACCTTGGCCTCCCAAAGCACTGGGAATACAGGAGAAATACAGCTCACAGAACTCAAAACACTGCAATCACTTTGGCACCAGCCTAATATGTATATATGTTTTCATCCACAGTTCCTGGCTCATAACTCCCATAGCCCTTGTTACAGTCTTTTGTTAAGACTCAGAAGCAGGCCTCAAGTGACAGAATCTCTCCCTTTGACCTTCTCCTGCCCTCTTTTCATTAGAGTCCCAAGGCAGCACTGGAATCCGATTGTGGGTCCTAAGACCCTCATTCCAGATACGGTCCTGCTCCATACTCTGGAGGAAGGAATGCTGCACAGAGAGCAAGAAGAATCTGAACTGAACAGACAGAGCTTGCTGGGTTTAAGTCATACCCTTTTTGTCCGATCACATATCTTTTTTTTTTTTTTTTTTTGAGACGGAGTCTTGCTCTGTCACCCAGGCTGGAGTGCAGTGGCCGGATCTCAGCTCAGTGCAAGCTCCGCCTCCCGAGTTTACGCCATTCTCCTGCCTCAGCCTCCCGAGTAGCTGGGACTACAGGCGCCCGCCACCTCGCCTGGCTAGTTTTTTTTTTGTATTTTTTAGTAGAGATGGGGTTTCACCGGGTTAGCCAGGATGGTCTCGATCTTCTGACCTCGTGATCCGCCCGTCTCGGCCCCCCAAAGTGCTGGGATTACAGGCTTGAGCCACCGCGCCCGGCCCTTTTTTTTTTTTTTTTTTTTTTTTTTTTTTTTTTGTTAGACGAAGTCTTGCTTTGTTGCCAGGCTGGAGTGCAGTGGCGCGATCTCAGCTCACTACAACCTCTGCCTCCCGGGTTCAAGTGATTCTCCTGCCTCAGCCTCCTGAGTAGCTGGGATTACAGGCGCCCGCCACTATGCCCAGCTAATTTTTGTATTTTTAGTAGAGACAGGGTTTCACCATGTTAGGCCGGTTTCAAACTACTCACCTCAAGCAATCCACCCGCCTTGGCCTCCCAAAGTGCTGGGATTACAGGCCGGAGCCGCGGCGCCCGGCCATCCAATCACATTTCGACACGATTGTTTGTGCTTCACCCATGAACAACCAATGAAATCTCCGTAATAGGCCCAAAGGCGGGAGTTCAGAGAACTTCCGGGGAGCTGAACACTTGGAGGCCAACAGGAAGGTGAACAAGAACTCATTCATATGCTGGGAGGGTGGCACACCCCAACTCCACAGGGACAGGAGCTCTTGCACTCAGGACCCTTTCAGACCTGGCCCTGTGTATCTCCTCATCTGGCTGTTTATATGTATCTTTTAAAATCTTCTTTGTAATAAACTGGCGAAGGTAAGTGTTTCCCTGAGTTCTGTGAGTAGCTCTAGCAAATTAGGTCAAAGAGGGACTCATAGGAACTCCCAACTTGAAGCTAGTCAGTCAGAAGTTCCGAAGGCCCGGACTTGTAACTGGAGGGAAGGAGGGGACAGTCGTGCGGAGAGAGCCCTCAACCTGTGGGATCTGACGCTATCTCCAGGAAGACTGTGTCGGAACTCAATTGTAGGACACCCAGCTGGTGTCTGCTGCTGAAATGCTTGCTTGCTTGCTTGCAGGTAGGGAGAAATCTCTACATATTTGGGGGTCACAGAACTCGTCTGTGTTGATCGTTGTTGGAGGAGAGCAAAGGAAAAACAGATTCGAAATTTTTTCAAAACAATCGACCTCACCCTATTTCCACTCTACCTCCTCTGCCCCTGGGAACCACCGTTCTACTCTGTGTTTCTATGTATTCAGCTCTTTCAAAGATTCCACATAGGCTGAACATGTGACTCACGCCTCTAGTCCTAGCACTTTGGGAGGTAGAAGTGAGAGGATCCCTTGAGGACAGGAGTTCGAAACAAGCCTGGGCAACATAGTGAGACCAAGTCTCTACAAAATTACTTAAAAATAAGTGGGGTCCGGTGGGGCATTCTTGTAGTTCCAGCTACTTGAGAGGTTAGAGGGTCGCTTGAGCCCAGGAATTCAAAGCTGCAGTGAGCTTTGATTAGGCCACTGCACTCTAGCCTGGGTGACAGAGTGAGATCCTGTCTTTAAAAAAATAAAAAATAAAAATAAAACAAAAACGATTCCATATATAAGTGAGATCGCGCAATCTTGTTCTGTCTCCTGCTTATTTCACTTAGCTTAACGTCCTCCAGATTTATCCACGTTGTCATAAATGACAGGATCTTTTTTTAAAGGTTAAATAATATTTCATTGTGTATATATTCCACAATTTCTTTAACCATCCATCCATTGATGGATACTTAAGTCATTTCTATATCTTTTTTTTTTTTTTTTGAGACGGAGTCTCACTCTGTCACCCAGGCTGGAGTGCAGCGGCATGATCGCAGCTCGCTGCAACCTCCACCACCCGGGTTCAAGCAATTCTCCTGCCGCAGCTTCCCGAGTAGCTGGGATTATAGGCACGCACCACCATGCCCGGCTAATTTTTGTATTTTTAGTAGAGACGGGGTTTCACCGTATTGGTCAGGCTGGTCTCGAACTCCTGACCTCGTGATCTGCCTGCCTCGGCCTCCCAAAGTGCTGGGATTACAGGTGTGAACCACCACGCCCGGCCCTATATCTTGACTATTGTGAATAATGCTGCAATGAACATATGAATGTAAATATCTCCTAGGTGTCATTTTATATCAGAGATGCTGATTTTATTTCCTTTGGATATATACCTAGAAGTGAGATTACTGGGTTTATATGGTGATTTTATTTTTAATTTCTTGAGAAACCATTTTTTTTTATGGTGATTGCACCAGTTTACATTCTTATCAACAGTGTGGAAGCGTTCCCTTATTTCCACATCCTCACCAACACTTGTTATCTTTTGTATTTTTGGTAATGGCCATCTTAACAGGTATGAAGTGATATCTCATTGTGGTTTTGATTTGCATTTTCCTACCTGTTGGACATTTTTACATC